>NC_062556.1:51841392-52153059 GCF_016906955.1 Phacochoerus africanus | reverse complement strand
CAGAGCCACAGCAATGCGGGATCCGAGCCACGTCTGCAACCTACACCACAGCTCACGGCAACGCCGGATCCTTAACCCACTGAGCAAGGGCAGGGACCAAACCCTCAACCTCATGGTTCCTAGTCGGATTCGTTAACCACTGCGCCACAACGGGAACTCCCGGATTTTTGCATTTGGACATAGATCATATTTACAAGTTTGCCTGTCTTCAAATTGACACCTCTCTAAATGAGACCTGTAAAATAAGATATAATTTGTAGTTATCAAGAATAGTTTGGTGGCAATGACAAATATTCAGTAAGAGCAAATTTTAAAGGGGGTTTTAATTGGTAAAACATTGGAGTATCTTGCAGAACCACCAAGCTACAGGCAAAGCAGAGAACCAAGAATTCAAATGATTCAAAATAATTCAAATGACATTGGGACTATCCATCTCTCTTCTAAGCCGACTTTCTGGACCAATTTAATAGCTCAATTGCACTCTCTCCCTCCCTCCCTCCCTCCCTCTCTGCCTTCTTACCCTCCCCATCATTCTTCTGCTTGAATTCCCTTTCTCTCTCTCCCATTCTTTCTACTCTCCCTCTCCACACGACCCTCCACCAAAGAATCCACCTTTACTCTTCTAGCCGATAAAGCACATGTCTATTTGCAACTGTTGATCTTTTTACACATTAAAACTTTAACCACAATAAATGCACATAGTAACCAGAAAATGCTAGAGAAGGAACACCCTGGCAAATTCTGACCATGTAACCATAATAGACCAGTTGGTCTGAGGCCAAGACTAGGGGGTGCTATAACATTTGCAGTATGAATGAATCAACTATTGCAGTAAAATAGCATCTCTAAGGCAATGAAGTGAGGGAAGGCACAGTTTCTAGCTGAAAAGACAGGACTTCTGGGCAAACAAAAGTTCTATATTTTCAGAAAATATTTACTAGGTATTTGCCCAACTAATTTTTTTAAAGCAGATTTTTTTTTTTTTTTTAAGAATTAAATGAGACACCCTCACATTCAGGTGTCATATACTTTGGTACTTAGTAACTTGAGCATAAATTTCAGACAGTCTTTTGCATGAACAAAGTCCAGACTGCTAACAGACCTTCCCTCCTGTTTTATTTCTGTTATTCCTTATTTAATGTTCCCAGTATTGTAATAAAACATTAAATAGTGTTTAACTTCTTTGTGTGAAGTAATTTTTTTGTCTAAATGTTTCCAATAAGTAGTGGTTTTCTTTAAAGTAAAAGGGATGGTCATACCATTAAATTTAAATTGATCTTTATGAATGAGAATAATTTTCACCATTCATTGTCCAGAACAGTGCTTCAAAGAAGTGGTAATATAGCAGCTATGCACTTAATAGGATAATTGCCTCATTTAAGAATAATTTTTCAAAATACGGTCATGTTAAAATCCCATCCAAATTCTGTAGAACTTGTACTAACCATTTCATAAGAATTTTAAATAAAATGATATGTACTGGAATAAGTTTTTTATAATTCACACAAAGGAATATTACATGTCTCTATCATAATAATATGGGTTTTAGCATGATTATTATGATCCAAAAGCATTCCAAAATTAAATAAATCATCACTATAAATACAAAGATCATAAACAAATTAAACTTTGAGTTAAAAGCAATACAACTGGCCTTTGAACAACACAAGTTTGAACTGCATAAGTCCACTTATTGCTGATTTTTTTTTCAATAATAAATACTCTGGTATTACGTGATCTAGGTTTGCTTGAATCCAACCATGCAAAACCTGGCATAGGAGAGACCAACTATAAAGTTAACACTCCTATTTTCAATTGCTCAGAGGTTCAACACCTCCAATCCCTGTGTTGCTCAAGGGTCAACTGTATTTTCTATTGCATTCATAACCTCCCACTCAAAAATTATAGTGCTTTCAATCATTTTCCTTCACAATCTTGAGTAAGGGAGAAGAGGCTATTTGGTTCTCTTCTGTGAGCTCCTCTGTGGAGTTCCATTCTACCCCAGATTCCATCCTCAGTTGCTCTACTTAAGAAGAAGATAGGGGACTCAGAATGGGGCAGAAATTTCCTGGCTAGGTCTGTCCTCCACTATCTTTTTTAAAAAATTTTTAAATGTTATTATAGTTGATTTACAATGTTATATCAATTTCTGCTCTATAGCCAAGTGACCCAGTTATACATATATACATGCATTCTTTTTCTTATCTTCCCATCATGTTCCATCACAAGTGACTGCATGTAGTTCCCTGTGCTATACAGCAGGATTCCATCGTGCCTTCCACTATCTTTTAGACAGAGTCCAGTTCCAGGGCTACTGGTTGATGCTACCAACAGAAGTAGACTTCCTTACAAGCTGCCCACCACACCCTCTGCAGGCTGTAGGATGCCTTACGCCTTAACAGACTTGTAAACACTGGCAAAGGAAAGGCTCTTTCCAAAACTAAATTATAGGTTCAAAGAGTTTCAGCCTCCAGTCTTCTTTATCAAACTTTATGAGGGATAGGACATAGGAGGAAATGGAAAAGAATGTGCAAAAAAACCCTCATCTCCATAAATCAAAATTATGTTGAGGATGTTGGCAGAAAAGAAGATAGGCAGACGGATGAATAGATAATTGAATGGTACATATACACAATGGAATACTACTCAGCCATAAAAAAGAACAAAATAATGCCATTTGCTGCAGCATGGATGGAACTAGAAACTCTCATACTAAGTGAAGTAAGTCAGAAAAAGAAAGACAAATACTGTATGATATCACTTACATCTGGAATCTAATATACTGCACAAATGAACCTATGTACAAAAAAGAAACAGACTCATGGACATGGAGAACAGACTTGCGGTTGCCAAGGGGGAGGGGGAGGGGAAGGGACTGGGATGGACTGGGAGTTTGGGGTTGGTAGATGTAAACTATTGTATTTGGAGTGGATAAGCAAAGACATCCTGTCGTATAGCACAGGGAATTATATATAGTCACTTGTGTGGAACATGATGGAGGATAATGTGGAAAAAGAATATATATAGAGATATATATTTATAACTGAGTCACTTTGCTGTATAGCATAAATTGAAAGGACATTGTAAATAAACTATAATAAAAAATGTTTAAATAGTTAATTGAAACCAAAAAACAATAGAAGAGACAGACAAAATATAGGAAAGAGAAGGAGTGAAAACAATAAAACTCATTTATCAAGGAGGGTATGCAAATAAGGGAGGAGGCAGAGTGCAGATTAAAGCAAACTAATATTACTCGCAAGCCTATGCAGGTTATAGATGCCATGAGAAAACACAAGAGTAAATGATAAGTTAGCTTGCTGCTGGTTAAGCATAAAAATATTGGGGTTTTTTTTAAATAAATCATATTGCCCATCTGTTGTGGGGTGTTTTTAACATTTCTCTATTTTTTAAAAAAATTGTTTTCAGTTTAATTTTTAGTATCCAATGAGCCCTCTTTAGCTAGATCAACTTATATAAAGTTTAATTCATTTTCTTGTCAGTTATAGTCTCTGGCACTGAAATTCTCACAGAACTATAGGATAAAAAGAAAGACTAAAGAGAAGTAAGTTTAGAATGTGAACATGAATTATCATTTTCTTTTTCAAGTAAAATCTTGATGAGTAACTCTCTGTCAAAACAATGCATTGAAACATGAGGAAAACTGTCAAATTAAAAGCAAATTAGTGTAATAAATGGAGAAAAATAGACTATGGCATGAATAATTCTGGGGAGAATAAGAACTATTGAGGATAAGTTTCAATACAGCATCCACTTAATTTTAACAGCAGAAAGAAAAACAGATCAGGAAATATATATGAGAATAAGGAGATTCCTTTTAAAGCTTCCATAATAGCTCTCCTGAGAAATAGTTTTAAATCCTTATATATGATTTTTTTAAAAGAGTGTTGACCAAAATTCTCATCCATAAAGATGAGTTATTTTTACTAGGCAATTAAATTTTCCTATTATCACAAAAGTCTATTTTCTAAATCCCTCTACTTGTACTAATTGATTTGCCATATATAATTGCATATTTGAACCTGAAAGTATATTTTATTGACAAATTCATATTAAAGGTGAGCTAAAGCATTCATTAGTGTTCTTTTTTTTTTTTTTAGATTGAGAAGTAGTTTATTTTTTTAATTTTTATTTTTTCCATTGTGGTTGGTTGACAGTATTCTGTCAATTTCTACTGTACAATTTTAAAATATTTTTTCCTTTTGATATTTGCTTTTCCCCCTTTTATTAAAAAAAGTGGTTAGGAGTTCCCATTGTAGCTCAGCAGTAATGAATCTGACTAGAAACCACGAGGACTTGGGTTTGATCCCTGGCCTCACTCACTGGGTTAAGGATCCAGTGTTCCTGTGAGCTGCAGATGTGGCTCAGATCCCATGTTGCTGTAGCTGTGGTATAGTCCAGTGGCTACAGCTCTGATTCGACCTCTAGCCTGGTTACTTCCATATGCTGTATGGCTCTAAAAAGACGACAAAAAAAAAAAAAAAGAGGTTATATTTAAGGCCTGGAGTAACACTAAGGGAATAGAAAAAAATAGAATAGTTTATTTTTATTGTTTTATAACTGAATATATGTGTTCTTGAGATTTATAGATGGTTATTGTTAAAAAGGAACATAAATCACTTTACTCAGTAGGTCTCTGGATATGCCTGACAATAAATATCTTCGGTGAAAAGACAATTGGTGGTGAGTCTGGACTGAGATAGCAGTGGGAAAAAAAAAAAGTTCTAGATAAGCACAATTAGCTAAATTAATTCTAAAAAATGTATGTATTTCATTTAAAGTGTTGGCTTGACCAATGTCAAATCCTTCCAGATGATAGAAAATATGCTTACATGAATACACATAAAACCATGTACAAAATAAAATTAGAAATCTCCACAGATCAGAAACTACATATAATTCCTAAGTGATGACACTATGATAGGAATAAAGGAAAGAAGGGAATCTGTAATACAGTGCAAGGTAGAAGACAGACTAAAGACAGGATGCTGGAGTTCCTGTTGCAGCTCAGTGGTGACAAACCTGACTAGTATCCATGAAGATGAAAGGTTCAATCCCTGGCCTCACTCAGTGGGTTAAGTATCTGGCATTGCAGTGAGCTGTGGTATAGGTCGAAGACATGGCTCAGACCCTGAGTTGCTGTGGCTGTGGCTGACAGCTCCAGCTCTAGTTAGTTCCCTAGCCTGGGAACTTCCATATGCCACATGGTGGCCCTAAAAAGCAAAAAAAAAAAAACAAAAACAAAAACAAAAAAACAAAAAACAAAAAACAAACAACAACAAAAACAAAAAACTAAGTGCTCCAGTTGTGCACTGGAGGCTGACCATGGAAGGACATCCAGGAACAACAGAAAGGTTCTGCTCTGTGCAGCCGCCCTCTCTCCAGGCAGCAAGGGGTCAACTTCAAAGACTGAAGACAAGTGTGAGGGCTTGTGTTAAAGAGGCAACACAGCCCTAGGTGTGTGGACAACAGAACACCCAAAACAAGAAGACCAGCCTCTAAGGCATGTCTCTTTAAATTTCATTGAAAATGCAATAGAATACAAGTCTTAACAGACGCTCATAACACTTAGGCCAAGTACACTGTACACCCTGTTGCAGACAGATACAAACACACAATCAAGAATCACTCATCAAAGAGTTAAATAAAGCCACACAGTGAGACACAAAACTCTACCAACAGGATAATTTACACCTGAGGAAACAGTGCTTAAACAATCACTTGGAACAAGACTTTAAAATTAGTATATCCCTAGAAAGATAAAGGAAATTATTTTACTTATAAAACAAGCATAACCTGTGATAAAAAAAATAAAATGAGATAGGAATCAATCAACCTCTTTTCCAGGGGGAACCAATTCAAGAGCTGACTCCAAATCAACTACTGACTGATTCCTTTAAAATTACTCATTAGTTCTAGTCCAAAAGTTTCCCAAGTTTTCATGAGCTTAAGGTCTTCTACATTGTTTTGTTTTGTTTTGTTTTAATTCAGCAGCTTTCCTCCCCACCAAAAACAAACAAACAAAAAAACAGACCACAGAGTTTCCCACCATCACCCCCAATCATATAAACTATTAACTTTCATCCCTAGGGTGGTACCCACTGCTTTATTACCAGCAACAAATGCGTAAAAAAATCTCCTTTACAGAGTACACTTGATCAAATGCATCCCTCTATTTGTAAAGGTCCAAAAGCATAAACATGTAACACTATGCCTTGATTTCCCACCCTAGGCTGAATTTTATTTCATTTTTATAGATGAGAGACTCACAAAATCTTTTTCAATAGCTATTTCCTGAGAAAACCAGCCTTGCATATCCTTGATTTAAGTGCTTAGTCAAATCGTTTCCTCTAATATGAAGAACTGCTGAAGGCAATGCTATTTAGCCCAGCAATTCTACCTTTCAGAGGAGTCAACATTCTGAATGTATTTGTGATATTAATGATGTTAAGAAAGGAAATAGAGACTATCAATCAGACTTTCAGGTCCTGTTTTAATCAGAACACATTCAGGAAACAGTATGAAAAGCCAGAACTTTGAATGCCCCTGTTCAAGAAGGCTTTTTCCTTAACTGATTTGCAGCCCACAGAGGAAGAAACTATACTGGTGATGCTTTCTATTTAATTTGGTATAAGTTCATAAAACAAATTGCCCAGATAATTGGACATGTCTTCAGTTCTGCACTACATTTTCCATAGATGTAAACCAGATTTATAACTTAGAAGTGCAGCAATAAATGAGCATAGCCTGTAATAGACTTGTGCCAAGTCTTATGTCAACGTGAAATAAAAAATGAGACTGACCACTTTGAGTAATCAAATCTGTCAGCTCAGTTAACTCCTTCTAAAGTATTGATGGGAACACTAAGGTCCGCAAGAAAAAAAAAAAGTTTAATGATTTCTACTAGTACAAATATACACAAGCAAGAAATAGCTGTTTTAAGTAGATTCCTTAAAAATAAATTAATCATCCTAAATCCTGGTAAATGATTTTTTTTTCTGTTATTTCTTTTCTTTTCCCCTTTGGAGAATTTAAAACCCACTCACACATGGAAACTACTATCTTGAAGTTAAATCCCCATTTTCCTCTAAGGAGTTTTTCCACTCCTGCTTAAATCAGAGTTGGCAATGATGCTTTTCTAGACTGAACCGTCTGGTCACCATTTGTCTAGTTTCTGGTCCAAAAAAAAAAAAAAAGAGAGAGAGAGAGAGTGAGATCAACAATATTACTTTGGAAAATACAAGGTGGTTTTAGGCTCATCGGTTAGTCCTATGATAACAAAATAAATCTAGGTATTATAAGGCAAAGCTCAAACTTAAAGGTGTTCTCTAATTGAATTCTTCCTCTTCCTGGTCAACATTAATGGTAATAAAACAGGGAAAGCAGAATTCCCATCTGCAAAGACTTTCCTAAGTCTACATACTTCTTCAGGCTATTTGCCAAAGGCACTGTTCCAGAGAAAGTATGTTTAAATAATACCCGATTCCAGGAATGGGAAGGACATGTGCAGATCAATCAGTATTAGTAACACATTTCCAGGATTTAAGAAAGAAAGGCTTACTTCTTTTGGAAGAAATAACTATTTTTCCCAAAATCCCTGCCTGTATTTGTGTTTAAGTAAATTATTTTACTTTCGGTTGTTAAAGTATTCAGTTTACTCCAAACAAATTGATTATTTTCCCTCTGTTTCTTCTCTCCCTCTTCTTATCCAATAGTAGAAACAGCATACACCATTTGGCCAAATTAGAAACCAGGTAATCATTCTTGGTTCCTTTCTCTCTTCCCTCTGAATCTAATTAATGATGAAGACCTGATGGCTCTAACTATTAAGTATCTCCTTATTCCTTCCTCTCTTATTACAATTGCTCTTCACTTTTCTCTCTGCCTAAATTCTCAGGCCTCTCCAGTTCAAGGTGCTACCAGAGATCTTTCCAAAGACAAGTCAGTCATGCCTGCCTTCCTCATAAAATCTTAAGTGACTCCCCAGTCCCTACACTACAGTGCAAATTCCTTGGCTTAACATACCCAAGACCCTTCAAACACCGTATCTCATCTCCTACCACTTCCTGAAAATCTGCAATGCTTATGCCGAAGTTTCCAAAACAATCCATGCTCTTTCATGACCTGTGCTTTGTACACTTTCTTCTCACTGAAATAATTCCTCCACTGATTTACTGTTGAGAACTTAGCCATACTTAGATTGAAATCAAGCATGACTTCTGAAACCTTCCGCACTTTTCCCCATCACAACCCTCAACGTTCCATCCTTGTAATTTTTTTGCCATTTTTATATATCCTTATATCTTCAACTGAATGAGCTTCTGAAGAGTAAGGGCCATGTCTCTTTCCTCTTCCAGTGTCTTGACATTCTACTGAAAATAAATAGTAATTATTTGTAAGGTGAATAAAGCAATGAATGAATGACAGATATATAACTCACTTCGGTAGTGAAATATCTGTTCCAACCATGGTCACCACTACACAATCTTCACCTTCTTAGGGTAAATGGAGTTGAATAACTGGGCCATTTTTGACAAATTACCATAGTGCATTAAATATCTCGAAGTTGAGCTCATGAGTCAACACAATGTAATAGTCCCACTGATTTTTTAATTAGCATAGATTTTTTTTTCTTAGAATTGATTCTACATTGCCCTGTTAACTTAGATTTTTGTGTGTAATGCTTTTATATTCTATTTCTATTTTTTAATTTTTAATTTTTTTAATTTTTATTTTTGGCCACAGCTGCCAACATGCAGAAGCAGCCTATGGCCAGGGATCAAACCCAAGCCACAGTGACAACTCTGGATCTTGACCCACTGAACCATGAGAGAACTCCTATATTCTGTTTTTTGCTTGTTTACTTTGCTTTCTCTAGTTACTTTATAAAACACGCCATTGTAGTAACTGTCAATATATCTGTTTAAATTTTTTTGTTTGTTTGTTTTTTGTCTTTTTGCCATTTCTTGAGCCAGCATATGGAGGTTCCCAGGTGAGGGGTCGAATCAGAGCTGTAGCTGCTGGCCTACACCACAACCACAGCAACGCAGGATCAGAGCTGCGTCTGCGACTTACACCACAGCCAACACCAGATCCTTAACACACTGAGCAAGGCCAGGGATCAAACCCGCAACCTCATGGTTCCTAGTCGGATTCATTAACCACTGAGCCACAACGGGAACTCCTAAATTCTTTGAAATTTATCAAATGGAATTACATGCCACGAAGCACTTCATAAATATCTTTTTATGCTAATTTGAGAGTCCACATTTGGAATAGAATCAAAGGAAAAGAAACATGAATATTCTCCACTTCTATTCTGATTTACCGAATTTCAGAATATCTCACCAGCTGCCTTCTCTTCTTACCAATCTTTTTGTTGTGCTTTCATTTTTTTTCTATGCAATGAAAGTAATTTTTTTTATATATGGAGGGACAAGAGGCATAAAAATATATAAACTTTTTTGGAGAAAAAGAATGAACCTAGAAGGCGTTCACGTTGGGGCTCAGTGAAAACAAATCTGACTAGTATTCATGAGGATGCAGGTTCGATCCCTGGCCTCGCTCAGTGAGCTAAGGATCCACTGTTGCTGTGAGCTGTGGTGTAGGTTGCAGATGTGGCTCAGATCTGGCGTTGCTGTGGCTGTCTTGTAGGCCAGTGGCTGTAGCTCTGATTTGACCCCTAGCCTGGGAACCTCCATACGCCGTGGGCGCAGTCCTAAAAGAAAAAAAAATAATAATAATATAATCTGAAGCTCTCATTAGGAGGAAGACTATTTGGAAAAATGGTACTTTTTTCTTCTAACCTGCTATTTTGTTCGTTTGTCTTTAATGTTTGACTGAGGCCTTATTTGGGCACATTAACTGAATAAGAGTGGTTATCCTCACCTTTGTTACTTCTTCCAGTTCTTTTGCCATATAGAGGTTTCCTATAAAACCCATTCACTGCATTGACTATTCTCCTGTAGGAATTACTCGATCCTCAGAATTACGTCTTACAAGAATGGAGGCAGTTCTCCGATCCTAATTTACATGCTGTTTACTCTTTTCTACCAGCATGTTGATGGAAGCCATACTGACATCAATAGAGATATTTTCATCATCTTTGCCTTGGGTTTGACATTTACTATTATGTCTACTTTGCCACAACAGTTCTTTATTCTTTGAAATTATTAAATACTTAGCCAAGTTCTTCAAAATGAGGAGCATTCATGGTTTTCAAAAGATTTTTATTCTAATTTACTTTTATTATTTTTTTAATATACATCAGTGTTTCTGCTCCAAAATGAGCAACGCCAGCTAATTCTTCTTGCAACTAGTGCACCGTGTCTAATCTGAATTCACATTAGAGCTCTGATTCTGCTCTTATTTGTGGCAAGATTGATTTTCTCACTCCCTCACCTCACATATGAAGGTCATTACAAAGTTGATGAGGATAATCAAGTCATACTGGAAAGAATGTTTTGGACTGTGAACGTGCAGCTGCAATGAGGAGCTATTTTGGCACTTCTAGCATTATAAAAGTTAGAATGATTAATAAGAAGTATGGAATTGATCTACTGAGAATACTGTAGTCCCTTCGTGGTTATTAAGAGATGTGTGAAGCACGTAAAAATAGATGTAGATTATTTGTTACTAAAGGGTTCATGATTCAATTTTATCACCTTTAGAAACTTATGTTGCTTTTTTTGCATTTTCCAAAATACTTAGCAATTGTGACTTCCATTCTTAGATCAGTGTTTTTAAATAATGGCATAAAATAATGCTATATCTTAAGAGGTTGTCTTGAAAAACTATATATTCCAAGTTGCCCACATTATATAGCAAAACCAACACATGCTTACCTCTGTTTCCTCATGACACCCCACTAAAATAACTACGTGGATTTTTAAGGCAGTAAGTGACAAATACAAATGGCATGCAAGAAAAGATAATAGCAGTACAAGTTTAGAAAGCAAATAACCAAATAATAACTGCCTTGGCCTGGAGAAAGGTGAATTTCAGGACATCCATAGAAAAAGTCCAGAAGAAAAATGATATGTACTGCAAAACTCATAAATTCACCAGCATTGACAGTCCCAGCTAGCCATGAACCAGAAGATAAAGGTGGAGTTAAACACAGGAGGACTGTTGAATGTCCCCAACTGCATCACAGATGGCTAGGCCACTTTCTCTCCTCCCTAGAAGAACAGGGCTTACTTTCTACAGAGAAGGAGTCAGAAGGATGCTGGGGTGGTCCAGCTAGAACACTTCCTTTTTAATGGGCTGCACACGGCACCCCGGGAGCTCCCGGATTTCTCCCTTTGCCTATACTACCAGCCAGTATTAGACCCTCCTGGTAGGAGGGTGGATAATTCTTCAGGGAATCAAACCAGACTAAGAAAATGCTTGAAAATCACTAATAGTCAGGAGTTCATTGACCAAAGAGCAGGGCCAGATCACCCACCAAGAAGACACCCCAGTTGGCAAGCCCATATATTCCTAATAAGATATTTAGTGACTCATCTCTTAAATATTTATGGGCAGCAAAGCATCCCCAGATATTTGAAGAAAGCTTCTAACAGGAAAGAGAGAAAACAAACGAACAGAAATAACAAGTTTGAAGAAAATAGAGTGAGGGAAGCAAAAGAAAATTGTGACTCTGCATGTCTGTATTTATCACCTAGCCTCCCAAACATAGGAAATCTTACTTTCATGAAGACACCATGATTTTAAATATATATCTCCAGACAAACAAAGGAAAACTTTGGGAAATCAGAACTATGATCGCAGAAATAAAGAAAAAATCAACTAGAAAATGTCAAATTTACCTTAAGGAAATCTCTAAGAAGTTAGAATAAGAAGTCTAAATGTAGAAAAGTATTAAACAGGAAGGAAAAAAGTAGAGCACCCACCTCAGATTCATTATATGAATAATGAGACAATCAGAAAGAGAGAATAAAAGAAATTATGGTAAGGAGATTATCAAGGAAATAATTCAACAAAATGTTTCAAAACTGAAATTCAGAGTGAAAAGTCCATGGAATGCCTCACACAAGTGGGGAAAAAACCCACATCAACGTCTATCACTTTAAAAAGTAGAACACAGGGGCAAAAACTGCTAGAGAAATCAGAATGGCATCAAACTTTTCAGCAACAACGTGAACCAAACAAGCATACAAATAAATAAAACAATGACTTCAAAATAATAAGTATTAATACTATCTTATACTTTTATTGCAGTCAAACTTAGGAAAAAGTGTACTTGAAACAAAGACATTTCATATTTACAAAGTATGTCAGACTTGATCTCCTGTGAGCTCTTTCTCGGAAAATTAGAAGACATGTCACCAAAATGAGGGTGTAAACCAAGGAAAAGAAAGACATGAACCTACACATGGGGGATCCAATGCAGGTGAGATGCAGTGGGAATTTCTAGGATAATAGTGAAGGGAGAGCCCAAAACCACAATAACTAGGCAAGGACTGAGAGAGCAGTAAGCCCAAAGGAGACCAAGAGAAGAAAGCGCTCCCAGAAAAATACCTCCTAGAATGCAAAATGAATAGAAACACCCATATGTTTAAAATATTAAGACATTTACACTTTGCCAGAGTTTGAGGATGAACCAGTGATCAGTATGTTGAAAATAAAGCAACCAAAACACACACATACAATTTTTAACTCAGAGGCAAATAAAAGTATCCAAGAAAGAAAATACATAACAATGTCTGTGGGATACCTGTGAAAAATATTTATACACTCACAATGATACGGGTTGATTGCTGATCAAACAAAAATAAACATAATGGAAAATGAAAGAAAAAAGCGAAAGATTGGAGATATAAAAGAATTGAGTATTCATCTTTCACTATAGTAAGTGAATATATTGCATCTAAAACTGAAAAAACCTAACTATATTATTGAAGTAGGTTAGGACTATTTTTTAAAATACACAGGTAAAGACCAAAGAAATGGAGAAAATATTTGAAATTTACTAGGCTATGCAGAAAAAAGGAGAGGATAATACACACTATTTTCCTTAAAAAAAAAAAAATACTTTTTACTCTGGAATGTAAAGTTTTTATCAAAAGCATACATTTACTTATTTTACTTTCTTACTATTACTATATATATTTATTTATAAAGTAATTTTAGGAAATAATTTTATTGGTCTTTAAGCATTAAGTTATCTAAAAGTGAAGTGCCATATTGCAACAAGTTTGCAACAAGTTCTGATCTTAGAGAAAGATGCTCCAACTTAAAATTAACCAGATCTGTGGCTGTTGAGTATGGAGGCTGATGAAGTAAGAGACAATGATAGTAACCGAAGCCAGAATCTGTACTAATGCATTTTTTCAGAGGGAATTTTTCTGATGTCAGTAAAAACTGAGATGTGGCCGGTGGGGGGGTGGGGGTGTTGGGGGTCCATCAGGGAAGGGACACAAGTATTGAAAACAAAAAAAAAAATTGTAAGGTTTGGAGCAAATACATAAATCAGCATTAATCGCATCATGTGTCTTGAGCACTTTTCCAAGTATCTTATGAAATATCCTCAGAAACTGCTACCTTAAAAAGATTCAGATTTTTAAAAAGAAAACTTGCACTGACCAGCTCACCTGTCTTTGATATGATAGAGCATTGTCTTTTCTCCCCCTCATAGCTAATTATACCCTGGATATGAGCTTGATCCTATAATTATATCCTCTTTCTGTATCATTTTTCTCTCCCTCTTTTGCCTCTTAATTTATAGGTTTTTAAACATGCTCAGAATGGCCCTCTGATTTAATGGATTAAATAATCAAAAAAATCAGACCCTCCCTTACCACATCCATTAATTCCTCCAGCACTTGTCATACTAGCTCTCCCCTGGACAACAAGGCCTTCAAAAGAATGATCTGAAGTTGCTGTCCCCAAGCTCTCATGTTTCCTTCATCAAATGACTTAAAACAATTTTGTAACCTTCCCATGGCCCAGCCAATGTGTCAGTAAATGTCACTATCTTCTAACGGGTTGTTTCAGCCCTCCTTCCATTTGACCTATGTTCACTCCTTGTCACTGCTAACCTGTCTGCTACTTGGTTCTCTACCCTGCCTCTCTAAATACCCCTCAGTCTCTTCTGCTTACCCTCTTCTGAAAGCTTGGCATTTCCAGAACTTAATCTTTAGTCTTTTCTCTAGACATTCCCTGACAGTCTTATCCGTAACTTTAGCTAAAACAGGTGCCCAAACGCTACACTACCTCCCTTTTTTTCCTTGGAAACCACCAGGATTCACATAGAAATAGAGAATCAAACCTGGGAATAATCTTCGTCTCCCACTTCATCCTTAATACCACGTTAGTCCTTAAAATTGTAGGCTGCTAATCCTTCTTATCCTTTTACTTGTTTGAGTCCTTCCATTTTTTTGCTATTTTTTTTTTTCAAAACCTTATCTCACCAGCATTTTCACCAACAGTGGTAAGCCCCCTCTTCCAGTATCATTCCTCAGATCACTCCCATTTTTAATTCATCTTCCACAGAGCTATTAGTGTTATCTAGCCTACAATACCAATCTTGTTATTCTAGTCAATTGCCAGAAAACTTTCAATAGCTTCCCATTACTTGGAGAACAAAGTCCAAAGCCACTAGCACATGGCTTTCCATGATCCAGCCACTAACTCCTCAGAGCATCTTTTATTGCACCACCCTTGCACTCTACGCTTAACCGCTTAACCGTAATACATTTCATCCAGCTTCTGGATTACACATCTGTATGTCCATTCAGATTGCATCATCTGTCTGAAATTGCATTACCCTTTCCTTCCCTATCTCCACACCCAACTGAGAACATCTACGATTAAGATATTTCTTCAAAATCAACTTTTTTATGAAGTCTTCTTCAACTCTCCAAAGAAAGTTAATCACTTCTCCATTTCTTCATTAAACCTCTGATTATCTCTCTGCATAACTATATTTTTAAGCAAAAAAAAAAAAAAAATTAACATCTCTACTTTGGACTTAGAGTGCCTTTTAAATAGAATCAATGTCCTATTTGTTTTATAACTTTAGTGTTTCAAAGAGTTCCTGGAGGACAGTAGGTATTTGCCCTAGGAAACCCATAAGGCTGTAAGCATCCTCTACGTAACCAAAAATGTACTAGGAGAAGCAGCTCTAGACAGTTCTCTGCATGGAAGTTACTATGCTTTATGCAATGGTGAAACCCCTACTACAATTGAATGGACCGATGATAAGCCATCTCTAGCTTACACATAAAAGAAGCTGTCTTCCAACATGGCAGTCTGGGGAACACCAAGTAGGAAAATTGTTTTACATTGCATATGGAATATATAATTCAATTATCTCTAGAAGCTAAATATTAAAAAAAAAATCAGTAGAAGCAGACATATTAAAGTATTTAACAACAGAAGTGGTGGAGAGTGCTGAATCCCAAGTGTCATGGAATGACTAGAAAAGGAAAGACCTTCCAAAGAATGACAAGATGATGGTATGCTGTTGGATGATGAGTAATGTGACTGATCCTGAAAGGGCTGCTATACTCTGTAAATCAGGGTAAATGATGTTCAGATTCCTCACGAAGTCTGGCTGTGCTGTAGTTGAGATGGCACTGTATGGTATATTTTGCGTATATTCCATAATCAGAGATGGCTATAAAAATTTCACAGACTGGACTTATATAATAGATTACAAGGTACAAACTTTAGAGTATTTAAACTATTTCATTATTAGAGAGGTTCATAATTTCTGAGAGGCACAACATCTATCTGATGGGGAAAAAAATACATCAACTGCCCAACTCACAGATGTTTATAATACTCCATTAATTCCTCCAGCCACAGCCACAGCCACACCAGATCCAAGCCACGTCTGCGATCTACACCACTGTTCACAACAGCACCGGATCCTTAACCCGCTGAGTGAGGCCGGGGATTGAATCCTCATCTATAAGGTCATCTAAATTAGGCCAATATTTCGGCTCACCTTCAAACTGATTTTTGTTTTTTTGTTTTTTGGGGTTTTTTTTTTTTTTTTTTTTTTGGCTTTTTAGGGCCATACCTGCAGCATATGGAGTTTTCCAGGCTAGGGGTCTAATCGGAGCTGTAGCTGCCGGCCTATGCCACAGCCACAGCAATGCCACATCTGAGCCACATCTTCGACCTACACCACCGTTCACGGCAGCATGGGATCCTTAACCCACTGAGTGAGGCCAGGGATCGAACCAGCAACCTCATGGTTTCTCAGATTTGTTTCCACCGTGCCATAATGGGAACTCCAAAACTGATTTTAAATTTCAGTCTTGAATGTGGGGCTTTAATTCCCCAATTTCTAGTTCATATTCTTTTCCAGACATATATTTAGGACCTCTCCTCTTCTTCTACCTCCATAAATATGTAGTCAAAGTTAGAAATGATTTGGAGTTCCTGTAGTGGCTCAGTGGGTTAAGAACCCAACATAGTGTCTGCGAGGATGAGAGCTCAATCCCTGGCCTCAATCAGTGGGTTAAAGATCTACGATTGCCTCAAGCTGCAATGTAGGTCACAGATGCAGCTGGGAGCCAGCATTGCTGTGGCTGTGGTGTAGGCCAGCAGCTGGAGCTCTGATTCTACCCCTGCCCCCTGGTGCAGCCATGACACATGTAGTTACTGAGCACTTGAAAGGTGACTAGTCCATATTGGGACATGCTTTAGGTGAAATCTGTACATAATGGTTTTGAAGACTCAGTACAAAAAACAGAATATAAAATAATATCATTTGGATATATTGGCTTAAGTAAACTATATTATTCAAACTAATTTGCCAGTTTCTTTTTTAATGTACCTAGTAGAAAATTTAAAATTATATTGATAAATTAGGAGTATGAGAAAAAATAAAATAAAAATAAAATTAGACAAGTATCTCATACTTGTGGTTCACAATTTTTTTTTTAAAGGGCTACACTCATGGCATATGAAGGTTCCCAGGTTAGGGATCAAATCAACCTACACCACAGCCACAGCAATGCCAGATCTGAGCCACATGGAGACCTACACCACATCTCACAGCAACACCAGATCCTTAACCCACCAAGCAAGGTCAGGGATCGAACCTTCATCCTCAAGTCTCCTGGTCAGCTTTGTTTCTGCTCTGCCATAATGGGAACTCCCACCATATATTTTTTGTTGATTCAATCATTTTGCTTTATTGAAAGATTCTTTCCATTCTAAGTGCTTTACAATTTCCAGAAGTTTCCTACACATGATTTTATATAATCCCACAATAACTCTTTTTTCTCCCTCTACCACTCTTGCCCCATCCCCCTCCCTTCTCCCCACTGGAACCACTGCTGTGTTCTCTATATCTCACATTATATTTTTATTGGACAGAGCTAGTACAGAGGAAATGTGGGAAAGAGTACACCAAAAAAAGGAACTGAACAGCCTATGTGAGCTGGGCATTTTTTATTTATATTGTTTTATCCTAGATTTAAACAATTAAAGGTAATTTCACTAGCGACTCTTCTTTAGTCTGCTTGTCCAAAGAATCTCCATGTTTTCTTTCTCCTAAACAAAATTCTAAAGGCCAGGGTAGGAGTTCCCATCGTGGCTCAGTGGTTAACGAATCTGACTAGGCCTCGCTCAGTGGGTTAAGGATCTGGCGTTGCCGTGAGCTGTGGTGGTTTCGGTGAGCTGTGTGGGTCGCAGATGCAGCTCGGATCCTGCGTTGCTGTGACTGTGGTGTAGGCCAGCAGCTACAGCTCCCATTAGACCCTAGCCTGGGAACCCCCATATGCTGCAGGTGTGACCCCAGAAAAGACAAAAAACATAAAAAAATAAAGGCCAGGATAAAATAAATGAAATAGAAATTTTTTTCAGTATTGTAACTCTGAACATTTAGGGTCTAAGGCAGGGAAAGGAAACAATATTTTGAGACCTTTTAAGTGATAAATATTGTACTATCAGGTTTTCAGGTATAGAAAATATGTCCAGGAAAAAACTTGTTTTAAAAGCTGAATTATTTAAGGAGAAAACTGGTATTGCTCCCCTGCTCTGCTAGTTTACATTGAGATAACAAGTGGACAAACTGTGTCCTGCCCTTCCTGGAGAGTTTTAATTGGTTTGCCCTCTGCCTTTCACTAATGTATCTTATTTCTTCCATTATCTATAAAAGAAGCAAGTGTTCTTTCACCTTGAAAACTGAAATACCTCTTCCCGATATAATCAGATGCTTTCCAACCTCTTTTAAAGGAAAGGAAATTGCTTCTCTGGCTGCCAGCCATCATGACGCTGAGAACATGTCTGTTGGTAAAGGTAAGGCACCCTAATGAATGACTTTCTTTTGAAAGAAGGAGAGACAATCACTGCAGTACTTGAGTGCGAGCTGCTGTTATATAGATGCGAAGGGAAGAAATAAAAATAGGTAAAGACACAACTTCCCATGTGTAACTGTCAGAAGGGACAGCAAGATAGGAGGTCATGTCCAACCAATCAAAATGTCGAATTTAGCTACTTAAAGAAACATAACCAAAGCTCTATTTTGATACTTTGTATTCTTTTCTTTTATATTTGATTAGCTCATTCACTAGAAAGAAAAAAGGAAGGAGGAAATGAAGGAACAGAGAGAGAAGGGGAAGAGTCAAAAGAGTAAAACCTTTAATGATGCACATGTTTGCTTTGAAATATTATACTTTACTCAGAGATTAGCTTTTATTTTGTATTTATGATAAAAGACCCTGGACTTCGTATCGTATATTGGTGTCACATTTTTCTATAAATGTCATTTAATAGTTATTTTCTCAATTTGTGGTATCTGAGTTTCAAAAAACATGGAAGCTGTGTGGGAGACACACTGCCACCTCCCCTACTATTCAGTTTTGTTTTATTTGATAGTATTTACTTTACTCTAAAATTGAAGGCCAAGATACACAACTCACAACAAATAAATTAAACTGCCTTAAAATTCATCATGGTTAAATTTACATTCTCTTCTTCCCTCCATTGCTTTATACCTATCTATTTTTATTCTCTATTTTATTAGTGATTCTAGCTGGGGCTGGTCACGGGATTGTGGTTTCACAAAATTTCAGGAAGGTAGTGCTCAGAGACCTTGATTAATAGCACCAAGGCTTCATGCAAGCCACTGACTTAAACAAGGTCATGCATTAAAATATCAAATTATGGCAAAGTTGCTTTCCAGAACACACTGACAGTCACTGAACTTTATCAACCTAATCTTGAGAAATTTTCTCCAGACATATGAGGTGGAATTAATTCACTCAGTTACAGCTATTGTGCAATCAATACACTGCTTTGTGAAGAGACATCCAAAAAATGCATTGGACATGGCTCCTGTCCTGAAAAACAATGAAATGTCAAGGGGAAGAAAAGACTGTTCCAGAAATCTTTTGCTGCATAACAATCCAGTCCAAAACTTAGTGGCTGGAATCAGTGGCCATCTTATTGCTCACCATTCTGTGGCTCAGGAACTTGAGCAAGATTCATAGGCGACTGCTTGGCTCTTGCTCCATTCAGTGTTGGCTGCGGTGGCTTGACTGGGGTGGGAGGATTCAAGATGGCACACTGACATATTTGGGGCTCTCATGCTGGAAGCTGTCCTCTACATAACTTCTATCTGCACTTGGTAATCTCAGTCTGTGTGTGTTAGTGGGCAGTCTAGATTAAATGTCTTTCCAAGGATGAAATGGAAACCGCAAGACCTCTTAAGACTTAGAGCCAGAAGTCACACAGTGCCCCATCTGTTGCACACCATTGGTCAAAGCAGGTCATAGGACCAGCACAGATCAAGGGGAAGGGAAGGAGATTTCATCTCTTGATAATGAAAACAATGAAGTCACATCAGTAAGGGGCTGGTGGGATGGGGGGAATTATAGTGATCTTCAAAAACAATATGCCAAGTACTTATGAGACAAAGGAGAATAAAAAATAAAGGAATGGATACAAAAAGTTCATATTTATATTGATAATTATGCATAGAAGAGTTTTGAGAAGCTGCTGCAGTAATTAGAATGATCTAAGAGGGTCTTTTCAATTTTTTTTTTGAGGAGACTATCACCCATTTCCTTAAAGGCTTGAAATCATCAGGATATGTTACTATTGATAGCAAAGTCCCCAAAAAAGCAAGTTGGAAGTGAAATAAGTAGGTATGTGTGCCATGAGCAAAAAGATTTATCACATCAAGCCAAAATGAGGCACCTTGACAACTTTCTCCACTGTTATATGGTTATTGTCTAAAAAGAAAATTAAAAAAAAAAAAGACAAAAAATAAAAAGAAAATTTAAGGCTACTAAATTCATTAAAATCAGAAATTTTTTTCTTTCTTTCTTTCTTTCTTTTTTTCTTTTTTTAGGGCTGCCCCTGTGGCATATGGAACTTCACAGGCTAGGGGTCAAATCAGAGCTGTAGCCACTGGCCTACACCACAGCCACAGCAATACTGGATCCGGGATCCGGGTCGTGTCTGCAACCTACACCACAGCTCATGACAACACCAGATCCTTAACCCACTGAGTGAGGCCAAAGATCGAACCCGAGTCTTCATGGATTCTAGTCGGGTTCATTACCACTGAGCCACCACCAGAACTCCTAAAATCAGAACTTTATTTTTAAAAGTTTAATTTTAAAAAAGGATTGCTTTGCACACACACAAAAATGTTTAAATTAAAAACTCCTAATTACTCTGAGTTAAAGAAAAATAAATTCTGAATAGTGCAACTAAGACTACTTTAAAAATAACAAAGTATGAAAGTTAACTGCCTATAGGAAATTGTTTTAAAATGTAATCCTGAATTGGATACTGGGCTATATTGTGTTTATGATTTCTCTAGCAAAAACTTCTGTTTTCCTCCCAAAGAAATAAGTAACACAGATGCTTTTGAAAATGAAATGACACATAACCAGGAATCAACGTAATTTGTTACTCTATTTTCTGAGTGTTAGCCCTAAGCAAATAATTTAATTAAATGAACTTGGTGAACTTTGTGAGGTTTAAATAGGTTCATATAATTAAATTATTTGCATAGACTTAACACTGAGAAAACAGGGTAAGTTTAGCAGAAAACAAAATGATCTTACAGGCCATATGTCTTATCTTCCCCAGTCTTGAAGCGGGGCACAGGGATGCTCACGCAAAGGACATATTTTGCAACATCCTTGAAAGCTAGGGGTGACCTTTCAACAGAAGTGAAGGATGGAGTGTGTGTTCAATTAGCAGATGTTCCTGTAAACCCACTGTTACTGGATCCCTTCATCCTTTTCACCTTTCTGCTAGCTGGAGATAATGAAAATTATAGTAGCCACCTTGAGCCCACAAGGCATGGCTAGGTGTGAGAATTATAGGACCACTTTCCTGCTGTAAATGCCCCCTTACCTTTGGACTATCATGAGATAGTGAGTGAGAAATAAATTCCTATATTTCTGAACTCATTGCAATTGGAGGTTTTGTTATTATAGCAGATTATCCTATATCCTAGTCCTTACACATAGGTACTATCATTATCACCATTTTAAAGATGGAGATCAGAGAAATTAAGGCATTTGACCAAAGCAAGAAACATTAAGTTATAAAGACAGCGGTCAGACCAAATGTGACTTGAGACCTACTGGGCTGGCCACCATGCAATACCACTTCAGTAGCTAGAGTTTCTAAAAGTCATCATGCTGTTGTAACTGCAAGACTCCAAGGAACTCCTAAAAGATTTCCCACAACGTTTTTCAAAGGGAATTAGCATTTCCAAAAAGGGGGAGAGGGGGCATGGTGGTTACATTACGTTTGAATGAAACAACCTTCCCATTTCCATTAAAAACTCAAAGTTATCTTTTCCTTAAAAGGAAAAATTGAAAAGCTTTAAAGTCTAATTGAACCTCAGTCCTCTTGAGTGAGTCACACTGACTATAGATGCCAACCCTTAGTGGTATAGTGGGTACAGATCACTACCAGCTTGACCATAAGATGAAGAGGCCATCTAAGAAGAAAGGGTGGCATATATAAACCAATAATTTAATTTAAAAAACAGAGGAGTTCCTGTCGTGGCACAGCGGAAACAAATCCAACTGGGAACCATAAGGTTGTGGGTTCAATCCCTGGCCTCGCTCAGTGGGTTAAGGATCCAGCGTTGCTGTGAGCTGTGGTGTAGGCCGGCAGCTGTAGCTCCAATTAGACCCCCAGCCTGGGAACTTCCATATGCCAAGGGTGCAGCCCTAAAAAGACAAAAAAAAAAAAAAAAAAAGGGCCAGCAGAAATAACAAGAAAATCCCCATGCTGTTGTAACTCATACATAATGACTGTAAAGTGGTTTAATGGAAATAGTTCTGACCTTCTGAATTATTGATGTTACCTATGAAGTGTTATAATATCTGCTTTAATCATGAAACATTTGGCTTCACAAATCATAGGAAAAACATGGGAGGGTATAATATTTGAAGGATATGTAAGGATCCTAGAAATTTGAGGGCAGTAGTACTATAGAGCCAGCCTCTCAGGAACTAGACCAGGAAAGCCATCAGAAACCAAACCCTGCCTCCCCCTCAGAGACCACATTTTCATGCATTTCTGCTTTTTTTCTGCTGGACTGTTTCATTCATCTGCTTCTCTTCTAGGGGCTCTTTCCGGCTTCAACTTGTACATGTCTCCAAGTGAGGATTTCAGCCCCCTCTACACAATAGCAACTCTTCATCCATCATTTTGATGTGTCCCGAAGGTTAACCGCCTTCGGCAGGTCTGTTTCCCAATTCAAAATTCTTAAGAGATGGATCTGATTGGCTCTCTTCACATTTTTTTGAGCCAGACTATGCAAGTCACAAGTTTCTGCCTTGCTGAAGCATGGACTTGCTGCCTTAGGGTACATGCACATCCCTGGCCCCATAAGTATCCGCCAGATGGTGTGATGACATGGTATGTGACCATAACATACTCACTCATTAGTGAACAAGGATCTCAGCAGCTTCCTTTGGAACAGCTCAGGAAATAACAGGCCATTATAAACAAGTCTAATACAGCTCTGATAATTTTGCTCAACTGAGAAACCATTTTCAACTCAGATTCTAATCAAGAAATGATCCTCTCTACCAAATGCAGTCGAATGAACTATGCTCGCAATGGCTGAAGTGGAAAAGAACACAAAGGTAGCTGGCTGAGGCACAGAGAACAAAATAACCAAACAAAACACTGGGGTGGGCACAGAACTTCTTGGTGGAGAGCACAGTTGCAGCTCTAACACACAGAGAGGGAATCTGTATCAGAGAGGAGTCTTCAACTTTGTGCATAAGAAATTTATTCTGGGAGTTCCCTTGTGGCACAGTGGGTTAAGGACCTGGTATTGTCACTGCAGCAGCTCAGGTTGCTGCTGTGGTGTGAGTTCCATCCCTGGCCCAGGAACTCCACATGCCACTGATGAGGCAAAAAGAAGAAAAGAAAAGAGAAAAGGAAAAGGAAGAAAAGAAAAGAAAACTACCATGAGATACCACCTCACCCAGTCAGAATGGCCATCATTATTAAGTCCACAATTAACAAATGCTGGAGTGGGTGTGGAGAAAGGGGAACCCTCCTGTACTGTTGGCGGGAATGTAAGCTGGTACAACCACTGTGGAGAACAGTATGGTGGTACCTTAGAAAACTATACATAGAACTGCCATATGACCCAGCAACCCCACTCTTGGGCATATATCCAGACAAAACTCTCCTTAAAAAAGACACATGCATCCACATGGTCATCTCAGCACTATTCACAATAGCCAAGACATGGAAACAACACAAATGTCCGTTGACAGATGATCGGATTAGGAAGATGTGGTATACATACACAATGGAATACTACTCAGCCATAAAAAAGAACAAAATAATGCCATTTGTAGCAACATGGATGGAACTAGAGACTCTCACACTGAGTGAAGTAAGTCAGAAAGACACTTATGATATCACTTATACCTGGGATCTAATATATGGCACAAATGAACCTTTCCACAGAAAAGAAAATCATGGGCTTGGAGAATAGACTTGTGGGTTGCCAAGGTGGAGGGGGAGGGAGTGGGGTGGATTGGGAGCTTGGGGTCAATGGATGCACACTATTGCCTTTGGAATGGATGAGCAATGAGATCCTGCTGTGTAGCACTGGGAACTATGTCTAGTCACTTATGATGGAGATGATGATGTGAGAAAATGGAATGTGTCCATGTATGTGTAACTGGGTCACCATGCTGTACAGCAGGAAAAAAAAATTGTATTGGGGAAATAATTTAAAAAATTAAATTTTAAAAAAGAAAAAAAAGAAATTTACTCTGGCTAGCTCAAGTATATAAAAAGATAATATACTAGATGTATCAGAACCCTCAGGACTAACAGAAAAACTCAGGTAGCAATCAGGTGTCTTTTAAAGGGTCCAAGTTAGAATACTTGAGAAGTCCATCCAGGTGAAAGGCAGCTGGAATGAATAGGCCCAACCATTTTTAGTTCATTTGTCCCTCTGCCCACTACTTAAATTCTCATACTTCCAAGAGTGCCCAGTTAGGCTCGAGGGGGAGAAGTGCGCACCTTCTGGAAACAACGCACCATCAAAGGAAACCAGATGCTCTTTCAAAATTGTGGGATAACAACAACAATAATAAGGAGGAGAACAACAACAATAATGTCCATTATAGAAACTGTTCCCTGAGCAATAAACAATTAGTAGAAGCAGCTGGCAAAATATAATGCCAAGAACAGCCTCTTTAGGAAATGTTGTTGAAATCAAACAGGTAAAAATAACAAAAAAAGAAGTAGGCTCCCATATAGAGAGGACAAACTTGTGGTTACCAGAGCTCCCACTGTGGTTCAGCGGGGTAAGAACCTGACATAGTATCCATGAGGATGCAAGTTCGATCCTTGGCCTCACTCAGTGGGTTAAGGATCTGGTGTTGCCCCAAAGCTGCAGCATAGGCTGCACGTATGGCTCAGATCCAGCACTGCTGTGACTGTGGCATAGGCCTGCTGCTGTAGCTCTGATTTGACCCCTGTCCCTGAAACTTCCATATGCTGTGGGTGCAGCCCTAAAAAGAAAAAAACAAAAACAAAAAACTAGTAGTTACCAGTGGGGAGGAGGGTGCAATATAAGGGTGGGGGAGTGGGAGACACAAACCATTGGGTGTGCAGCGGGCTCAAGGATGTATTGCACAATAAAGGGAATATAGCCAGTATTTTGTAATAACTGTAAATGAAAAGTAACTCTTAAAATTGTATAAAATTATTTTTAATTAAAATAAATTTTTTTCTAAAATGTGGGCGTCAGTGACAACCTTGAAAGGATAATTTCGGTGGAATGGAGAGAGTGAAAAGCTTAGCTAGAGTGCTGCCCATGCTGACTGATGATCAGGAAAGACAGGAGTTCCCTGCTAGAGCGATGCTCATGATTCGGCAGCGAAGGGGGCAGCCAGAGTTCAGATGGAGATGGCGTTCACAGGTGGAAGATCAGGCTTGGAAGAAGAGCAGAGAGTTCAATTCAAGGAGGTTGGCAGACGTGACCAGAGATGGAAGCTCGCTTTTCATTGAAATAGGAAGGAAGTTCCCAGGCCAGGGGGCCAAATGGAGCTGCAGCTGCCGACCTACATCACAACCACAGCAACACCAGATCCGAGCCAGGTCTGGGACCTACACCACAGCTCGTGGCAACGCCGGATCCTTAGCCCACTGAGGAAGGCCAAGGATTGAACCTGCATCCTTCTGGATGCTAGTCCCGTTTGCTACTGCTGACCCATGAGAGGAACGCCCAGCTACACTCTTTTTTGCCTTGGCGGGATGATATCCTGTCTCCTTCTGCCTGAAATGCCCTCCCTCTGGCTCATTAATTGATCACTTTTACTCATTCTTCAAGGCTCAGACCCAGTTGTAAGTTTCTCAGAGAAGACTTCCCCGAAGCACTGTTACCCATGCTATATCCCATCACCCCATCTGTTGCAGAGCCTCACACAATCCGAAGTCATGTTTATACATTTGTTCACCTGCATTTCCCAACTAGAATGAGGTCAGGGACCCTCTTTCTTTCATTCTCCTGCCTAGTCTGAGAGCAGTGGTTCTCCAGCTTACTCACTTCAGGACTTTACTTTTCAGGGACATTTTATATTCTAGATTACTCGTTTATTATAAAACGATATAACTCAGGAACAGCCAGATAAAAGAGATGCATAGGGCAAGGTATGTGGGAAGGGACACCACTCTCCCTTGAATTCACCCACCAGGAAGCTCTCTGAACCCTGCCCTTTTCGGGTTTTATGGAGGCCTCACTACCTGGGCATGACTGATGAAGTCCAGGGACTTTACCCTCTTAAAAGGCCTCCAGAACCCTCAAGGAGCTTTAGTATATGTGAGCTACATCTATTTTATCTCCTACACATCGGAAACTAAAACTGATACATTTAGAAAATACTTATGAATTCCTTTTTTAAAAAACAGCAATATTAAATCTTATAATGTGTTAACACAAATAACATGTTTATGACAAATAATACTATCTTCTAAAACAGAAAAATAGAAGAGTGACGCTATTTTCCATTTTTGCAAATACGCTTAATAACTGGTTAAACAAAAGACATCTGGAGTCTCAAAACCAAACAAACAAAAAAGAATACTGTTGAAAAGATGTGTAAAAAAGTGAAGTTTGAACACATGCAGATGAAACTAAATCAAATCTCCCACTGGAAATAAAGATAACAGATAAACTGCACATCAACTCCTTGAAGCTGTCAGGTAAGTCTCACTTAGAAGGAGAAAATTGAGACTCCGCAAGATTAAATGACTTATATGAAAATCCACACAGGAAGTGGCATAGCTGGGATCAGATCCTGTGCATCTGGCTCCACTCCAGACTCTACCTAGGAACCCACAACAGGTTCAAGGGAAGGGAAGGGAAAGAAATGTGCCATCGACAGGCCAAGAAACCTAGAGAAGGGAATCAGTACAGCTTAGACAAAGCAAGAGGAAAAATATAAAGTTAGATACAACCAGCAGATCCTCTGATGATATGTCAAGTCAGCTTTCACTGACTCTCTACTTAAAAGTAAGAAAGAAGAGGAAAATCTTCTGCCTGATGCTTATGTTTTCTCAAATCTGGAAGGGCTGTCATTCATTATAAAGTAGATTTCTTATTCTGAATTGTAAGTAAATTCAGACAGTTCCACCTAATCTTGTCCTTATACCTCCCCAGATTAAAGCCTTCTCCAGCACCAGCTCCTCCATAAAGACTGTTACCAATCGCTGAAGTGGTGGCTGAGATGTGGATGTTTGTAGTTTATGCCTTTACACAAGGAAAACATTTTGTCTAGTTTCCCATCCTTTTCTTAAATAATCTTTAAATAAGAGAAATGCCTGATAACCATCTTCATTTCATTATGGTTTAATTCCAGGAAAAGAAGAGAATGAAAGAGTAAAAGGACCAGAGAGAACCTGGCTAGAATGGTCTGTGTCCCTTCGTTGGTCAACTGTTTATATTGCAGAGTCTTAAATATTTCACTTCTTCCCCTTCCTGTTTGTCTTCATGAGCAAATTAAGTGGGACTCCAAATTGTAATTGTTTGTAAACAGCAAAGGATTATTTGGCTGGTAGGACAGGCTTGTCTATAATTTTAGATAAACTTAAATCCTGAGTACCAGAAAGAGGCAAACATTTGTCCTGAACTAACAAACTGATTATCTTTTTGTCTCCATCTCAGGTTTGCTGCGTATAATATGGCTAACTGCCCACTGAGGGTAGACTAAACTGTGTAGACTTAGTGAATTCCACTATCGTACCCACTTAACCGTATAGTTAATAAAGGAGAAGATTTTAGCGTGTTGTTTCCAATCTTCCTCCTATATTCATACTTGAATTGCTTCAAAAAACGCTAAAGAGAAGGTGGATATGTTCACAGGCAAGGGGAGATGGGTTTCCATTGTAGATTATCTTTGCCTTCCTACCCTCTCACATTACTTGGTTAAATAAAAAGAAAGAAAGAAAGGAGTTCCCATCATGGTTCAGTGGAAATAAATTTGACTAGTATCCATGAGGACCAGGATCGATCCCTGGCCTTGCTCAGTGGGTTAGGGATCTGGTGTTTTGGTGAACTGTGGTATAGGCTGGCAGCTGCAGCTCCAATTATACCCCTAGCCTGGGAAACTCCATATGCTATGGGTGCAGCCCTAAAAACACAAAAAAAAAAAAAAGAAAAGAGAAAGAAAACAGTTACAATAATAACAAAACCACCTCTCTCTCTTTTTCCTCTCTGGAAAGAAACACTGAGCATAGTAAAGAAAAAAAAAGAGGCTTCAGAAATATCACTTATGAGTTGACATTAAATTTAATTTAATTTTATTTATTTTTGCTTTTTAGGGCCACCACCGTGGCATATGGAGGTTCCCAGGCTAGGGGTCTAATCAGAGCTACAGCTGCCGGCCTACGCCACAGCCACGGCAACGCCAGATCCAAGCCATGTCTGAGATCTACACCACAGCTCACAGCAATGCCGCATCCTTAACCCACTGGGTGAGGTCACGGATCAAACCTGCAACCTCATGGTTCCTCCTAGTCAGATTCGTTTCCGCTGAGCCACAACGGGAACTCCACCACTAAATTTTAAACCTAGTACTATTTCTCTACTTTTTTTTTTCTTTTAGTTGTCGTTTTCTTTGCAGGTTTATAGAGATATAGTTGACATACAACATTGTTTAAGGTCTACGATGTGTTGACTTCATACCCTTACATTTGTGAAATGATTACCACGGTAGGGTTAGTTAATACTGCGGTCACCTCACAGTTACCATTTCTTTTTGGGGAGGTAAACATTTAAGATCTACTCTCTTAGCAACTTTAAAGTATAACATTATTGTTAACTCTTTTCACCATGTTGTACAGTAGATCTCCAGAATGTTTGTGTTTTGCTACTGAGTTGTATTAGCACGTTATATATTTTGGATATTAACCCCTTAACAGCTATGTGGTTTGCAATATTTTCTTTCACTTTGTAGGTTGCCTTTTCATTTCGTTGATTGTTTCTTTTGCTGTGTAGAAACTTTTCAGTTCGATCCAATCCTAATTACTTATTTTTGCTTTTGTTGCTTATGCTTTTGGAGTTTATCCAGAAAGTTATTCCCAAGACTAATGTTAAGGAACTCTTTCTCTATTCTTTCTTCTAAGAGTTTTATGGTTTCGGTCTCATATTTTAGTCTTAAGTTCATTTGAGTTAGTTTTTGTGAGCATTGTAACATAGCATTCATTCTCATTCTTCTGCAAAGGATTATCCAGTTTTGACAACACATTGAACAAATGATCCTTTTCCCATCGAGTATTCCTGGTTCCCTTGTCAAATATCAGTTGACCTTATATGTGAAGTTTTATATCTGGGCTCTTGATTCTCTTCCACTGGTCTATCTATTTTTATGCCAGGCCCATACCATTTTGATTAATACAGCTTTGTAGTATAGTTTGAAATCAGAGCATATGATGTCTCCAGCTTTATTCTTCTTTCTCAGGATTGCTGTGGCTATTCAGCTATTCAGAACTTTGTGGTTCCATAAGAAATTTCTGATTGTTTGTTCTATTTCTGTGAAAAATACTGTTGGAATTTTGATAGGTATCACTGAATCCATAGATAGCTTTGGGAAGTGTGAACATTGTAATATTAATTTTTCTTATTCATGAAGACAGGATATCCATTTGTTTGTGTCTTCAACTTCTTTTGTCAGTCTTAGAATTTTCAGTATAGAGATCTTTTATTTCCTTAGTTAAATTGATTCCTATTTTGGGTTTGGTGCTATTGTGATTAGGGTTTTTTTTTGTTTTTTTTTTTTTTCCCCAGAGATTTTGCTGTTTGTGTCTAGGAATGCAACTGATTCTGCATGTTGATTTTGTATACCGAATCTTCATTGAGTTTGTTGATCAGTTATAATAGTTTTTTTTAGCAGAGTCCTTTAAGATTTTCTCTATATATAGTCATATTATTTGCAAACAAAGGCAATTTTACTTTCTTCTTTTCCAATTTGAATGACTTTATTTCTTTTTCTTGGCAGCTTAGAATTTCTGTATATTCCTATATGTTAAATACAAGAAAAGGGTTCATGAACATACTCTAAGGGAGGAACATGCAGGGTGTATTAAAGAGATGGAATGACCCAATGTTCTTGGACCACAGTAGAGAAATGGGAAAGTGGAATTCCTATCATGGCTCAGCGGTAATGAACCTGACTATCCAGAGGTCACGGGTTCGATCCCTGGCCTCACTCAGTGGGTTAAGGATCTGACATTGCCGTGAGCTGTAGTGTAGGTCACAGACACAGCTCGGATCCCGTGTTGCTGTGGCTGTGCTGTAGGCTGGCAGCTGTAGCTGCAATTTGACCCTTAGGCTGGGAATTTCCATCACCACAGGTGTGACCCTAAAAAAGGGGCGGGGGGAGTGTAGAAAGTGAGTTAGAGAAGCAAGCAATGATCAGATCATGAAGGGCCTTGGAGGCCAGGGGAACTACATGGATTGTAAACCAAGTAAAATAAGAAACCACCAGAGAGTTTTAAGCAAAGGAATAATTTGATTTAGGTCATGATATATTTTTATTTAAATTTATAAATTTAACATGAATATTAACATGTATATAATGTATTTTAAAGTTTAACAAACTTACATATCAAACACCTAGTGATGGTCACTGCTAGGAAAGGAGACTGGCATGGTGTTACCAAGAGGAACTTTACTTTATCTGTATTGTTTGCATCTTTAACGAGAACATATTTATGTATAAGTTGAAGAATTAACTTAAAAATAAAATAAATAATTGAAGGAAAATATTTTAGGTATAAGCCAGAAAAATAAGTCATTTTCAGACTTAGCCCCAATCACATTTTTTCATAAAAAGGCACAAAATCTATGCCCAAGCACAGATTTCAACATCCACAGTTTAGAGGCTGAAAATGAAGCGAAATCCAGAATAAAAAAATCATAAGATGTGTTTATCTTTGTATCATTCTGAATTAGGACACATGTGCTAATATATAAAAAAATTATTCTCGGGAGTTCCCGTCGTGGCTCAGTGGTTAACGAATGCAACTAGGAACCATGAGGTTGTAGGTTCAATCCCTGGCCTTGCTCAATGGGTTAAGGATCCGGCGTTGCCGTGAGCTGTGGTGTAGGTTGCAGACGCGGCTCAGATCCCGCGTTGCTGTGGCTGTGGTGTAGGCTGGCGGCTACAGCTCTGATTAGATCCCAAGCCTGGGAACCTCCATATGCCGCGGGAGCGGCCCAAAGAAATAGCAAAAAGACAAAAAAAAAATTATTCTCATTATTAACCTTTGTTAATTTGAAACCTCTGAAAGATGATATGAAGAAAAGACAAGCAAGACATATTCCTGATCTGGTATGCAAATCCAAACATGCATCTCTTGCTATCAGTATAATCACATACAGGGAGTAAGTATTACTTAAATCAGTTGTTAAGAGTAGATGTGATTCCTGTGGTTTTTTTCTTTCATCATACATAGATGTCCTTTTGGACTCTATATGACATAGTTTTAAAAATTACATATAGGAGTTCCTGCTGTGGCGCAGCAGTAACAAACCTGACTAGTATCCACGAGGATGTGGGTTTGATACCTGGCCTTGCTTAATGGGTTAAGGATCCAGCCTTGCTGTGAGCTGTGGTGTAGGTCAAAGACACAGCTTAGATCTGGCATTGCTGCGGCTATGGTGTAGGCCAGCAGCTGCAGCTCCCAATTAACCCCAAGCCAGGAACTTCCCTATGCTGTGGGTGCAGCCCTAAAAAGCAAAAAAATAAAAATAGAAATAAAATTGCATATATTCCAAACCCAAAAAGAGGCTATAAAAACATCACCATTTAGTAAATAAGTAAACCTTTCACCCTAGATAAGATAGAACTAAAACATGGTTTTCAAATCTGTATTTTTTATCACTCATTTAATCTGAGTAGCATCAATATCATTCTCATTAAAAACAATTCGATTCTGAATTTTAATTGCACGGAACCTAGTGATTGCTGTGGCAGGGATAATGAATAGATACTTTGGGTCTGAAAAGTAGCTTTTGACTTGGTGAGCATGGTCACCAATGCCTCTCTAGACAATGTAGCAGCCTGAGAAGTAACTCATCCGATGGAAGAGGATAAATGGTCCAGGGCATAGAGGAATAGATGTGAGTAGAACATGGTGATGTGTCATTTAAAATATAGTCCAGCTGTTCCCTGGTGCCTCAGCAGGTTGAAGATCTGGCATGGTCATTGCTGTGGCTCAGGTTACTGTTGTGGTATGGGTTTGACTCCTGGCCTGGGAACTTAAACGTGCCATGGGCATGGCCAGAAATAAATAAATAAGTAATCTTCCAGCCCTATTCCTTAGGAAATGTATACCAGATTCCTTGAATTCAGAGGTTAACATTAAACCATGAGAACAAACAAATGAAAAAGCAGAATCTCTAGAGATGCTAAAGAAGGCAAAGAATTAAAGCAGTGGAAAGCCTTTTTAAGATTTTTTAAGAATTTACCAACCGGAGTTCCCGTCATGACGAATCCGACTAGGAACCATGAGGTTGCAGGTTCGGTCCCTGCCCTTGCTCAGTGGGTTAACGATCCGAGGTTGCCGTGAGCTGTGGTGTAGGTTGCAGATGCGGCTCGGATCCCGCGTTGCTATGGCTCTGGCGTAGGCCAGTGGCTACAGCTCTGATTTGACCCCTAGCCTGGGAACCTCCACATGCCGCGGGAGCGGCCCAAAGAAATAGCAAAAAGACCAAAAAAAAAAAAAAAAGAATTTACCAACCATTCATCTACATGTTGTACAGTCATCATAGGAGATTAAAGGAAAAAGACATAATTTCCCAGGGACAAACTATTAACATGAGAAGAATTTTATATATTAAATAAGAGAAAAATTGGAATTTTTACGTCCTCCAAAAGTCTTCATAGTATAATTAGAAACTATTGGAGTTAGTGTTCAAGTTCACTTTACTGAACCAAAGGCTGTGCATGCACTTCCAGAAACACTTAGCAAATGATAGATAATTATATATTGAGCACCTACTGGTTGCAAATGATAGATAATTATATATAATATTATATATTATATATTGAGCACCAATTGGTTGCAATGCTCCAAGCTAGGCATAGGGAAAACAATAATGTAAATTATAAGCAAGAACAAGATATAGGCCATGCTCATTTGGAGCTTAAAGTCTAAAGGAGAAGATAAGCATAAAACAATTAATGTAGATGACAATTTGTTAATGAAGCTCATTGTACAGAGAGTATATAACAGTGATCTTATCTATTCGAAAGATATGAACTGGGGTCAATGAAGGATTCCCTGAAGAAAAGACTTTTAAGTTAAAAAGTGCAGAATGATAGAAGCTACATGTGTAAAGAAGTGGATGGAGGGTGCGGAAAAAGTATGTCTGAAAGAGGGAAGAGCAAGTATAGAGGTCCTGAGGCAGACAGGAAGAAAATATTGGAAGATGAGCAGAGATCACAGCCCAAGAGAGACCATTACAAGAGACAAGCCTACTGAGGTAGGCAAGTCTCAAACCAGATAGGGCCTTAGAGACCCCATTAAGGATTCTGGATTTACCTGAAGAACAATCAGGAGTCACTGGTAGGGTTTAAGCTAGGAAAGGAGTATGATAATATCTGTACTATTACAAAGTTACCTTGGCTATTGTATGAAGAATCAGAAGGGATTAGTGGTACATGTGGAGAAATAAAGAAGTTTTCAAGCACGTGGCTCAGCTATGGTAAAGGTGTTTAGGATAAAGAGAAGATTCAAGAAATTGCTAAATAGGCGGAATGAACAAGACTGGATATGTGCCTCTAAGGCAGAAGACAAAGTTCATACTGCTTCACAGATTTATAGCAGGGACATGAAAAAATCTATCAGGATTCTTACTAAGTATGGGTACCGGAGTTTGGACACTTCCAGTCTGCACAGCTTTGCAATACCATACCTGTGAAGACATTTTAAGGGATCACTTGGATAATATTGAAATCCTAAGGAGAATGTATTCCCTCTAGAAAATCTCCAAGGATTCTGAGAAACTTCACTGCAGTAAATGAGTCCTCAAAAGAAGCTTGTAATTCTGTACCTGAGAGCACTAATATTAGCTTCCCTCCAGAAATGCTGAGAGAAGTAGCTATAAGCAAAGGGAAGTAGTTCTAAGCCAAGGGAAGTAACTCTAAGCCAAGGGAAGAAGGGAAGCATCACTGTCCTTGGGAAATGAGCAAGAATGATGGGCAGCTTGGAGAATGTCACTAAGCTCAGGACAAGAGTATGAAATCACTATTCTTTGCCAAGTATTTCCGGGAAAGAAAAGCTATTCTCTAAAAAACTCCCCAAACATGCTGCTGATTATCTACCTCAATGTGGAGTCCCAGAAATGCTGAATCAAGAGTTGAGCCTATGACAAATGAAGTGATGTAGTTTCCTAATTATTAGTAACAGAAAAATTTCAAGAAAAGAAAGTCAAATTGGAATACAATGCAGACATCTATTTGCTTTAGCCTATGTAAATAATTACATGCATATAGGGAAGACTTACTAGGATACACATCTGTATAGTATGTCTGAGCCCCTTTGTTATATAATCTCTACCCCACCCCCTAAATAACTTGTTAGTTGGATGCTAATTCTTTTTTCTAGGCTCCCCCTTAAGGATATATTTTTAAAGAGAATTCTTAAGCCTCTAGGAGTCATCGTTTGTCCTATAGTTAATCTCTTAATAAAACCAATTTAGCTGCAATACAAGCAGTAATACATAGTGTACTATTTACTGCACAGTTCTGAACTTGCTCAGAGATTGCCTCTAAGCAGGCTGGAGCTACCCATAGGTAGAGTTGGTTAGGAGACATGAGGAATGGTTTCAGAACCACAGAGAAGACTCAGATTTTGACCTTGTTCTGGGAAGTTATTTCAGACTTAGCCTACTGTATATAAGGACTGTATTGGGCGTAGTGTCTGTTCTTAAAATCTGAGGGATACGAGACTCAGACTCAGGTAAAATGCATAACTGGGCTGTATTTGCAAAAGGGCAAATCCGCATAGACCAGGACAGAACAGTGTGACTGGCAATTACCCAAAGTGAGCTGGAACATTCCCTGTGAGTGAGGTGTGTTACTAGATGGGAAACACAGTAATAATATTCCATTTGAATTTCTCGGGTTGTATGTCAAGTACCTTTTTTCACAGATTCACACGACCATTATTGGTTTAATTTCATTTGCCACTGTTGAGTAGTCTGCCATTCGGAATGAGCATGTCTTCCATCTATTGTAAGTGAAGGATTTGCAAGTGGCATTATTCCATATTTTCTTAAGGATTTAAGCTGTCACTAGCTTTCAACTGTCTCTACTAAAGGGCTCTTTGCCAGGAATCCTACCTGGTGCCAATTTTCATTTAATCTCCATAAATGTTTATTAATACAATAGAGCACAAAATCTTCTTTAACTAGTGAACATGCCAAACAAGGTATTTATTTTTCTACCTCTCTATACTCATATTTAAACATGTTATGTAAATATGTCCACACCTAAATCTGTCCCATCTTGTTGATCCATTTTTAAAATTCACACCCTGTCTTGTATAAATGCAACCCAACCATGAAAGTAATTTGTTCATGAGTCATAACCTTACAAACACTGAAGTAATTGTAAAAGCATCTCTTATTAGTTTGCAATTAGGGTATTAAGTTTGATATCATGCTGTATTAGATTTTAGAAAAAAGTCAAAGGGTTTTATTTCTTAATACTCAATAACATTTAATCATGAACACATACAAAGACAAAGCTAAATATACACCCATTTCAACACCTACAGAAGTAATTAGCCTTCCTGGGTATATCATGGCAGATGGTGTTTTGTTTTTTTGGTTTTTTTTTAAAGGTACGTACCGAATACACAAACTGAATAGGTTCTTAGAGGCATGCCACAATATGCTGGAACACAATATTTTTAAGCAAAGTCCTCATCTTCTGTATAAGAAAAAAAAACCTGTTGTATATTCAATTTGAACCAAATATGCTTTAGAGTTTAACACTTTCTATATACAACAGTGATTCAGAAAGGGTGCAATTCAAAGGTATACCCACTCTAACTATTAGATAGGATCTGACTGTATCCCTCTACTTCACAGCCATGAAGGGATTCCTCCCAGAAATTGTGTAGTAAGCCAAGTTCTAGCAAGGTACACATTATCTGCCAAAACTCTCCTGATATAGCAGAGTCTTAAGCCAATTGGAGAATCTCTTGGTAGCAGAAGCCACTCCTCCTGTGTTAATTACCTCATTTAATGACTCCTCCTCTCACTCAATTGCCTATATTGAATGTCCTTAACATCTATCAAAGTTATCCCCTGCTCACCAACCTCACAAACATTTCCTAAACTGGACTTCTGGGCATTGCTTACCATTTATTGAAAAATGTCTTAATTGATCTACTAGTTTCCTGCTGAATTCTCTTCCACTTCACTCACTACATGTTCAAACACAAATCTCATCATGTTATTCCTGCTTCACATATTCTTATGATCTCCTCAAGAACCCTAGGTCTCCGGGGTAACATTTCTACTTATTATCTCAGCAACTTCAAGCTGAACTTTTTTCAAAGCTCCTTCTCCATTCCCATGCTTACACCTACACTCTATGCTCTAACTTCTCTCGACTTGCTGTGCTCTCCTATTTAGAGCCCTTTTCTGAGCGTGCCTTTCAAAAATTAGCTTAAGTATTTCCTCTTTCCTGAAGATTTCTCAGAAAGCATGTGCTAGAGGAATGTGAGATGTGGTGAAAAGCTTGCTTTGCAGAGCAGCTGGTGTCTGAAACTTCTCGGAACAAATGTGAATTCTCTGGCTAGCTGTGTGATCCAGGAAAAAAAACTGGTTGGTCCCCACACATAGCAGGCCACCCTATCCATTCTCGTTAAGTGGGTGTTGCCACCAAGGAAGAGGACAAGTAGTCAGTGCCTGAGCACCCATGGTCTTATATCCTTCAGCTGTGCAGCTTTTTTCTGTTGAGATATAATTGCCATGTAACATTGGGATGTTTAAGGTGTACAGTGTGTTGAGTTGATGCATTTATTTTTACAATATGATTACTACAATGGCATTAACTAACACCTCCATCATGTCACGTAATTTTTTCTGTAGTGAGAACATTTATAAGCTAGTCTGATGGCAACTTTGAAGGATATACTTCATTGTTGTTAACTGTAATCACATGTTGTGCAGTAGATCTCCAGGATTTATTCATCTTCTAACTTCAAGTGTATACCTTTTGACCAATATCTAACTAATATTTGACAGGGTAACCAAGAATATTCATTGAGAAAAGCATAGTCCTTCAACAAATGGTGCCGAGGAAGCTGGATGACCACATGCAGAAAAATGAAATTGAATTTCTATCTCATACCACTCACAAAATAACTCAAAATGGATTAAAGACTTAAACATAAGACCTGAAACCATAGAAGAAAACAGAAGAAAGTTCTTTGACATGGGTCTCGGCAATGTTTGGGATATGACACCAAAAAGCACACCAACAAAAGCAAAAATCAACAAGTGGGACTACGTCAGCCTAAAAAAACTTCTGCATGGCAAAAGAAACAATCGACACATAAAAAGATGACCTATGAAAATATTTGTAAATCACGTATCTGAAAAGAAGTTAACATCTAAAATATTTCCAGAACTCATAAACTCAATAATGAAAAAGCAAACGATCCAATTTTTTAAATGGGCAGAGGAACTGGACAGATATTTTTCCAAAGAGGACCAACGAGTGTCCAACAGGTACATGAAGAGGTGCTTGACATCATTCGTCATTGTGGCGATGCAAATCAAAACCACAAGACATCACCTCACACCTGGCTGTGACAACCTGTGAGGCTGCCAGCCTGTCATCTTCCCAGACTGTGCCCATGCCATATGCTGCTGTCTACCTGGACTAGGATTTTTCTCTGCTTCCTTCTCAACATTCTGGACCCCTACAAACCACCTCCGGTACTTTTTCTTACCTGCTGTATCTATCTGGTCAGACGGTTTAATCTTTGACTTTTGTTTTTTCTTTAAGTATATGTAATATACTTAAAGTATAGTGACTATAATATTTAATATATAATATACTTGAAGAATATATATAAATTATACTACTTATATATACTATTATATATACTATTGTACTAACATACTATTACTATCATATATACTAGTCTACACTGCTAAAATGTAAAGATTGATGAATATATTAAAATGTGTATAATATATACTACTAAATGTATATACTTAGACAATACACATTTTTATATATGAAAGTAGCTTCTACTTCTCCTATATTTTTTTGCCAACATTCCTTTGACAAGGTTGCATTGCCCTACATCTCCCCTCTGTATACTCACTCTGGAACTCATAACCTATTCTAACTGAGTCACATAATAGCAATAATTACCACTCCTGGTACATTTACTGTGTACTAAGCAGGATACAAGATATTTTGGATGCATTGTGTTATTTAATTTTCCCCACAACCCAGGAAGAAGTGTTATGAGAACTACCCTAAAGTTGAGTAAATGGAAGCAGAGAGGTATGTGGCCAGTCCTAATTCATAAGTCCAATGTTGTTGCACATACACACAAATCAAGGCAGATGAGAGGAAGGTGGGAGAATAGAAAGCGGTATATGTATTTCTGGAAGGTGAAGGGAGCAGCGGTCAGAAAATGGAGAAAAGGAAAAATGAGGGAGAAAAAGCACACACCTCAGAAGGATTTGTAGAGCAAACACTACACTGAGTATTTGACATGATTCAGCCGACTTAAAATTCCCCAACCCAGCCTACATCTTCCAACCACACTCCTAGACCTTGACTTCAGGCATGAAAGGCCCACATTCTCATGACAATTTCTTTCACTGTCCAGACCTAAGGAATCTGTGTCACATGGAGGTCAACCCAAGGTCAGCCTCAATCCTGAGTAATAGAGTCAAAAGAAGTTGGAGACTGAGGACACAGAAAATGGAAATCAAAATTATTATGATTGGGAGTTCCCATTGTGGCTCAGGGGAAACGAATCCAACTAGTATCCATGAGATGCGGGTTCGATCCCTGGCCTTCCTCAGTGGGTTAGTGATCTGGCATTACCATGAGCTGCGGTGTAGGTCACAGACACGGCTCAGATTCTGTGTTGCTATGGTTGTTGTGTAGGCCAGCAGCTGCAGCTCTGATTTGACCCCTAACCTGGGAACTTCCATATGTAGAGGGTGTGGCACTAAAAAAAAGCAAAAGAAAAAAAAATATTATGAATGGATCATTAGCTGCTTTGCTGAGTTAGGAATTTTATTAAAAAGTTTTCAACTGGGGGAGTTCCCTTCATGGCTCATCAGTTAACGAACCTGACTAGGATCCATGAGGATGTGGGTCTGATCCCTGGCCTTGCTCAGTGGGTTAAGGATCCAACGTTGCCATGAGCTATGGTGTAGGTTGCAGAAACAGCTTGGATCCCACGTTGCTGTGGCTGTGACATAGGTCTGTAGCTGTAGCTCCAATTTGACCCCTAGCCTGGGAACTTCCATATGCCCTAAAAAGCAAAAAAAAAAAAGTTTTCAACCAGGAATTTTGACAGAGATGACACTGGAATACAAAGACTACTTGGCCGGAAATCAAAAGGAAGTTAATAGCCTTTGGAAGAAAAGCTTAGAAAAAATGTTTAAAAATCTGGACTAATTGTAACTGTCTCCTTTAAGATTAGAAAGGCTCTGTGCTCTGAAAAATAATGATTATAATAACAACAGTTACCATTTTATAAACACCTATTTTGTGCAAGATGCTTTGCTCTCTTGATCTCATAAACCTTTCCAGCAACCTTGTAAAATGGGTAATACTATTCATATTTCACATGTAATAAAACCAATGTTGCAAAAAATTGAGTAACCTGCTGTATTAGAGTTCTCCAAAGAAACAGAACAAATATAAAATATATATGGAAAGAGTTTTGCCATAAGGAATTAACTCACATGATTATGAAGGTTGACAAGTCCCAGGATCTGTAGTCAGTTGGAGACCCAAGAGAGCCAATAGTATAGTTCTGATCCAAGATTGGCAGGCTGAAGATCCAGGAAATGTCAGTGTTTCTTTTGAAGTCTGAAAGCAGGAAAGAAAAATCAATGTCCCAGCTCCAAGATAGTGAGACAGGAGGAAGTCCTTCCTATTCAGGGAAAGATCAGCCTTTTTGTTCTTTTCAGGCCTTCAACTGATTGGATGAGGCCCACCCACACTGGAGAGGGCAATCTGCTTTACTCAATCTATTGATCTGAATGTCAAACTCATTCATAAAACACTCTCTCAGAAACATCCAGAACAGTATTTGACCAAATATACAGGTGCTCCATGACCCAGTTAAGTCAACATAAAATTAACTATCAATCCCACCTAAAGCCACCTAATTCATAAGTGCTGGAGGTGGGATTTAAATTCAGGTCTGTCCTTTTCAAAACTTCATTGCTATTTATCTATATTATAAACACAGGACCATAAGAATTACCCAGAATGTATGATTCTGTTACTTGAAAAGTTTGCCAAGATCACAGAAAAATTAGTCAATGAGTATTGGCTAGAACATTTAGCTAGATTAGCTAAAAAATCCACTTAATTTTTGCACTTGAGCTGAATTAGGTATGCTGGTGCCAAAATATCTTAGAAAAGGAGAAAGGGACTAATGGTCTTAAAGGGGCTGTGAGACAGGGGAAACCAGCCACCTGGATTTCCACCAGTAAGGCAGGAAAGTTTTTTTTCAATGTCCACCAATTTCACAACCTCAAATAAATCACTATTTTGATATTTATAAGTTTGATTATATTCAAGTAAAGAGAAAGAGCTGATTTAAAAAACATCCCCCTTTATACTTTCAATGGTACCTTCCTTGCAATGGTTCGAGAGAAAAGGGAGAATCACATTTTTTGGTTAAAATAAGAAATTCAACCCAAGATATAGGTCATCAATAATCATATTCTGTCCAGATAGTTTAATGAGTTTGGAAATCAATCATCAGGAATATGTTAAGAATTAGCTGACTGAAATCGTATGCAATTCCTTTTTCCCCATGGTTTCATAGGTCTTTATATTCTACAAATGGGGAAACATACTGCTCAAAATAAGCCTGGTTCAGGATGGATGGGCATGTACAGAAACTACAACTCCTATTAAATGGAAAAGAGTGATACATGAGTGCTATTCATAGAACCCACTAATAGTCAAGGATCTGGCGTTGCTGGGAGCTGAGGTGTATGTCGCAGACATGGCTTGGATCCCATGTTGCTGTGGCTATGGTGTGGTGTAGGCTGGCAGCTGTAGCTCTGCTTCAACCCCTAGCCTGCTCAAACTTCCATATGCCACACTTGCAGCCCTACAAAACCCACTAATATAACCATATGCTCTTTCCTTGGTGCAGTCTATTAACCAAGTATGTACTATTTTTAAACTTATCTATGATTTTTCTGAACAAATCAGTAGGCTTCTAATTTCATCAAAATACAATGATAAGCCTTCAAGATTTCTTTAGCATCAGAAGAAATCGTTCCAGAATTTTTTTTCCAGAAAAAAAAAATTCTGATCAGTGAAAGGACAAAATCCACCAAATTGGGAGCACTCTAGGATGATTGTATACTTGAGGACACACAATCGGTTGTGGTACACTACTTCTTTAAAAAGATGCTTTGAAATTATTCACCTCATCTATCTAATTTGCAGAAAAATACTGAGTCAAGCAAGTCTGATCCAATACACATTGCCTTTTTATTTTATTTTTTTTTTTTGCCTTCTTCAGAGAAGTATCATGTGGGAAATAGTACTTAAAAATGGGAATCCCCGAAAAAAAAATTTAACACCTTACTAAATTATAAGGTTGGAAGTCACTGTTATGAATTTATTTAAAGATAAAATAAATTAAAGCTGGGGCTCAAAATATCATGTTTAGGAGTTCCTGTTGTGGCTCAGTGGGTTAAGAACCTGACATAGTGTCCATGAGGATGTGGGTTTGATCCCTGGTCTCACTCAGTGGGTTAAGGATCCGGAACTGCTGCAAGCTGTTACGTCGACTGGCAGTGCAGCTCTGATTTGACTGTTAGCCTGGGAACTTCCATATGCCACCGGCCTGGCCATAAAAGGGGAAAAAAAGTCATGCTCACACTTTCATAAATTGGGAAATGGCATTCTAGATGGGACAGTCTTAGTCTAAGAGTTGAGCCTACACTTTAATCTCTGAACCTGGATCTGTCGGTCATGTTCGGTGACATACCCAGGCCGCTGTCCTTCAGTTTCTTTATATATAATGCCTAATATGAGAATAATAATTGCTTTGTAGTTCAAATGTATCCTATGATGATTCTAAAGAAAAATGCCAAGGAAGAGAATGAACAAGAAAAGCCCTACATTAATGACAGAAGACTGGGCAGGAGTCGGCAAAGCAGGAAAAAATGTTGGCACTAAAAAATCTGGATGAAGCAAGGTAAGATGAGTAAAACATAGAATGGAGTCAAAGCAAATACCGGTTCCCAAATTATTCTGATTTCAGATGTGAAAAGAGGGAGAAGTGGCAATTCCTTTTTTTTTTTTTTGTCTTTTTGCTATTTCTTTGGGCCGCTCCCACGGCACGTGGAGGTTCCCAGGCTAGGGGTCGAATTGGAGCTGTAGCCACCGGCCCACGCCAGAGCCACAGCAACGAGGGATCCGAGCCGCGTCTGCAACCTACACCACAGCTCACGGCAACGCCGGATAGTTAACCCACTGAGCAAGGGCAGGGACCGAACCTGCAACCTCATGGTTCCTAGTCGGATTCGTTAACCACTGCGCCACGACGGGAACTCCAAAATGGCAATTCCTAAGAGCAGAGAATTTAATGCTTAATAGGGAAGAGAAGGAAATGCAGTGATGAAAAAGGGGAAGAAGAAGCTCCCTCCAGCGCAATCCGATATTCAGCAACTTCCTAAAAGACCATGAAGAGAAAAAGATAGCTCCTTAGGCAGACAATGATCAAACTATTCCACAGAGTATTTCCATCTTCAATTCTGAGAACATGTCTGCTTCCTTCTCTTTTTTGACATCAAACAACAGACCAGAGAACCTTAAAACCTTTTTTTTGTAGAGGTGTAATTGGGAAAAGATGCAAGGAAGTCTGCAATTGCCCATGTAGGGATTAAGTTATGAAACTTTGACTCAAAAGACACTGGAAATATTTCCAAGATATTTTTGCAACAACTCAAATGTCAGGGTTGTATGATATAAGCTTGGGAAATAGCACCCTGATTTATTCTCAAAGATTTATTTGGGGAAAAGAATCTGAAACACAAGCTGCAATTTGTAATAGCACTGTTCAAAGAGCCAAAAATGAAGATTGTTTACATGTTGTATTAGAAAAGAAATACTGGCTAAAGACAACAGCTTTGTGTATTCAAAGAGTATTGCCGTGTGAGAATTCGCCAAATAACTTAATGAAATGGTACGAAGTTAGTATAAAACAATTCCTAAGCCAAGGAAGAACTAAAAAATGGATGCCTAAAATATGCCATCCATACACGTATGTTCTTGACCATTTAGCCACATAAATGTAGTAGGAAACTAGATGACAGTGAAAAAAGTAGTAGCTTGCAAGATCAGATGGTTGATGGACTTTGTTTCTAGGTTGTCTTCTTTGCTATATAGATGTATTTATTTTTGAAATTTCAAGATGTGCATGAGCTTTTGGGGAACAGCATCTTCTGGAATGTATAATTATATCTGTTTCAAGTAGCGCTTTCTAATCACCACACTGGTCAAAATGCCTTATGCCCTCATGGTACTGGTAAAGATAACTAATAACAATTATTTTCAAAAGGTTTTTATGGGAGTTCCCGTCATGGCACAGTGGAAACAAATCCAACTAGGAGCCATGAGTTTGCAGGTTTGATCCCTGGCCTCGCTCAGTGGGTTGAGGATCCAGCGTTGCCGTGAGCTGTGGTGTAGTCGCAGACAAGACTCAGATCTGGCGTTGCTGTGGCTGTGGTGTAGGCCGGCAGCTGTAGCTCCAATTCGATGCCTAGCCTGGGAACCTCCATATGGCACGGGTACGGCCCTGAAAGAAAAAGAAAAAAGCTTTTATGCAAATTTGTATGGGATCTGGTTTAAAATGAGGGCTGTCTACTATTGTGTTTGACTGCTCTGATTTTGATGAAGATCCTGCAAAAGGACAGAAACGATATGTATGAAAAGGATTTAAAGTACTTTAACAAAACTTGAAGAAATAGTTATAGGGAAATTGTAGGAATAAAGATCCAAAAATGAATAAAGCACTAAAATGTCTTAAAGTTTTACTTAAAGGCAGTCTCCAATTTGGGATCTCACCTTATGCAAAAATACCCAAGGGTACTTTAAAGTCAGCTGGAGTATATTCCCAGATCTACCATTTTTTAGCTGAGTGATGACGGCCCAGGAAGACTAAACTGTCAAATTCTAAACTTCAATTTCCACATGTATGAAATGACGATGATAATAATAATATATTCTTTATAACGGTATTTTAAAGGTTAAATGTGACCTCTATCACACTGCAGTATAATTATTTATGGTGGTCTCTTTCATTCTTTCTTTCTATCAACAAATATTACTTGAAAGCCTACTAAAGTGAATACTGACTCTGCCTCTATTTCTTTGTCTCTGCTAGCCATGTGGCTTTGAGAAAAATATTTAACATCTGTGCCAATGTTATCTTTAAAGTTGAGATAAAAATAGTATACATCTCAAAGGGATATTGTAAGATTAAATAAGCTAATACAAGTAACGTATTTAGAAAAAAGCCTAATAGTAAAAGTTAGAAAATTGAGGAGTTGCCAAGGTGGCTCAGTGGTAACAAACCCAACTAGTATCCATGAGGACGCAGGTTCAATCCCTGGCCTAGCTAAGGGGTTAAGAATCTGGCACTGCCGTGAGTTGTGGTGTAGGTTGCACACGTGGTTTGGATCTGGTGTTGCTATGACTGTGACATAGGCCAATAGCTACTGTTCCTATTCGACCTCAAGCCTGGGAACTTCCATATGCTGCAGAAGCAGCCCTAAAAAGTACAGAAAAAAAAAAGAAAAAGGAGAAAGAAAGAAAGAAAGAAAGAAAGAAAGAAAGAAAGAAAGAAAGAAAGAAAGAAAGAAAGAAAGAAAGAAAGAAAGAAAACTGACAGATCTTAGCTAGATTTTTATTAATTTTTTCCTTCCTCCCTTTTCTCCTAATCATTCTTACTCCTTGTCTTATCATCACCATCAACAACACTATGCATTCTGCAAATCCTTTCCTATTAGGAAATGATATTCTTCCTTTTGGGGGGGTTCTGTTATCATTCATTTGTGAAGTTAAAAATTATCAGACACAACTTAGAATAGATTTACAAGGAGATCCTGCTGAGTAGCATTGAGAACTTTGTCTAGATACTCATGTTGCAACAGAACAAAGAGTGGGGAAAAAAAATGTAATTGTAATGTATACATGTAAGGATAACTTGATCCCCTTGCTGTACAGTGGGAAAAATAAAAAATGAGCAATACAAAAGTAAAAACTGCTGGAGTTCCCGTCATGGCTCAGCAGAAAAGAATCTGACTAGCATCCATGAGGATGCAGGTTCAATCCCTGGCCTTGCTCAGTGGGTTAAGGATCCGGTGTTGCAGTGAGCTGTGGTGTAGGTCACAGATGTAGTTCAGATCTGGTGTTTCCGTGGCTTTGGTGTAGGCCGGCAGCTGCAGCTCCAATTAGACCCCTAGCTTGGGAACCTCTGTATGCCATGGGTGCGGCCCTAAAAAGCCAAAAAAAAAAAAAAAAAAGTCAAAACTACCATACAATTTTTCAAGGAAATAATATAAACAATAAATAATAAATAAACTATTGCACACTAGTTCCCATTAGTCAAAACCTTTTGGTTTGCAAAGAAAATCAACTCAAACTACCTTCCCTGAAATTGTAGGGGGAAATTTTTTGGCTGAAGTAAACAAACAACACAAAAGCAAGAGGTGGGGCTGGCCTCAAGATCCTTTGAATCCAAAAACCTCATAGCTTGTCAAGACACTCCCTCCCAGAATTTCTCATCTCTGCTTCATTTTGAGTGTAATTCCATGCTCTCTTCTGCAGACAGCGCTCTGTGAGACAGAGGTCACACACTCAAAGTTCTGGGTGTGACTCCTAACAGGTCCTGACCGAGGTGGCAGGGGACCTTATGGTCTACCTCCAACTGGAAAAGTACATGGAAAAAGCATTAATTGGCCTGTTCTGAATCACAAGCCCATTCCTGAGTGTTTGGCATGGCTAGATGAGGTAATATGCCACACATACTATAATGAGATTATACTCTATATGCTAACAGCGAGAGAGCACAGGTTAATGGAAGAGAGGAGGAGTGGAGAACAGCATATCCCTCCGAAATAAACAAGACTTTGTTAATTTGTGTCACTGAGAAGTCCCCTCCCCGTCTTCTCCCTTCACTTTATATGCTCAATGCCCAGTACTGCTTAGTGCATAAAAGACAGCCAATAAATATTTTTGAAAAATATATTGGCATTACAATCCCAATAAAAACATTTTGATGCAATTTTTATTGGTCGTCTTTACCAATACAACAGAGGACAAAGGCATTTCTGACCAGTGCGGTTGATTAGAAAGCACTACTTAAAACTAATATAATTATAGGGAGTTCCCGTCGTGGCTCAGTGGTTAACAAACCTGACTAGCATCCATGAGGATGCAAGTTTGATCCCTGGCCTTGCTCAGTGGGTTAAGGATCCAGTGTTTCAGTGAACTATGGTGTAGATCCCAGAGGTGGCTCTGATTCCGTGTTGCTGTGGCTGTGGTGTAGGCCAGCGGCTACAGCTCCAATTCAAGCCCTACCCTGGGAACCTCCATATGCCACGGGAGCGGCCCAAGAAATAGCAAAAAGACAAAAAAATAAATAAATAAATAATAATAATAATATAATTATACATTCCAGAAGATCCTCTTCTCTGAACATACAATTTTCAATCCCTTTTCCTTTTTAACAAGACCATTTGAAAACATCAATGTATTTCATGATGCTCAATTTTAAACATTTTTAAACAAGTATCTATTACTCTTCCTTAAGTTGCCACAACAAAATACCCTAGACTGAGTGACTTATAAACAGCAAATATGTATTTTTCATGGTTCTGGAGGCTGAGAAGTCAAAGATCAAAACACTCAGTGTCTAGCGAAAGTCCATTTTCCTAGTTCATAAGAGTTGGTTCCATCTTTTTGCTGTAGCCTCACATGGTAAAAGAGATAAGGAAACTCTCTGGAGTCTTTTGTTTGTTTGTTTTGTCTTTTTGCCTTTTCTAGGGCTGCTCCCTCGGTATATGGAGGTTCCCAGGCTAGGGGTCTAATCGGAGCTGTAGCCGCCAGCCTACACCATAGCCACAGCAATGCGGGATCCAAGCCTCGTCTGCAACCTACACCACAGCTTACGGCCAACACCAGATCTGAAACCCACTGAGGAAGACCAGGGATCGAACCACCAACCTCATGGTTCCTAGTCGGATTCGTTAACCACTGCGCCATGACAGGAACTCCATCTGGGGTCCGTTTTAATAAGGTCACTAATCCATCCATGAGGGCCTCACCTTCATGACCTCATCACCTCCCAAACCCCCCACCTCTAAACATGTCACATTGAGAATTAGGACTCAACTTACGGATTTAGGGAGGACACAAACATTCAGCTCATAGCATTCTGCCACTGACCCCTCCAAATGAGTGCACAATACATTCATTCTGTCTGAACAGCCCCCAAAGTTTTAACTCATCCCAGCATCACCTTTAAAATCTAAGTCCAAAGTCCTATCTAAACATCGTCTAAAGCAGATGGAGTTCTGATTAAATCTAAATCATACTCAAGATATGATTCATCCTGAGGCAAACTGCTATCACCGTGAACCTGGGAAATCAAACGTGTTACCTGCGCCCAAAACACAAAGGTGTAACAGGTGCAGGATAGACATTCCCATTCCAAAAAAGGGGGAATTAAAAAATAAGAAAGGAGTGACTGTACCAAGCAGTTAGACCTTCAATGGAGCACATTCCGTTAGACCTTAAAGCTCAAGAACAATCCTCTTTGGCTCAATGTTCTGCCCACCAAACTCACAGGGGCAGTTTTGCCAAGCAGAGGCTGGCCCCTAAGACTCTGGGCAACACAGTCCTGATAGCTTGGCTCTGCTTGGACTCTCCCCCAAGGCTAAGGTCTTTGCCCACAATTCAGGGATGGAATCCAGTGCCCAGTGGCTCTGACTTGCACCCTTTGAAATCTAGCTGGAGGCAGCCATGTCCCCACAGCTCATGCATTAGGCACTTCTGCAGAGACAGTAGCACAGACACAGCCAAAGTTTGTCACCTGCATGCTTCAGAGATGCCACCTGGCCTGCCAGAGCAGTACCTGGGGAAGTCAGACCTGTGGCACTGGAGCAGCAGCACAGGACTGAGCCTGAGATGTGAGGCGGGAGGTGCTGAGGTCTCAGTGTACCAGTGGCTCCTGATCTGCATTCTTTCATTGTCTTGAGCAATAGCTACTGGTTTCTACAGAGATGGTTGATTAATCTTGTCACACAGTCCATTGGCCACACCCTTTAAGGTGACAGGTTTTCTCATTCTTCATATGGATAAGCTGAGGATTTTCTCAACCTTTAAATTCTGCTTCCCTCTTGATAAACAATTCTATCTTTAAATTCTTTCTCTTGCCTCACATTTTACTATGAACAGTCAAGAAGTTTCAAGCCACTGAGTCAATACTTTGCCTAGAAATGCCTTCTGTCAATTTCTAAATTCATACTTCGCAAGTTCTACCCTCCACAAATCTCTAGGTCACAAACACAATCCAGTCAAGTTCTTCACCACTCAGTAACAAAAATGGACTTTCTTCCTGTTTCCAATAACACGCTCCACGTTTCTATCTGAAGCCTTGTCAGATGGTTATGGAACCATCCATATTTCTATCAACATTCTATTTGGGATGACTTAGGTGTTCTCTAAGAAGACTGAGGCTTTTTCTACAGCTCTCTTTTTTCTGAGCTCTCTTCAAAATTGCTCCAGTCTTTTCAAGGCAAGGTAGGCTTTTCCCAGGATACACCTCCAAGCTTCCAGCCTCTACCCCTGTCAGGCATACCCTGAGGACTCTGTAGTCTATTAAGTGTGCAGCTGCATTATGCCTAAAAAAATGTATATAAGTTAATTCACAAATACTTTACTGCTAAAAAATAAAGCTAACCATCATCTGACAACACAAGGTTGCCACACACCTTCAATTTGTAAAAAAACACAGTATCTGTGAAGTACAATACAGAAAATTACAATAAAACAAGAAACGCCTGCACCTAGTTTCAAAGTTGCTTCCACATTTTTATTTGCTACAGCAACACTCACTCTACTTTCTCTACACCAATTCTTAGAAAGTGGGGGAAAGCACACATATTTAATCTATAGCATTCTCATCTTCATGAGAGCACATACATAAATCTCTGGTTATTATGTGTTACTTCTGTAAATCAAAAAAAGATACGTATTTATCCACTCTGCACTGAGAACAACCTGTGGTCAAATCTCATGTCCTTAGGCCAGTCTGGTCTGGGTCTTTCTAGTTCACAGTCATCTAGATGGACCTGTAACTACATGGGAGCTTAGGGATGAACTTTTTAGTCCCTGGAGTGCAGGGTTTGATGGTAGATTGATTTCATTAATGAATAATCCACTTCATCACTACTTTGCCACCTTTTCCGTCGAGATAAGTCTATCTCCTTATTCCTTGAATCTGGACTAACTCTGTGACCTCCTATGGCCAATAAAATATAATAGAAGTGAACAGTATGCTAGCTCTGAGCCTTGACCTCAAGCCATGTTCATTTGCTTCTTCTGCTCTCTCTCCTCTGCTTTTGCCCTGAGAACCTGCCCAGGCTAGCCTGTTGGAGTATAATAGACAAGGGGTAGCCCAGTGGCTCCAGCACTCCAGCTGATAGCCAGACATGTGAAGGAGCCCAGGCAAAAGAGGGACCCAGCTGAGCCAAGACTAAATCACTGACCTGCAGGCTTGTAAGCTAAATAGATACTTATTAATTTTATGCTGCATTATTGGGGCTGTCGAAATCTGATAAGGCCTTTCATTCGGGCCCTGCTTAAATCATACTTATGCTAGTTTAACAACCTCATTGCTGATCATCCTATACCCGGTCAAACTTTTATCTTTGTTTTTCACATATAACTAACCATGCTGGTTATCTGCCAGATATCTTATGTTTTCCAGCTGGTCCTTCTGATCCATTTGAGAATATGATTCTAAATACTGAAGCAAACACTTTGTCACGAGCAGCCTTATGTGCTCAGTGACTTGGCAGGACCCTAATAAACAATGAGCCTGGAATGTCGAAGAATTCTTAGAAACTAATCAACTTGACCAAACATGGACAAAATCAAATTCATAACAACCAGGAATTGACAAAATAAGACCATGTGTAATTTTTCCTAAATAGTTATATAATCATCCCAGACCTTGACTAAGAGCTATATTTTAAAATTGATAATAATTGAAATCCTTGTACTTCAATATCTTGGTGCCCATTGTATGTTTCCAAATAACACTGATATTTCAAAATTGAAGGTTCCAAATATCTTTGGTTAAGAAGTTTCAGAACTCACACACAATTCTCTGCTTGCTCTCTGTTCTATCCAAGAAAAGCATGTTTGAAACAAGATGCCCCACTTTCCCAATGAAAAGCAAGGTCAATCTTTAAATAGAAATCAAGACTATATTCAGAATGTACGTAAAGCCCTCAAGACACTATCCTGAAAGTGACTTTTAGGCCAGGGAGCTGGAAAGATGCTACCAGTGGCCCTCCTTATATAGAGATGACTAAATGAAAGAAAATACATGATAATAAAATTAAAAATTTCTTCATCTTTCTGGCAATTTTCCAAGGCCCCCATTTTAGGGAGCCCATGTCTGATAGGCTTAATGCCTACATCCCTCAAATGATGATTCCACTATATATTTAAGGAAATAAGAATAGGTGTCCAACAAGATAGTTGTGGCAAAGCAGAAAGAGAGTGGGCTGGCTCTGGACAAAGTGGAGGTGATATGGTTGGGACCAGAAGAACAGTCTTTTATGTTTCATTCCTCCACTCTAGCATCTCTTCTCATGTCTTTCCCCATATGGAATTAGTAAAAGACTGAACTAACACCAATGTGCTGTATCAACCTCTCTTTGCCCCATGCCTCCTCTGCCACATCATCTGACCCTACCCTTCAGAAAAAGTTCCTAGAGAAGGCATTCACACTAAGGTGTCAGAGATGGATATGCCCAAATTGATTATGCTTCTTGAATGCCTCTAGACTTTCTTTTTGAACCAAAGGAACCTCTGATGTTGGCGTTTCAGACATCTATGAATCATTATAGAAGAAAAAAGTCACATATACAACAATTTCTCAATTCATACATTATGTTCACCTCTACAAAAAGCTGGCTTTGGACAGTTATATTTGAGTGACAGACCTTGTAAGTTTAGTTGGGATGGAGGTTCCATAGAGTGATGCAACCTGAAGAGTGATGTACATTTGTCAGGAAGCTGTGAGACAATGTCATTTATTATCTTGTCTTTTTAGTTTTCTTCTATGTTATCTATTTCTTCCAAATAGCATCCACAATCCTTCATTCCCATAGCTTAAATTAATCTTGGCATTCAAAGCCATTCATCTTTGGCCTCAGCAAACATCTCAAGTTGCTGGCCTTATTGTCAAGTACTTCCTGTGTGATGTGTCTGCTTCAAGTAATATATTTATCCTTTTCACCATAAGCATCCCCAGAAGTTTTTTGTTATACCGGCCCAAGATACTCTATAGAGATCTTCCTCTCTATAGATTCAAATCTTCTCTCATTTTCTAAACAACTCAGATCTCACCTCTTTCTTTGAATTGATGGCAACCGAAATGCTAGGACTTTTCATATCTGACTGCCCACTTTACATTTCTAGTTAACCCTGATAATGAAAAAAAATGAAGTTTCCGAGATATGTATATTTTCAGTCAAGAAGTTTTAAAATTTAGCCCATAACTATCTGCTCATTCACCCATCCTACCCCAGAAAAGCACATTCAGAACCAGATAGATTTCCCACTGAAAAGTGGCAACACTCCATACCAGGGTGTCTGAAGTGATCCGTCCCTTCTCTGAATTCCTATAGCAATATTTAAAAAGCTGATCTAGGAGTTCTCATTGTGGCTCAGTGGTTAACGAACCTGACTAGTATCCATGAGGATGCGAGTTCAATCACTGGCCTTGCTCAGGGGTTAAGAATCCAACATTGCTTCAAACCGTGGTGTAGGTCACAGACACGGCTCAGACAGACACGGCTCGGATCTGGCATTGCTATGGCTGTGGCATAGGCCGGAAGCTGCAGCTCCAATTCAACCCCTAGCCTGGGAACTTTCATATGCCTCAGGTGCTGCCCTAAAAAGTAAAGAAAAAAAAATCCTGAGATGGTTAAAGAAAAAGAACAGCATTAATAAATAGACTATGAGTCCAAAAATAATATCAAATTAATTAAAATCAAAACAATTTGGGTGTAGTAAAACAAAAACAGCCAAATGATTTCAAATAAATATAAAATTATTTTTCCCTCCCTGGATAATACAAGTTATAATGTTATTATCTCTAAATTTAGATAATTTTTCTCCTAATTGGTCTGATGTGTTTTCAATCACCTAGAGATAATCAAAACTGTACCTATTAGGAAAGAAATAAATGTAATTATGGAATCCCTATTGAATCAAAATTAAACTTTGAATTCTGGCTTAGCTTAATATTTTCCCAAATTATTTTTCCAGGAATATATTTTAGAATATGCTTCAAAATAGTTCATCAACATGCCAAAGGCAGGTTAGTCTCCTCAGGATATGATAACACATCAGAGACTCAAGTTTTGTTGCTATTTTGACAGGCTAGGTTCCCACTTGCAGTAGTAGTGGAATCAGCTGCAGTTAGGAGAATTCTGGGAATTTATGGATGGTCCATAAATGACCTCAGTGTCTGTTATGATGCTTCTTCATTCATAAGCCCATTAAACAAGTTTTGAACTGGGTGAGGAAGGACATGATTGAATTCACATGGTAATCTCATTTAACTGATTATTGATTAAAGACTCTTCACAGAGAGTACTTCTGGTGACTTTTCACCCAGTGCATAAATATTCTCATAATTTGGACCCATTCCAGGAGGCTCATTCATATTTCTCTTCCCCAAACCAATCTGTCACTAGCCCTCCTGTCCTATCCTTTCTAAACCCCTTACTGGCCTATTTAGTCATCAGCCACCATGCACAAGTTGGTGTAAACTGGTAGTTCTTCTCACCAGAAGACTTTTCCATTCTCCTCAATACTGTTCCTCAGATGGATTGTAAACTAGCCCTCTGCCATCTAGTGCCAACAATTTACTTATCATCTTTAAAGCAGACCCAAATTTCCCCTCCCCTTAAGTCAATTGTTCATAGGAACCCCCCCATACACCTCCAAAGGCCATCCTGGAGGGTCAGAAGCAGAGCCTTAGAAGTAAGTACACTAAAGGTTAGTCACTTACTCATGCAACTTTCTTGTGCTTTCAGAATCTGATAAATCTGGATATTGTATTCACCACTTCAGTTTGTGGATGGAGAAACTCTTCAACATGCCTGACTTTATGCTTGGAGAACAAGACAGAAACTGTTTATTTTAGGAGTTCAGGGGGCCGTCACCTGCTTGCAGTCCCTCCCTTAGATCAATAACAAGTTAAAAACAGCTGAAGAGGACAAGGCTTTGCAGTAGAACCTTAGTGGGCTCTATTGTAGTTCTCCTATTTGGGCTGTGCTTTCTGCAGTGCAGTGGTCTGCCAGAGATGTCACGAGCTGCACGGATCTATCGTTTTGTGAGAGCCAAGAGGGAGAACTGCTTGTACCACAGCCTAGATCTGCTGGAATGCTTTCTCTTGCGCTGGCCCCACTATTTGTAAACACTTTTGTAAGCAATTCACTTGATAAACGTGTCTGAGCCACATATCCACATGTGTTACATATTAATCCAAACTCCAAATCAATCCACAAACTACGGCATCTTTTCCTTATTAGCATAAGATACAGACGACCCCTATAGACTCTCACTTTGAAGGAAATATATCAATAAGCTTCAGACTCTAGGCCCCTAAACTTTTAAGTAGAAGATCCCTGAATATGTGTGAAATATGTGAAATATCTTCCATCCTCTTTTAAAGGCAGGTATAATGAAAACATCTATGTTGGTACGACTCCATGGCCCTAGCAGCATGATTCATGTAATATATAAGCATTTATATATGTATATACATACACACACATATATGCTAAAAGATGATAAGATGATAAAAACAGGCCCTTGTGAAAAATATCCTAAAGGATGATGAGAGGATAAAAAAATCCCTGAGAATTTGAAAAAGAATGGATGTGTGTATAACTGAATCACTTTGTTGTATAGCAGAAATTACAACCATAGTGTTAATCAACTATCCTTCAATAAAACTTTAAAAATGACCAAAAAAAAAAAAAAAATCCCCAAGGACTAAATTACTTCCTAGAATTAGAAGACTGGCCAGGATAAAAGTGAAGCTTTACAATATCAAGTAAAAGCAAATTTCTTCTAGTGGATATTGATAGCTGCAAAGAAAAACTTCTGGATATGTGTTAGTTAGTCTGCCCTACCAAAAACAACCACATCAAATTGCAGCTACATGGAGTCATGAGATGCTTATAAATATTGTAATTCATTATCATCCCCTAAAGACTACCCATCCATGTTCTGCATAAACAAACAGGTAAGTTTAAGGGGGTTATCCTAGAAATTATCACTTTTGCGGCTGCTAAGCTCTTAATGTTAGCTCTCATTTCTGAAAGTCCCTCAGGATGGGGCATTACTTTTGACTTATTTTGTTAGGGACTCCACAGGCTTCCTCTTTGCTCTCCCTGCTAGAGTAGTCTTAACAGCCTGTATCAGAGAAAGACTGGGGAAACTGTTTCTGAATATATTTCATCAAATTATCCACACAGAAACTAAGGAAGTAATCACAGCATAGGCTTGGAGACTCAATGGGGCCAACATGGAATGGTCTTTAAATAAAAGTTCATTTATCTTCCATCATCCACCTAACCGATGATCTGGTGACATTTTGGTTCCCCACAATTGGTGTGGGGCTCAGGCTACATCCGATTGCCCTCCAACAGCCTGGACATTTTACCTTCCTGTGGTGCACGACAGTCACAGATCTTTCCGTGGAAGGCTAGAAGGAAGATATAAACACATGTGCATGATATTGACACAAGATGTTTTCCAAGGGTACCCATTTCCTTTACTCAGGGAGCTTTGGCTCTGTGACATGACTCAAGGCTGAAAGTCATGCTTCTACTCAGCAAACTTAGGGCTTATATTGTTTTCATAAAGACTAAGTGAGATTTCGGTGCCCTGACCATCTATTTTGATCTGAAGACTCTATGATCACTTAGCCAACCAACATCAAAGATTCCTGTAGGCCTGACCAGCTAATAGAGTATATTCACCTTGCCTCTGGCATATAATTCATGCTGTTTGTCCCCTCTTCCCATGGAATCTCAACATCTGCACTAAAATCAGGGAGAGCCCATTCCAGTGACAGTTTCAGACAGGTCCATCCCCAGCTATGGCTCCAGAGACTATCATCTACAGGGTTTTCAGGGATTCTTGTGCTCTTCTCAGTAATTTATATCTAATAGTTGAATGAAGGTAATGTCTCTGGCCTTCTTGGGACCAGTGAATTTAAATTACTCCAACATTCTTATCTATGATTTGGGATTCCATGTTACACAAAAGCACTTCTGTCATCTCAACTTTATTTGGCCTAGACTAGCACTAAGCCCATTTCCTAAAGGGAAGCTTTTTCCAGTGTAAAATTCTTCATCTATGAAGCGATCACCTAGTGAGAGGGCAGGATACAAGATGTGTCAGATGTTGTAAGTATCAACTGCTACCTCCATGAACCCATGTTTAATAAATTCCTGGGAAATAAGCTCTACCAAAAGAAAATAAAAAGATATATGGCACAGAAAACAGAAGATCAGGAGTTCCTGTTGTGGCTCGGTTGTTGACGAATCCAACCAGGAACCATGAGTTTGTGGGTTCGATCCTGGGCCTCGCTTAGTGGGTTAAGGATGTGGCGTTGCCATGAGCTCTGGTGTGGGTTGCAGACAAGGCTCGGATCCCACGTTGCTGTGGCTCTGGTGTAGGCCGGTGGCTACAGCTCCAATTAGACCCCTAGCCTGGGAACCTCCGTATGCCACAGGAATGGCTCGAGAGAAGGCAAAAAGACAAAAAAATAAAATGTATTGACAGCCAAGCAAATTTCATCTCACCTGATCTTTACAAAACTCTATGAGATAGACATCACTTCTGTTACAGATGAGAAAACTGAGATTCAGAAAGAGTAAGTAAATCACCCAATGGTTCCCTTTGATTAGTAGTGGAGCCAGGAATCAACCATGGAACCATCTGGCACCAAAGTCTTTGTTCTGTCTATTATGGATGCACTGCCCTCAGTAAAATACCTTTATGGAATGACTAAGGCAGTCTTGAATGGACTTTACAGGCATTGCAAGGAAGAAAAGTTTATCCCTAGCTAGCAGTTTAAGCCAAAAAACCTTAAAAACAATTGGCCTGATTGTAATAAGGTCACATTATTAAAAAAGAGAAGGATGATGTTGGTTTGCATTAATAAAGAGATGACACTCATTCCAAAGAATTTCTCTTATTAATATCAGGGTGTAAAGAGGAATAAGAAAAAAAAAAAAAAACCCTTTGGCAATTACGCTACTTCCTTCATTTATAAAATTAGACTTTTCCAATAGGGTAACAAACACACATCCATCTGGAAAACTCCAGTGTCATAGGAACAGACGACCCCCCGTAGCAAGAAGAAAAGTAAATACAGACCAAGACCTCTTTCCAAAGCAAAGTATTACAGCAGAAGCAGCAATCTCTGCTTGCACAGCCAGGGACTGTATGCTTCACCAGGATACAGAGGCCTCTAAAGTGAGCCCATTTCCACGAAGCAGATCTATCTTTAAAAACAAGTTCACGAATAAATATAAACAAACACTTCTATCTTCCCCTATGGATGCTGATCTAACAGTAACCTAAAATCATTCAGAAAAGTAATTGATTGAATTTTTATCAAAATATTCTTGCCAGGTTTATCATATTTTGCATCTCTTCTTAAGTTTTATATCCTGTATCTCTTTACTCAGTGTTTCCTGTAAGTTATCCACCTTTCCTCCAGTTTATTTCCAATGTTTTGCATCATCTTCAGCATCAACAATCTAAAGTCTTTTTCCTGGAGGCTGAGAATCTCCTCATGGCTTAGCTGTTTCTCTGGGGTTTTTCCTTTCTCCCTCATCTGAGTTATAGTTTTCTGTCTTTTCATAGGTTTTTGGTGTGGTGATCTTTTTACAGATAATAGAGTTGTAGCCTCTCCTACTTCTGGTATCTGCCCTGGTTGCCGCTGAAGTCGGTATGGGGGCTTGCTGTAGGCTGATGGGAGGGACTGATGCCTGCCCACTGGTGGGTGGAGCCTATTCTAATCCCTCCGGTGGGTGGGGCTTAGTCTCCGGAGGGGATTTGAGGCAGCTGGGTGCCTGAGGGTCTTAGGGAGCCTGTTTCCTGAGGGGCAGGGCTGTGATCCCACCTGGGTTGTTGTTTGCCCTGGGGCTTCTCAGCAGCTGACTGATGGGTGGGGCCAGATTTTCCCAAAATGCCCTCCCCTCCCCCAGAGAAAGGCACGCTGCTGAATATTCCCGAGAGTTTGCTTTCAATGTCCTTCCCTCACTGCAGAAGAAAATGTCGCGAAAAAAATGTAGAAAGGAGAGACCCCAGCCATAATGACTAAGCAAAGTCCAGCCAACTGCCCCAACCACCCTTCTGCCCCCACCACCCCTCTCACACACATCTGCTTCTGTAAACTTGCTTCCGCATAGACTACCTTGCCTGACCTCACTCCTGTCCGACCAGCCAAGCACGGACCCGAAGTGGTAGCCCGTAAACGCCTTGTGAAACCCTTCTTCAGGGCTCAGACTCTGGAGAGCCATCTCCTCTGAGCCCGCCAGCCTAATAAACCTGAGTTCAATTCTCCGAGTGTTCGCTTGGTTTCTCACCGGGTAAAAGAGCTGATACGCTGCAGCCACAGGGCTGCTGGAGCTGGTACCCTCCAGCCACAGGGCTGTCGCCAGAGCTGATACGCTGCGACGCAGGGCTGCTGGGCAGCTGCCATAACATCACAACAAGCCACATTCACCCCTGTTTTCCCAGGATGTCCTCCAAGAACTGCAGTCAGGTTTGACCCAGGTTCCTATGGAGACTTTGCTTTGCCCTGGGACCCAGTGCACGAGAATGTCTGTGTGTGCCTTTTAAGGATGGGGTCTCCGTTTCCCCCAGTCCCGTGGAGCTCCTGTGCACAAGCCCCACTGGCCTTCAATGCAAGATGCTCCCAGGGCTCTTTCTCCCAGTGCCACATCCCCACACGTGAGGGTTTGATGTGGGGCTTCCCACCCGGGAGGTATGGGGTTGTTTAGATCGCGAAATCGCCCCTCCTACCTCTTGATGTGGCCTCCTCTTTGTCTTCTGGAGTAGGGTATCTTTTTTAAGGTTTCCGGTCCATTTGGGTGGAGATTGCTCAGCCTTTAGTTGTGAATTTTGTTGTTTTTAGGAGAGAGGTTGAGCTCCAGTCCTTCTACTCCGCCATCTTAATCCCATCGTCCTCGCCAGGTTTCTCTTGAGATTTACTGAATAGTAAAACTCTTTGAGTTCTTTTGAATAAATGCTTATAGTCTAAGAACTCTCTAAAAGGCTATTTCTCAAGTCTTTGACCTTCTCCGGATTCTGTGACATCATTCTCACGAAGAGGAATGTTATATAATTGTGGACTTAGGCTCTCTTTTTTGGATAATATTCTCTATGGATATACATTATGAGAACAGTGCTGACGTTTGTTCGGGTAATTATCACAAAGTATTCAGCGTTAACATAGTGGTGTCAAAGCAGACTGCACCCATGAGAAAGAGCTGCAGATGTCCTGCCAATTATTCTAAGTACTATTATAAAAATCTAATGACTTGAATAGTTAGGTTATTAACATACAAGAACAAAACATTTGACTTTTAAAAAGAGTTAGTTTGAAGTTATATTACAGTTTCGTGCAACACTGTGGTAATCAAACAGACTCTGTCTTGTATTCCCAGATCCTGACTTGGCACACTAAATGAAAAATGTATTATTCAAAGTCTTTGCCTGTGGCCAAGTTTTAAAGAAAGCAATTATGATCCCAGGTATTTGAGCAGAGAAGAGTTTCAGCTGTTTACAAATCAGGCACAATAGGTGAGCTGTTACTTAGGTTGAGATAGGAATACCAAATAGAAAAGAAATATGTGCTAGCTAAAAAAAAAAAAAAAAAAATCAGGAGTTCCCATGGTGGCTCAGCAGGTTAAGAACCCGACGCAATGTCCCTGAGGATGCAGATTCTATGCCTGGCCTCACCTAGTGGGTTAAGGATCCGGCATTGCCATGAGCTGCAGCATAGGTCACAAGTGCGGCTTGGATCCAGGATTGCTGTGGCTGTGGTATAGGCCGACAGCTGCAGCTCTGATTCAGCCTGTGAACTTCCATATGCCACAGGTGTGGGCCTTAAAAAAAGAAAAAAAAATCATATTTGTTTTTCTCAAGAATCATAGTTTAGTCTAAAATACCTACAAGACAGAGGCATATTTGTAAATTATCTGTTTCTAATAAAGGCTTTTGGGTATGAACCTCTGCTCCTCTGCAATCCTGTTGATTCCACAATTTCTCAGTTGCTATAGAGAAATAGATGCTAAATACCAGGGTCACTCAAAGTTTCAACAGAAGCGAAAAATAAATGTGCCTAAGTGACCTTTTGCAGCCCCACAGTATAACTGGGTCAAGGACTCACACCCTTCTTTTGCCATTTCAGGTACCAAGAAAAATGACTGGAAGATGGGGGGTGGAGTCATATTCACATCCAGGCTGATATCATCATCTCTGACTCATATAGAGGTTCAGGGCTAAATTTTTAATTTTCCACACCTGTAGGTACCTAACTCTCATTGGAGTCTCCTGTGATTATATCAGTCAGGCTCTTTGAGATGACGAGAAACAGAGATATGCCAAGTTGGCCCTGAGTGATGGGAGTTTTTGTAAGAAAACATCCAGAGGTAGGTAAACAGAGAAAATCATCTTGGCAGCAGTCAGACGGATTTCTGCTTCTGTGCGTCTCTTCGAGTTTCTAAGCAATCTACTCTCTGATTAATATACTGCAAAGCAAGTATCAAATAGGTCATCAGGCAGAACTCAGTGATAACAGAGTCCACGATCCAAGGTGCCTCCTAGATCATCGAGTTCTCCAGTGCCCAGCTTGTAGCTGGTTGCCCGGGGCAATAGATAAGGAAGAAAGAATCTTGTAGCTGTTTTCTGAAAAGAGAGCTGTGGATACTCAGCTACTCAAAGTGACAAGGAGATGGAACCAGTTTAAGGCTGCACTCTGTTTTTCACCTGTTTGAATTAAATCCTGAATTTACTACATCCAAGTCCACACAGCTTTGTAGAAGGGAACTGGATTTTCCTAAACCTCGGTTTCCTTATCTGTAAAACGAGTAGAATCATATTACATATCTCACAGCAGGTTATGCAGATTAAATGAGATAATCCATGTAAAGCACCTAGCAGGGAGATCAGATAATATAGTTGCTTAGAAAAATCCATGAAATCATGCATAACTCTTATGCATGCAAGTATTCATTTGCATGCCACTGAAAATCTCACAGGTCACAAGGAATACACAAAGAATATCTGAGTAAACACTGCCCTTGAAAACCCTGAAAGCCAGTCATGAATCCTTTAAGAAAGTGCAAGCATTGCCCTGTTGGGGGATAATTCTATTTTTCAGCTCTCGATAAAATTTCCATTTATGGGATTTGCTGAAAATCGGAGAATGCTGTAGTAAGTCTAGGTGGTTCGTGGGTTTGCAAGCAAATGTATTTTTAAAAGTAACATAACAGCTAAGATATACTCATACCTTAATCTTGACATTCAAAGTCACATCCGCAAGTATCGTTATTGTTCAAGGACTCTCTCCTTTAAGGGAACAGAAATAAACAAAAAGAGGTCTTTTACAGTGATCCCAGGTGCCCACAAGAAAGGCTGGTCAACCTCGGCTCTTACACAGTTTGGCGGGTCTGTGCAACAAAATGGGTAAACATGGGTCTTGGATCAGGCTGATCTGGGCATTAATCTCTTCCTTTCAGCTATGTGACCTTAAAGGAAACTATTCAGTCCCTCAAAGATTTAATTTCCTCAGACCAAGTAAGTCATACTCTCTGGAATGGGCCCCAGGCATCATATTTTTAAACTCCCAGATGATTCTGAGGTAAAATCAAGTTTGAAACCCCATCTTTGGCATTCCCGTTGTGGCTAAGCAGGTTAAGAACCCGACATGGTGTCCATGAGGATGTGGGTTCAATCCCTGGTCTCACTCAGTGGGCTAAGGATCCGGCATGGCTGCAAGCTGGGGCATGGGTTGCAGAAGTAGATTGGATCCTGCATTGCTGTGGCCATGGCACAGGCCAGCAGCTGCAGCTCCATTTGGACCCCTAGCCTGGGAACTTCCATATGTAAAACTAGAAGTTCTCAAACCATAGCACGCATCATGTTAGGCCCCACCTCCGGGGTTTCTGGTTCTAGGGCACAGGGTTTGCATTTCTAACAAGTTCCAGGTGATGTTGATACTGCTGGTCCAGGGGCCACACTTGGAGAGCCACTCCTATAATGGCATCAGATTACTTCCTGTTCTCCTAGAGTGTCGTATCTCAATGCTCAGCAACTTTCTGCTCCAAGTCATTCAAAATCCCTCCTGCCCTAATCTTTCATTTCATTCCTCATCCCCACCAACCCCTGGAAGTATCAGTGTTCTTTGTCTATGCCCATTAGATACCATTTATAATTATTTTTATCAAAGCTCCAAAACCAAATGTCCCGCAGTATTTGATTATAACTCCATTATTCTTCCCAGTCTCTACATCATCCCAAGGACGAAAAAAAAAAAAAAATTCATTTTTATATCCATGGCTTTGGGCAAAATACCTGGCATAATGGGATCATAATTAATGCTTTCTTGAATGGCAATAGCCCACAAGCTACAAGCCAGAAATACTTTGCTAACGCCTAAGTTTCAGACCCATTTCTCTGAAAAGGATCAATTTGGATCAATGATGATCTAAACTTCATCACCACTTACCAGGACCTTTAAGTTCTTTTTAAGAAATGTAAGCAGTGTTGGGCTTGGTAAGAAAAGACATGTGTTTTTCTAGCCTTATTTTTAACAACTTTTCACACCTCTGTTCTTCAGTCTGACCAGCCTCGCCTCCATCAGCCTACGCACACTCAACTTGATAACCACACACCCCTAGCACTGACTGCACTGTGACAAAAATACACTGAATTTTCCAAAAGGGTTTTTTTTATTTTTAAAATGATAATAACAAAGAACACATCCAGGTGAAGGTTGGCTCTGTTTAGAGGTGCAGTCCTGGGAAGTAAACAGGAGAGAAAATACAACAGGAACATTAGAATTAGACCCAGTGGCTCTTGCTGGTGTAACTGCCCCCATGTCTGTGGCAGTGGGTCTGCTTAACAAGGTGGAGGCCAAGACGGTGGCTGTTATCCTTTCACCTCAAGGTCTGTTTATAATTTGTTATTCATTAAATAGCTAACTCTTTACCAGGAGGCTAAAAGCTGGCTATTATTGCTGAGATAACGGGGTCCTAAATATTGTTGCTGTTTGTTCTGCCCTCCCTTTAGTAGACATTATAAGTAAGCTCAAGGAAATGAAACACTCAAAAAAAAAAAAAGACTATGACATTGTATGTGGCAATAGCAAAGGTTCTAGAAAACCGTCTTTGCTAAAATGGAGTCTTGGTCACTGGGCCCCAAAGGGCTATAGGGGTAGGATTTTGTTTTGGGGTGTGTGTGTGTGTGTGTATGTGTGCACGTGTGAGCATGCGTTTTAATGATGGAGACAGTTCAAAAGGAGGATAAAAAAACAACAGAATTGGCAAATTGAAAATCCTGTAATCTCTAACTCCACAATACAAGAAACTCGGAAAAATGTCAGAAAAGAGAAAGTGCCTGAAATGAAATGGTAGGAAAACGAACAAACAAGCAAGCAGAGGGACCGGGTCTTAAGAAAGAAATTAAACTCCCACTTCCTTTTAAATTTAAGTAGAGAATGTGAGAGTGCCTAATTAATGAAAGTGTTTGAAACCTCACCTATTACAATTTCCTGGAAGAGTTAAACATTTGTACTTTTTTACTCTTTTATCATCTTCTCAACATCCCATATCTCTGAATCTTCCCCTTAATCCTAATGTGACTTCAGTCCCTTGAAAATATTTTGTTATGTTTACTGTGTTTAAAACTCTGTAGTGATCACACACACACACACACACACACAGACACACACCCCGGATTCAGTCTCTGTCCTCCCACAAATTTAAGGTTCCAGAAGGCTGATTTTTTTTAAATGTGCTCAAAGATTAGACCACCCTCATCCCGAAGCATTTAGAATTAAGTTTAAAGTAGGCAACATAGTCTAAGCAAGGCTCTCAGTTACGGCCTCTGGATACTGAAAGAATAGTCCAGACGCAGAAAGGCAGTTTAGTTCCTGGGCGGCGAGGAAATGTCATTTCACACAGAATTCACCACTCTCTCCACTACTGCGTTTCTTTTAAAAGAAAGTTACTAACATCAGTGGAGTCAGTAAGAACAAAAACTTTTATTACTTTAGAGTCATAAGGAAATACATTTATGAGGAGCGTGTCCACATACGTTTATTTTCATAGTATGGATCGGGATGAGAAATTGGAGAATTAACTGCTAAGAATTTTTTTAGGAATACAAGAGCCATACTTCATTGCTTTGTAGAAAACTGGAGTACTTGTCTCCGCTCACATAAAACAACCATTTAATCATAGAAAATTAGAGTGTTATCATTGATTCAGAGTCTGTATCTCCACAAAATGCTGCAATGAAAGCAATTTTCTGCCTATCAGAAGTTATTGGCCATGTAGCTCTTTGTGGAGCTGTGTTCTTCTCTGTTTTTGTTCTTCATTAGTAGTTTATTAAATATCAGAATGTTTGGCAATCAAAGTCATCTTGGATTTGATGTCTGCATGATGTTTTGAAAATTAGCAGCAATATTTAAAAATCAGGAAGTTACACACAGAAACCCACTTTTTTTCTATGTTCCCTCAGGTGGCTCAGGTGGTCTGGCCCCACTAGGTGGTGTCCCCCTAAAGATGGCGGTGGTTGCCCCTTGAGATGGGGGAGGCCAGGACAAGCCCCACCCCCCACCCCCACCCCCGCCAATTCTCTGCATTCCCTTCCACCTCTGGTGCCTTGGACCGTGTGGCTATGTCAGTTGCCATTCATCATCACCCTTCTCCTTTTTTTCTTTCTTGGTGGGCAGGGGGCTGGGGGGGGGGGCTGCCCACACCTGCAACACATGGAAGTTCCTGGCTGGGCCGGGGATCGAACCTGTCCCACAGCATCAACCCAAACTGCTTCGTTAACAGCAGATCCCTAACCCCCTACACCACAAGAGCTGTGTTCTTCTCCTAAAGCCTTTAACTCACCTTCCATTTACCTCTGAAAATGGCTCTGAACATGTCTGTTAAATATAATATGCCTAACCTTGTTTATTGTGCTCTACCTTGAGTCCAGAAAAAAAATGTCACATTGCCAAAACTTCATATATTGTAACCCAGCACACTGCACACTGAAATCTATCACACTACACAGAGCAAGTAGTCAAGGGTAGTTTTATCAAAACAGAGCAAAAATTTTCCCCTTGTTATTTCAGGATATTTCAGAAACGTGCCTCTGAGGTCTAGCACAGGGCTTGATTAATGCATGATTTCCTCTTTAAAATTAGAAACAGGAATCAGGAATGAAGCTTAATAATTTTCATTTGCTCTTCTTTTCCAAGCATTCTAATTAAGGCCTGGTTCCCAGACCTGGTGAGGCAGCTCCTACATCTGACTGCAGTTTGCAGTTGTCCCTGCAAGGCAGAAACTCAAGACTTTTTTTTTTTTTTTTTTCTCCTGAGTGAATGGGAACAATCTGGGAAGAAACAATAAGGTGGGATATGCCATGAAGAGGGAGTTACTGAGTTTTGGTTTTGTTCTAATTAGAGTTTGCCTTGTTCACTGCAACAACACAATTTAACAAGTGTCAAAAATGTCATTCTAAATAAAACACCATGAGTTTCTGACTCCCAGAGCACTCTCTCAGGGATGTCCTAGTTTCCACCACTTTACCTTTTTAATTCCTTGTGCTAAATGGCACAAGAGCAGTAGGTACTTTATATCAAGGAAACATAAGATGCGCGTGCTCTCGCTGCCCAATGCTCTTGACCTCTTGGATTCACTGTAATCATAAAATTAATTGGAAGTATGTTTTTGATGGCCTTCATGGAGAAAAACAGGAAGAAGAAATAGTAATTGTCAAACATGGATTTTCTCAAAATTATTTTTCTATTTGAAGATAACGGCTCTGAGTTATTTCAGGACATTATTTTTTTTTTTTAACATTGGAAAGTTGCACTGTAGGGAGTTCCCGTCATGGTGCAGTGGAAATGAATCTGACTAGGAACCATGAGGATGCAGGTTTGATCCCTGGCCTCGCTCAGTGGATTAAGGATCCAGCACTGCCATGAGCTGTGGTGTAGGTCGCAGACGTGGATCGGATCTGGTGTTGCTGTGGCTGTGGCGTAGGCTGGCAGCTGTAGCTCTGATTCGACCCCTAGCCTGGGAGTTTCCATATACCACAGGTGTAGCCCTAAAAAGCAAAAAAAATAAAAAATAAAAATTAAAATTAAAAAAAAGTTGTACTGTAATAAATATAGTCAGTGGTCATTCAATGTTTCTGGCTAATGTTCAGAAAATAAATATTTAACTTGTCCCTTGTAACGTTAAGAAGAGTAAAAATCAACATTTTTCTTAGGCAAATCAGATAACCATATATGGGTGAAGTCAATTTCTTGAACGCTGTATAGATGCTCTCCACACACTCATTTTTTAAAATATATTTTTAGCCACCTTGGATGGCAGTGCCAGGCCCAAGGGATAACATATATTTAATTGAGTGTGGGGCAAGTCTTAGAAACAGAGACCTGGACTTAGCTTATACAACCTTTCTCCAGAGTCACCACTGCCCTGACATGCTCTGCAGACTACCTCCTGATCTCCTAGCTCAAATAGACCTACTTTTTTATCTTCCTAGCGTAACATGAACTCATCCCAACAAGTCACTTCAATAGTTCACTTAAATAAGTTAATTCAGAACGAATCACAGACTCCTATCCTGGCCACTCCTGTTGCCAAAAGCCCCTATCGGCCCCATGTCCCTTTGCTTCAGGGCTGAAAGATGTTTCTGGAATTGTTCCCAGCACCTCCACGCTCCCTCTCCATGCCAGCCTACAGGGCTGTCCATACTGTTCTTCCCTGAACACTACTTAGTTACCTTAGTCTCCAGTTTTAAAATCTCAGCCACCTCCAGAACAATCATCAGGGATCTTTTGGCGGGGGGGGTGGGGGTGGTTAGGGCCCACACCTGCAGCATATGGAGGTTCCCAGGCTAGGGGTCAAATCGGAGCCACAGCTGCTGGCCTACGCCACAGCTGCAGCAACTCGGGATCCGAGCCACATCTGCGACCATCACCACAGCTCACAGCAACGCCAGATTCTTAATCCACTGAGCAAGGCCAGGGATCCAACTTGGTTCTTCATGCATACTAAGCAGGTTCGTTACTGCTGAGCCGCGATGGGAACTCCTCATGGGGGACCTTTAATTCCTGTATGCCTTGCTGCCTCTGATACTTCCTTTCAGCATGGCCTTCACCATTATTGTTTGCTTGTCCAAATCCTATAGACTCTTTGAATCTGGGGCATCTTGTTAAAATGCCAATTCTGATTCATTAGATATGAAGTGGAGCTTGAGATTCTGCTGTGATGTCACTGTTGGTAATACAGACAGCCCTTCAAAAAAAAACAAACTGTTCCCTTTGGTCAGGGAACCACTGGTCTCTTCTGGCAAGGGCCAGAAAAGAGAACTATATACAATAAAATACCTTCGATCTGACTGAATCAAGTTAACCACACGAACTTCTACAAAAGTTACATGGTACTGCAAGGTTGATTGAAAACTGTGTACATATATACCGTAGATTTGTCTGTAACTTATGACAATGAATAAACCCCAATATAACAACTGAAACGTCTGAAACAATTGTCCAAAGTGTTTATGTGCTCTGTAACCCTGAACTACCAGCACAACTAATAGGACCGAACTTTGTCTGGACACCGTACTTTTGCCGCCCTGCCCGTGTGTCATGCATTTACTTCACTTTTGCTCAGTCACTGCCCTCCCACCTATAGTGATCCATGAGCTGGATTTTCTCCAGCTGTTCCACTGCCAGGAGTCCAGGATACCTCTTGATTGGACTTTAATCTCTACACCAATGGGAGACCTACAATAATGTACTTCAAACAATCCTAGTGGGTGGGTGTTATCAAGTTTATGTATTTTTATTTAAAGCACTCTTTTTTTTAAGGAGTTCATGGTTTCGACTTTGTCTCCCATGTGAAGTCTTGACAGAGATCACTAAACCAAGACAACCATCTTCAAAGCCGGCCCAGTAACCCCTCCCAATTACACGGGCTAGAAAAGAGATGGAAAGTGAAACCAATGAAATTTTCACCTTGTTTCAAATATAAAATTATTAAAAGCATAGCTTCAGCAATTTTATTGAGTTCGTACTCATAACAAAAGCTTGAAGCCTCTGAACTCTGGGGGAACAAGGACAGTTTTTATCTTGAAGAGGATGGATTCAGCATCTCCGTAGGTCTTCCATAAATGTAGTTCCGTTTTCTATAAATTGGAAAACTATATAAATTTTATAAAATGTGGTAAAATAGGCATTTTCAAATAATACTAATTTTTTCCATGTATATTATTGCTTTATCCAGGAGTGGGCATGTCACTCCCTCAAACGAGCTAATCAAAGACCTTACATGGGGTTGACGGGCAAACTTGGGGAGAAGGTCTCTCTCTACCAGGTTTGCTGATCTGTGGGAATGTGAGTCAGGGCTTTACAGTGACTGAATAGTTTCTGCTACTTGGGATGAGGATATGAACTCGTACGTACGTGTGTGTGTGTGTGTGTAAAGCAAGGGAGGGGGAGAGAAAGGAAATAGAGGACAACAGAGCAGGTGGAAATAGAGGACAACAGAGCAGGTGGAGAGTAAAGGGGAGAGGAGAGGAGAAATTGCCAGTACTGAGCTTTTGTCCCGGCCAGTAAGGTCCTAATCTCTGAAACGTTTCTTTTGTTCACATGAACTACCCCAGTATCCTATTCAATCTTGAAAGACAATCAACTCCCTTATTTTTGTTAATCTAGTTTGATCTAGTTTGAATCAAAGATCTAATAGTACACTATGTCCATATAGGACATGTTCGATCTGTTGGGTTTTTGGTTTTTGTTTGCTCGTGTATTGAACAGCGATTTTTTTCACCTGCTCCATTCTGTTTGGGAACATAGCAGTCGTGTGTTTCTCTCCAGTCTTGTCCTGGTGGTTAACAAGAATCTCGTTTTATGGGTACATTCTCTTCCACTTGAGCACAATAAAACACCTTCAAAGCATATAACAAAAAATAATATTTTTTCTGATTCTTTCTTTTATAATAGATCCTAAAGCCAAGAGGAGAAAAGATATCTTCCTTTTCCTCTCCCAGACACTCGAAATGCCAAGAAGGTTTTGCCTAGATGGGCCCCACGGCAGTTGGCAGGTCAATACATGTGTGTGCCAAGAAACACTGCAAGGAGAAAGTCCTACCCAGGGTTTCACAGAGCCCACCAAATTTGTTCTGAAGACAAACTTGGAAATATACTTGTTGATGTCTCTAGCCTTCCTGCTGAAAGCCATAAAATCAAAGTAAATGAGGATTCCCAAGATTGCTACTCCAGCAGTGCCTACAAAATTGAAATAAACCTTCCTTTTTTGATGAAGGCGATCTAACAGAGTCTGGGAGGAACATCAGACTCCCGGAATAAACAGGAGAGAGGCACTAGAGAAGGGCAGAATCCTAAACTCAAGAAATTGACTCCATCATTTAACTGCATCTGAGTACTGAAGCCCTTATTGGAGGAGAAACCCTACAGTAATGAGAGAAAAATTTTAAAAGAAAAGCATATATCTCCAAAATATATATCTTTCTATCTTATCCTTTCCGGAGAAACACAGGTTACCTTTAAAATAGCATGTTCCTGGAATTCCCATTATGGCGCAGCAGGTTTAGAACCCAGCATGGAACCTGTGAGGATGTGGGTTCGATCCCTGGCCTCGCTCAGTGGGTTAAGGATCCAGCATTGCCATGAGCTGTGGTATAGGTCACAGATGAGGCTCGGATCTGGTGTGGCTGTGGCTGTGGCTGTAGCCTAGGCTGGCAGCAGCAGCTCTGATCTGACCCTTAGCCTGGGAACTTCCATATGCTTCACCTGCAGTCCTAAAATGTAAAAAAAAAAAAAAAAAAAAAAAATCATCTTCCCAATGGCACCTCTATTCCCGGCAACTCCACACAGTTGAGCCTTTCTCGACAGGTAGAATCCTACCTTCCTTTCTTAATCCTCCTTTTCCCCTAAAGAGGGTGAACTCACTCCATCAGTCATAAAGAGGAAAGAGAAGTGGAGGCAGAGGAGTTTTCCTGGTTCAGAGGTCGCGATGTCTCTGGTCAACAGCAGAGCGAGCACACCATCCATACAGCCCGGTGACCGCATCCCATTCTCTAAACACGCCAGGCTCCCTCGGCGTTTCTCTCCCCCTTTTCCCCATCACGCCACACAGTCGCCCTCTCAAGACCACACTCCCCCTCTGGGGTTCCCCACCCTTTAGGATGGTGAGAGGAGCTTTCTAAAACCCTCGGGGTTGTTTTTCCCCTCGAGGGAAGACAGTAAAAGACGGTTCTAATGTTTCACCCATCCTGTGGCAGATTTTTACCTGCGAGTCAGAGGTGGAAAACAGCAGAGCAAAACCCATGATCCTTTCATGTGGGGGCCCTGTACCTCTGCCAGTTAGTAGCTGTGTGGCCTTAACCCCTTTACACCTTGGTTTTCTCATTTGTAAAACGGACGGGGCGATAATACCTCTAGCATCTAGTTGCAGTGACATTTAGATAAATTCATAAATGTAGAGTTTACACACTGCCTGTCACAGAGGAAAGTTACATACATGTGTCATTAGCACTTGCAGCACTTGGCCTTTTCATTGCTCTCTCTGCTGGGCCTTGTCCACTGACTCCTTGCATGCACACCCCCACACCAGTGGAAGGTAAGATCCTTGGCTCAGCATTTCAATGGGGGATGACTGCCCCTTAAGCCAGTCTAATGCCAGGTTGGGAACTTGTGTTTCTTATAAGAATAAATAAATAAATAAAAGTGCACATGTTTAAGAACTTTGCCTTTTCACAGCTTTCAGTCCAGGATCTAGAAGCAAATCTACAGGAGTTCTTTTTAAGTTGGTATGATTAATGCCATGTCAAAGCTAGCTCAATTGTTCTGATTCAAATGGAAAAATGGAAAGAAGAAGAGAACCATGAGGGGGGAGGGAGAGGGTTAAAAAAAGAAGCGGGGGAGAGAAAGAAGGAAGAGAGAAGGAAGAAAAGAAAAAAGGGAGAAAGGAGGGAGGGACAGACAGAGGGAATCTACTCAGGAAAATCATGAAACTACATCAAAATTCACTGTAAAACCATCCCATTTCAGATCCTATTAAACGCCATAGGAAATGACATTTGCAACAGTAAGAAAAACAGATGGTGGAAGGAGTGAGGAAAATAAAACTCTTTGAAAATTGAGAATGAAAATGCCATTGCTACCACTTTGGGTTCCTCTGACGTGTTCATATATCACGTTATGGCCTCCAAAACAGTCACTCTCTTTATTATGTGCGTCCCTCCCAGCCTAAAATAGTCCCACGGGGCTTCTAAAGTAAGAGGCGCGTGGTGTTGGGATGCGTGTTTGTGTGAGGTCGCAAGTGAGTTTGAGAGCGGGGCTGGGCCCGGGATCACAGTGGGGGTCATTCAAACCCCTGAGACAGGCGTCCCTGCGGGGTGCTCTGCCAGCAGCACTGTGACTCATCTTCCCTCAGGCACAAGCTCGTCAAGTCCCTCTGTTTGGCTCTTGGTTCACATTTGTCCTCTTGAAACCAATGAGTCATAAGTTGGAAATATGTATGAAATAAGCAAGAAGAATATGTCACTGAGTTATTTCTGGTGGCTCAATATACACATCCTAGGACATCGTGCAGTTGAAAGGCAAATGTTTAAATATGAGAGGTTTACACAAAGCAGAGAGAACTGAGGCTTGAGGAAAAAAGAGAAAATCAGGTGCAAGAGGAAACAGAGCCTGGTTAAATGATTAGCTTTAGGTGGAGAGAATAAAATGTTTCTTCATGCTCTCAAAAGGATAATTTTCTTCAGAGGAAATTGCATAAATTCTTGGTCACTCGAATTAGTAGAGAACTAGTCTTGCCAAAGTTTAAGGCTGGGAAACAAATGACATTTGGCCTGTCCCAAAGCTGTCCCATTCCTCTTAGCAAATACGAGGGGCGTATCTTAATGCGAACTGCATTCTTCTATTACTGCCTTCCCAGCCAAAACAAATGACCTGAGAAATCAGAAGATTAAATAAGTGAGGAGTTTCATCGGGAGAAAATACAAACCTGAAAGCAGCCACATATAATTCCCTGGCCTGAGAATTACCAACGCAGGCGCTCTTCCCGCGTCTGCTTGTTTGGCATTAACCTGTTGAGCACCTGCCACGTGCCAGATGGTTAAGTATCTGTGCCACTGAGGACACAGCCCATTTCCTCATGAACCTTAGGGTTTAGGGGTCAAAAAAGGTATTTAGCAAATACTAAAAATAATATTTGTGACAACCTGTAGTGTGAACAGTAGTGCAGGTAAAGACCTTGCCTGTCTGGGTGTGCAGACAAATACGTGATGGAGACGTGATGTGAAATTTTGCTGAAATCCGAGGAAGAGAAGGAAGAGAAGGCTTGGCAAGAACAAGCAGATGGCAGAGCACTGCAAGGCCATGAGGCTGGAAAGAGTGGGGTTTTAGAAGACCTGAGAGAGAAGAGTGTGACCGGAACCCAAAGACAACGGGGAAGGAGTTACCTGATGGCACAGCAGCTTAAGGACCTGGCATCGTCACTGCTTCAGCAACGGTCATTGCGGTGGCACGGGTCTGATCCCTGGCCCAGGAATTACTGCATGCCACAGGCAAGGCACCCTAAAAGGTGGGGTGGGGAGGGTGGAGACAGTGGATGAGGCTGGGAAAGGCCAGAGGCCATAAGTGGAAAACCTTCCAGGCCATGCTCAGAACCATGGACTTTCTCTAAAGAATAAGCACAAGTCACTGGAAGCAGGAGAGTAACATGATCAGATGTGCATTTTTAAAGATAACCATCTTTTATGGAAAGAATTTCGTGGGGAGAAAGGGAGGCAAAAGAAAAATATTCAGGGGCTATTGAAGTCTTCCAACATCTTGATCCAAGATGATGGCCGTGGAGAAGGGACATGTATGAAAGGTAGTGATGCATTGAGAAAGTCTTGTTAAGAAGACAGCAGTTGTTTCCATGCCGGAGGAGGATGGGACTGGATGAGAGAGAAAAAAGAGTGGGAGTGAAGGATGCTCTCCAGGAGCTCTCTGTGAATTGTGAAAAAAAGACTTCCTCTCTGCATCACATATATTCTTATAACTTAGACACTTTATGTAGTTCTCCTACTCTTTTTGTTCCTTTCCCTCTACTATTTTAAATAACGTGGTTCATGTCACAATACCATCCACACTTGAAGGAATCTCTGGTCGGGGTCCTGGAAGAACAGAGGGAGGGAGGGATGTTACCCAGAGCACGGCCTGAGCTACTCGCGATAACTGCGAAGAGTTAGAAGCCAGTGGGTGCATCCCCGGTTTTACACGGAATAATTTTATTATGCTACATGGATGCAGTTTTCTTTTAGAAGTGTGAGTGTAGAAGGAAGTATGGGTTGATTTTCAACAGCTAAAGGATATACGCCTTCTAGACATTTGTCACTTTTGTGGCTGCCCAGCACCTGCCCTTCTTCAGTACATTTAAGGAATTCATGTCTTGGAGTTCTCATCATGGCTCAGTGGTTAGTGATCCCAAGTAGCATCCATGAGGATGCAGGTTCCATCCCTGGCCTCGTTCAGTGGGTCAAGGATCCACTTGAGCTGTGGTGTAGGTCGCAGACGAGGCTTGGATCCCGCGTTGCTGCGGCTCTGGCATAGGCGAGTGGCTACAATTCCAATTGGACCCATAGCCTGGGGAACCTCCACATGCTGCAGCTGCAGCCCTGGAAAACAAAAAGATTAAAAAAAAAGGAATTCACGTCTTACAGACCTTGATGGGAGGCTTATCCTACCACAGAGGCAAAAGATGCCGAATACCCACCATCCCAGATATCTTGGTGGGTAGGGTACAGGCACAACTCCTAGGCTCTATCAGATGTACCCACCCAGTATTATAAATCAGAAATCGAGCATTAAAAAAAAAGAAGGGACAGGTGAAAATGTGCTTTGATGCTAATGATAGTAACAGCATCAGGACCCTCTCCATAGCAAAGGCAGAATGTGGGCATGACCAGCAGCAGCGTGGGTGGGACACACATCAAGGTCCAGCTCTCAGCAGTCGTAATGCATTTTCTCCAGACCAGTTATATGACCGGGTTTAGGTTGGGGTTCTTGCTACGTCAAATGTCAAACTCTTTGTTCTGCTCTCCCAGTGATTCTGTGAGACTCCCAGTATCCCTTCAATGCATTCCCTTCCTCCATTTGTATCTGGCCTTTAAACTGAAACCCTTTGGTCATGCAATCATATTTCACATCCCACTCATCAGACAGTTTAACAAGCCAAAGCACACTCTCCAAACATAGTTAGTTAATGTAGCAGTCTGTTATTATGTATTTCAGATGATTGGTATCTTCATTCACACGTCTCAGTTTTTTGTTTTATCACTGCCTTAAATTTATAAAAACATATTCTCTCCCTTAAATGCGTAGGTACAGGCTTCTGAGACGAGGACAAGTAGTAAGGAGGTTTCAAACTCTAGAGCACTAAGTGTGACTGGTTCAGCTGGCATCTGCTTCATAGCCATGGCCCTAGGCAGGCTCTCCCCCACCCCCCCCCCAACACTGCTGACACAGAAACTGGCCCCTTGCACTCCTGCCAGAACCCAGAAGGCACATGACCTCAGAGGGACACTAGCCAAAAGCAACTCAGGAGCACCAATGAAGGGAGAAGATTTAATGTCACCACAAACCGAAATGGAAGAGGCCAAAAGTATGTAATTCCAGGCTCCAATTCCCACACATTCCTCCAGCGAGTCTCCTTGGGTATAATAAAAAAGATCCACCAGGGAGCTGGATACACTCCACCACCAGGAGTCTAGCCCAGCCTGATAATCCTGCAAGCATTTTCACAAAGGTGTCAACGTCCCAAGGAGTCTCCAGCATGACCCTGCCTTGTTAATAGTTCTCATCCTTCCAGGCCCTTCTTAACAGGGCAGCCTCCGAAGGACTTGGCAGTGCTCCACTGACAAAGGGTCAGCTCTATATTTTAAAGGCAGTCTTTCTTTTTTTTTTTTCTTAACTGAAGTATAGTTGATTTACTATATTATAGTTTCAGATGTACTGCAAAATGATAGTTGTATTTTTTTCAGATTATTTTCCACGATAGGTTATTACAAGTGATTGAGGAATAGTTCCCTGTGCTATTCAATAGGTCCTTATTGCATATCTATTGTATGTAGAATAGCTTTTATCTGCTAATCCCAGGCTCCTAATTCACCCCTCCCCCGCCTCTTCCCTTGGGTAGCCATACATTTGTTTTCTATGTCTGTGAGTCTGCTGTATATACATTCATTTGTATTATTTTTAGATTTCACATATAAGCTGTATTACATAATATTTATCTTTGCCTGACTTATTTCATGTAGTATGATATTCTCCAAGTCCATTCCTGGTGCTATAAACGGTATTATTTTATTCTCTTTTTTATCCTTATCTGTTTATGTGCACTTGGTTGCTTCCATACGTTGGATATTGTAAACAGTGCTGCTATGAAAATTGGGGGGTACCTATCTCTTCAAATTAGTTTTTCTTCTTTTCCAGATACATGCCCAGGAATAGGATTGCAGGATCACATGGTAACTCTATTTTAGTTTTTTAAGTTACTTCCATACCGTCTTCCATAAGGGCTGCACTGATTTACATTCCCACCAACAATGTAGAAGGATGTGCTTCTCTCCACACCCTCTCCAGCACTGATTATTTGTACACTTTTTAATGTAGGCCAGGCTGACTGATGCGAGGTGATGCCTCACTGTGTTCTGCTTTGCCTTTTTCTAATAATTGGCACTGTGGAGCCAATGGTGATCTTTGACCCTTTGAAGGCGAATCGATTATATTTTCTCCTGAACTAGGAACCTCCCGATATTCCATTTGTTGTAGCTCTGAAGGCCACTCAGTGTCAGAGGCATTCCAGGGCTCCACACCGACATCATCGTTCATGGCCTTGATGTTGCTGGGCCTCAGGACAGCAACAGGAGTAGAATGAGGGCAAAGACTAAAGGCTCAGATGGGCACCCCTGCTGGAAAACACAGATAGGGATGGGGGCTCTGACTTTTAACCTGGATATCTCTCACTCTCATCCTGGGTGATTCCTGACTCTCCTCTAGTTCCATGCCCTCGACTATCATCTGGAAATAGCCAAATGTGTACTTCCCGCACGGATTTCTCCCCTACCCCAGGTTTATATATCCACCCCCTGACTTGACGTATACATGTGGATGTCTAACAAGCAGCACAAACTTAGAATGGGCAAAACCAAGTATGTGATTCCCCTAACACCCTCTCCCAATCTGCTTACCCTCTAATCATTCCCATCTCACTTAATGGCAAGTCCACGCTACCAGTTACTCGATCCAAAACCTGTTTTTTATTTATTCCTGATTCGCAGACTTATTTCCAAATCATGAAGAAATCTCGCCGGCTCCATCACTGAAATAGATGCAGCATTTGACTGGCACTCATCGTCTCTTCCACCACCACTTCATGCAAACTGCTATCTCTTTTCACAGGACCAACTTCAGCAACCTCTTAATTAGTCTCTCTCATTTCAATTTTTTCCTCCCCAGCTCAACCTTCCCTAAGTCCATGTAGTTTCACTTATCAAAGTTTAACCTTAGGTAGAGGTCCTTGCTGATCAAAATTTGCCTGTGGTTTTGCATCTCAGGGTAAAATCTGAAGTGTTTATCATGATTCACAAGGCTCCCCTTGATGGGCTCCTCTGTGTTCTCAGCCATTCCCTACCCTACCATTTCTCTCTCTATCTCTCTTTCCACTCCAGATACACTGCCCTCCTTGCTTTTTCTTGTACACACTGGGCATTCTCCTAACTTGAGGTTCTTTGTACCTTATTGGTTCATCTTTCTGAAATGCCCACGTCCAAATTATAACCTGTAACTTCTGTTACTTCTTTCAGGGCCTCCCTCGACTCCCACATAAGACACCTCCTCATCAGGTAACTTTGTATTCTCTCCTTAGGCTTTATTTTCCATTGTCCCATGTGCCTTCATATGTTTTGCTTATGTGTCCATTTTCAGTTGCTTCCCACCAGATCCTACTTAACATAAACAAACTCTGCTTTATGTGCTTCACTGCTTTTTCCCAACACTGATGAGTCTGTTCATCCATAGTAAACCTTTACTCTATAATAAATAAATAAAAGAATGAACAAGAAGGGATCTCGGAAGAAACCATGGTATTTGAGGATCTAGGGAACAAGAAGAAGGGAAGCTTATAAAGAAAATGGAATAGTCTACAAAGAGGAGGCAAATAAACCAGAAGGGCTGGTGACACTGAAGCCACAGGAAGCACCTATTTCAGGCAGGAAGACATGGTTAGCAGGGTAAAACGTTTCAGATGAGCAGTCACTGAAGTGTGAGGAGAATGGGGAGGGCAGCAAAGAATTAGGGTCAAGCAAGGAGAGAGTTTCGCAGAAGAGATGGTGATTCACAATGTGAAACATGGCTTATGAGTTAAGTACGGTCAGATGTCAGATCGTCATCAGCTTTGTTGAGTAGAGCTCTCGATAACTTTTCCGAGGGGTGAAAATGCAAGTCTGAGTGCGGTGGCCCAGTGAGACATGAGGAAAGAAGGAAAGGAAACGATGAGTACAGAAAATTGTGTGGAGTAGGATGTACAGTCACCTGGAGACTTTTTTTTTTTTTTTTCAGACAGAAGGGTTTACTCCATCTTTCTATGCAAATGAGAAAAATCTTGTGGACAAAGAAAAGCAATCATGCAGTAAAAAGAGAGAAGAGCAGAAAAAATATTCTGAGGATTGGATTCCATTTCCTCTTGATGACTCAAAGATATTATTCTTGTCCTTGTCCTTGTTTGAAGACCAGGCTTTTTTAGTTCATTAAAAACCCAAAATAATCCCACCCAAAACTTGCCACCCTGTTTTTAATCTGCCTTTTTCTCCTTTTCCGATATGTGAACAATCGTAAACCCTGTATATAGTCAGACAGGATTGATGTATAACCCAGTTCACACACTAAGCATATACTAAGCATGCTGATATTTTCAATTACATTTAATTTATTTAAAATGCTACTTAATGGAGTTCCCGTCACGGCTCAGTGGTTAACGAATCTGACTAGGAACCATGAGGTTGCAGGTTCAATCCCTGGCCTTGCTCAGTGGGTTAAGGATCCAGTGTTGCTGTTAGCTTGGTGTAGGTCACAGCTGCAGCTCAAATCCTGTATTGCTATAGCTGTGGTGTAGGTCAGCAGCTGTAGCTCCAATTCGACCCCTAACCTAGGGACTTCCATATGCTGAGAGTGCGGCCCTAAAAAGACAAAAAAAAAAAAAAATGCTACTTAAGACAAGCTCATTGATTTTATGATTTGCTAAAAGCTCATGGTTGCAAAACACCAGCCCAGGGTCTGACCACAGAAAGCGAGTGGTGGATGTGGGGTTAAGGACAAAATCTTTGGAAATGAGTAGATCAAGGATTTGAGAGACAAGGGTGATGGAAACAGACTCAGGAGAGGTATCTTGGAATCACCAAGAGTTTGGCAGGATTAATGTCAACACAGGAGAAGCAGTGAGCCAAGGGCTAAATCTGAAAGAATTGAGGTGATGTGGTCCAAATGTCTCAGGACAGCTGCCCCAGAGAGGCATCTATTTGTCAGGCTTCAGTGGAGTTGGGTGTCCTTACTCCGGGTACCACCCCTGGGTGATCACAACAGCTGCTACCACTTTAACTGTCAATTTTATGTTAATGGCTCACAAGAATATATTTCCTGTTTTGCTCTGTCCTCTGAACCCCAGACCCTCATAGTCATCTATTTAAACATTTTCCTGGACTCTCCCACAAGTCCCCAAAGTAATACATCCAAAATTAAAGAAATCTCTCATTCCTTCCTAACTGCTTGACAAAGAAATCTCAACGCCAGCCTCAATCTCATCCCACACATCTATAAGTCACGAATCCCGGTTGATTAGAGCCCTTATATATCACTCGTCTAGCCCACTTCTCTGCAGTCTTCTGTCCCAACTTTCCTTCCAGAGCCCATAATGTCTTGCCTGGGTCTCTGCCACAACTTTCTCACAAGTCCCCTGTCTCCTTTCTTCCCCCTGGTTTCCACAAGGAAGGTTGATTAGAGGGGAACATAACCAGAAGGAGAGTCCATGCAATCGTACCTTTCTTTTTATGATTATTCTTGCTACCCAGTTTTTCAGTATATCCAGTTTAAGAGAAGTGCCCCACTGAGTGACATTCAGGAAAGGCAGGATTTACTTCCCACTACAGCAACTGAAGGAGGACAGATTTTTTTTCTCTCTAGCTTCTAGTACCTAAGGCATGGGCATGCAGTTAAGGTAGGCTGATTTGATACTCACTCAGAATTTTGAATGTGGAGCAAACAATGTGAAGGGACAGTCAGCTGTGGCATTCAAAATAGCACTGTCCAGAGGCTGGAGTATCAGTGGGACCAAAGGTGAGCATGGCACTTTTTTTTCAGCAGGGCCAATGCGAGGGGTGACATCCTAAACAGACGGATACATCACCTTAGCACTCGCCCCCCGCTGACTGGACCTCATTGGTTCCCATGCATTTTCGGAATCCTGTTTTCCAACAATCCCATTAGATTCTCTAAGTGTTCCCAAACCTGTAGGAAATATTCTCTTTTGCTCGAGCTAGCAAAATAGTCATTTTCTATTGCTTATGATGAAAATTCTGACCGACACAGAGCAGATAAGAGGTTGTTGTGATCATTTGGGATAAAAGAGGGTAGTGGCTTGAATTCCAGCAAGGGTGTCAGGATGGAAAGGAGAAGAGAGGGTGGGAAAATAGCTAGGAGTTACAATTCATAGGAATTTACTGAGTAAGTGGGATAAAGCGAAGAGACACGGAGGATGATTTCTAGCCTGGATAAATGAGATGTTTTTAGTACTTCCAAACACAAAAAAAGAGAGAGACGTAATAATAATAAAGGAGTCTGGCAAACGAGGGAGGGAGCATAGCAGCGATGATGGGGATAATTTCCATTGCATAAAAGTTGACTTTGAGACTTTATGATGACATCACGGGAGACATAAGCAGACAGATGGGTAGAAGCATGAATCCGTGGGAAAATGTCAAGGATAAAGATAGAGAATTGAAGTCATTGGGAATTGAAATCATGAGAGGAAATGAGATCACCCTGGAAAAGTTCACAGCATGAGAACCGTGGGTCGAGGATGGACATCTGGAGGATACCATAATTTAAGAGATGAGCTTAGGAAGAAAAGCTTAGAAAATAAATCACATCATTTTGGACCACAGTTCCTTTCTTGATGAGATGGCGTGACTTCAATTACTCTTTCTAGTTTCCTGGGACCCGTAGAGCCCCTCGAAAATCATTTTCTTGTCTTTGGCCTCTGCTTCTCAATGAGTAACGATTTCAAATAATTATTCCCTGCCTCAAATTTCCAGCCCAAGATCCAGGTCCTACATTCTTGGCTGGCTAGCTCTACCTGCAAGGTTTGAAAAAATAACACACCCCTCCACATTGTAGACAATTCTTGCAGAGGGCAATTCTCTAAAAGTAGCACAAAGAAGGGACGAGCTATCTGTCACTAACACTCCCACGGAAATCTATTCCACATGTGGACTTTCTCCATCTTCCCCCATGACCACCCTATGTGTATGGATTCTAAGGAAACAGATCCCTATTCCAGCCACCCAGCCAGGATCTACTGCACAAACCAGGGACTCTACCAGCTCCCTCCTTAGCTTTTAACCGATACAAAGATCTCCATTACTGTATTATCGGACCAATATCACTGGTTAAAAGCTGCAGACTGTGTAGAAATAAAAAAAATTGCTTAGAGTGATAAGACCACCTTCCTAGCTCTCTCTTAGTTTCCATTGGCCTCCTAGGATTTCACTATTGCTGCAACACAGTCAGCTTCAGTTGATGTACAAGAGGTAATACGAAGGAAAATGAATCTATGTTCAATGCTTCCAACTCTCCCTTGTCTTGAGGTGGAGGGAAGATGAATAAAGGGTTGTGTTCTATAGAGCTATGAAGGTTAGTTCTATGCGTCAAATTGACTGGACTAAGAAATACCCAGAGAACTGTAAAACCTATTTCTGGATGTACCTGTGAGGGTGTTTCCAGAAGAGATTAGCATTTGAATCAGTAGACTGAATGAAGATTGCTCTCACCAAAGCAAGTGAGCATCCTCCAATGTGTTAAGAGCCTGACTGGAAGAGAAAAGGAAAGGAAGGGGAAAAGTGCTTCCTGTTTGAGCTGGGATATCCCTCTCCTGCCAGGGGACATCAGCACTCCTGGTTGGAGAACTATACTGCCAGCGCTCCTGGGCCTCAAGCTTGTGGACAGTAGATGCTGGGATTTTTTTTTTTTCTAATTATAATGGGGAATCTTTTTATTTTCTATTTTTATTAAAGTATAATTGATTTAAAATGTACCAGTTGCTGCCTTACAGCAGAGTGACCTGGTCATCCATACACACACACACACACACACACACATTCTTTTGTTTAATATTATTTTTCCATCATGGTCTATCATAGGGGGTTGGATATAGTTCCCCATGCTATACAGTAGGACCTTGTTGTCTCTCCACTCTAAATGTAATAGTTTGCCTCTATTAACCACAATGTCCTAGTCCATCCTACTCCCTCTCCCCCACCCCCCTTTGGCAACCACAAGTCTATTCTCCATGTCTGTGAATCTGTTTTGTAGATAGGTTCATTTGTGCCATATTTTATTTTATTTTAATTTACTTATTTTTTGCTATTTCTTGGGCCGCTTCCGTGGCATATGGAGATTCCCAGGCCAGGGGTCTAATCGGAGCCGTAGCCACCAGCCTACACCAGAGCCACAGCAACGCAGGATCTGAGCTGCGTCTGCAACCTACACCACAGCTCACAGCAACGCCGGATCGTTAACCCACTGAGCAAGGTCAGGGATCGAACCCGCAACCTCATGGTTCCTAGTTGGATTCGTTAACCACTGCGCCACGACGGGAACTCCTGTGCCATGTTTTAGATTCCATGTGTAAGTGATACCGTATGGTATTTGTCTTTCTCTTTCTGACTTACTTCACTTAATATGAGAATCTCTAGCTGTATCCATGTTGCTGCAAATGGTATTATTTTGCTCTTTTTGTGGCTGAGTAGTATTCCATTATATATATGTACCACATCTTCTTAATCCATTCATCTGGTGATGGACATTTTGGTTGTTTCCATGTCTTGGCTATTGTGAATAGTGCTGCAATGAACATTGAGGGTACATGAATTTTTAAATTAGAGTTTTCTATAGATATATGCCCAGAAGTGGAATTGTGGGACCATACAGTAACTCTATTTTTAATTTTTTTAAGGAACCTCTATACTGTTTTCCATAGTGGTTGTACAAATGTACATTCCCACCAACAATGTGGTGATGGGAATGTACATCCAGCATTTATTTATAGACTTATTAATGACGGCCATTCTGACCAGTATGAGGTAGTATACCTCATTATAGTTTTGATTGGCCTTTCTTTCAAAATTAGTGATATGGAGCATTTTTTTCATATGCCTACTGGCCATCTATATGTCTTCCTTGGAGAAATGGCTATTTAGGTCTTCTGCCTATTTTTTGTTGCTATTGCTGAGTTGTATGAAGTGTTTGTATGTATGTGGAGATTAAGCCCTTGTCAGTTGCATCATTTGCAACTATTTTCTCCATAACTTGTCTCTTCATTTTGTCTACGGTTTTCCTGGAACTTCTTAATAATTGACTCATTGGCCCATGTGAGCCAATTTCTCACAATAAATCTCTTTCTACATATCTATACACACCCTGTCAGTTCTGTTTCTCTGGAGAACCCTGACGAATACAAGGACCAAGATAAGACAGGAAATTCCTAACCAACACAACAGGAAAAAATGAGAAAGAAAATAGTAAGTTAAGTATAAATTCATAGGATTATACTGAGATTTTAGATATAGCAAACACATAAAAGAATATCAAGCTCAGGGTATTCAGAGATTAAAATAAAGATTCAAGGCACAGAGTTAAGAGTTTAGGTTAGAGACAAGAACACTGGGAGAGAGAGGAGTCCTGGGGATTGTCAAAAACTAGGAAAATGTTCATAATTAATATAAAGATATAAAGTTTGACTAGCTTAAAAGTCTGGGGAATGGGAAATAGCATCAGTGAAACTCTGGTCAACACACAAAAAAGAGAAAGCAAAACTACTGAGCAGAAGCTGTTTGAAAGTTATATTTTAAAAAGTAATGGGAGAAAGGCCTTTAGAAAACCAAGGAAGAAAAGAAAGTATGTTTGTATCAAGTGGCACCAATGAAGAGACAGAATAAGTTAAGAACAGAAATAGATCCACTGATTTGACTGTTTGCAAGCCATTTATGTCCTTGTCAATAGCTGTGTCTGTGCAGTGATAAGGATGGAAAGCAGAAATCGGTGGATAGAAGAGATCAGGTAAATGTTACGTTTACAACTGTTGAAAGAGACTAATAATAAAAAGGTATCTAGAAGGATATATAAGCTAAGAGGATAGAAACTAAGGTTTTGGGGGTGTTTTTGTTTTTTTTTTTTTCAGAAAGAGATTTGAGGGAACTTGGGGTTAATAGATGCAGACTATTGCCTTTGGAATGGATTAGCAATGAGATCCTGCTGTGTAGCACTGGAAACTATGTCTAGTCACTTATGATGGAGCATGAGAATGTGAGAAAAAAGAATGTATACATGTATGTGTGACTGGGTCACCATGCTGTACGGTAGAAAAAAAAGAATAATGTATTGGGGAAATAAAAAAAAAATTCTCAAAAAAAAAAAGATTTGAGCATTGAATGTGTTTTTCTGTTATGTGACAAATATAAAATGCAACTTGGATTGCCTCAACAACAAAGGGAATTTATTGACTTTTTAAAGTCAAATGGTCCAGAGTCAGATTTAAGAACAGTTTGACAAGTTTCTGCTTCTCCAGTGACAACTAGTCACTAGAGTCAGCAGTGCGATCAGCTTCCTTGGGACCTCATGGCTTCTCCAATTGGAGATTGTTGGTGACCTCCAGGAGGTCTAATTTCAAAAGAAGCATCTCTCATTATCATAGGATAGTATAGGACACGAAAAGAAGACCTCAACACACTTTATTTAGCATTCTGACCTTTCTTACGTGACCCTTATCCCTAAACTCACCGCTGTCGTTTTTTAAAAACTCCTTTGTAACGACAAATAAGAAAAGCTAACTTTCTAGCACATGATAGAAGAATTCACCACCTCCTCCTTCCTCGGTTCAGGAGTCCCACATTTGTACTCACAACATCCTACTTTCTGGTGCTGAATGCGGCAGCAGTCTAGTTCAGTAAGACCCGTTATGTTGCAACAGTAAAGCTAAGTTTGTTTTTTAGGGGTTTGGCTTTAGTCTGTTTACCTCATGCATTTGAAAAAGTCCAGGGACAGGATATTTGATCAGAGCTCCCTTTCTCTGGCTCTCTCTCAGGTCTGCTCATCTCTATGCAGAAACCTCATTCCCTGGCCAGTTCCCCTAGTAGTAACCAAAGATATGCAGGCTCCACATCTGTATGCCACAGAGACCTTGAATTCCTACAATATTCTCTGGAATTCAAAGGATCTGTAAGTGCACGTATCTACTGCTGGATCAATCCCTAGGTCCAGGCAGGTACCACAAGCCTGAGTGATCAAACCTCAGGGAATTCTTCAAAACCAAGTCATCCACTCAAGGAGTTCCCCTCACGGCACAGTGGAAACGAATCCAACTAGAACCATGAGGTTGCGGGTTCAATCCCTGGCCTCTCCCAGTGGGTTAAGAATCTGGCATTGCCATGAGTTGTGTAGGTCACAGATGCAGCTTGGATCCTGCGTTGCTGTGGCTGTATTGTAGGCTGGTGGCTACAGCTCCAATTGGACCCCTAGCCTGGGAACCTCCACATGCTGCGGGAGCGGCCCTAGAAAAGGAAAAAAAAAAAAAAAGACTTAAACATAAGACATGACACCATAAAACCCTAAAAAAGAACATACGCAAAACATCCTCTGACATAGATCATACAAATATTTTCCTGGGGCAGTCTCCCAAGGCAATAGAGATAAAAACAAAAATAAACAAATGGGACCTAATCAAACTTACAAGTTTTGCACAGCAAAGTAAATCATTAAAAAAAAATGAAAATGAAAAGAAAACCTACAAAATGGGAGAAGATATTTGCAAACGATGCAACCAGCAAGGGCTTAATCCCCAAAATATGCAAACAATCCATACAACTCAACAACAACAACAAAAAACAAAAACAACCCAATCAAAAAATGGGCAGAAAACTTAAATAGATATTTCTCCAAAGAAGACATATGGATAGCCAGCAGGCACATGAAAAGATGCAAGTCAAAACTACAATGAGGTACCATCTCACACCAGTCAGAACGGCCATTATTAATAAGTCTACAAATGCTGGGGAGGGTGTGGAGAAAAGGGAACCCTCCTCCACTGTTGGTGGGGATATAAATTAGTACAACCAGTATGGAGGTACCTCTGATTATTAGAGAAATGCATAACAAAACTACCATGAGATACCACCTTAAACCAGTCAGAAGGGCCATTATTAATAAGTCCACAAATATCAAATGCTGGAGGGAGCATGGAGAAAAGGGAACCCTCCTGCACTGTTGGTAGGAATGTAAATTGGTACAAACACTATGGAAAACAGTAGGAGGTTCCTTAAAAAACTAAAAATAGAGTTACCATATGATTGTACAATCCCACTCCTGAGCATGTGGAAGGAAATTCTAATTTAAAAAGATACACATGGCTCAGTGGGTTAAGAATCTGACTAGTATCCATGAGGATGCAGGTTCAATCCCTGGCCTTGCTCAGTAGGTTAAGGATGCAGCATTGCAATGAACTGTGGTGTAGGTTGCAGATTTGGCTCAGATCTGGTGTTGCTGTGGCTGTGGCATATGCCAGCAGCTGCAGCTCTGATTGACCCCTAGCCTGAGAACTTCCACATGCTGCAGGTGCAACCATAAAAAGAAAAAAAAGATACATGGACCCCAATGTTCATTGCAACCCTATTTATAGCAGCCAAGAGATAGAAACAACCCAAATGTACAATGGAATACTACTCAGTCATTAAAAAAGAATGAAATAATGCCATTTGCAGCAACATTGATACAACTAGCGATTCTCATACTAAGTGAAGTCAGAAAGAGAAAGACAAATACCATATGATATCACTTACAGGCAGAATCTAAAATATGGCACAAATAAACCTATCAAAAAACAGAAACAGGCTCACAGACATAGAGAACAGGAGAGAGAGAGAGGGATGGGCTGGGAGTTTGGGACTAAGAGATGCAAACTATTACATTTAGAATGGATAAAAAACAAGATCCTACTGCATAGCACAGGGAACTATGTCTAGTCTCCTGGGATAGACCATGATGGAAAAGAATATAAAAAGGAATGTGTGTACATATATGAGTGAATCACTTTGCTGTACAGCATAAATGGGCACAACATTGTAGATCAACTATATTTAAATTTTAAAAAATTTTTAAAAATTTAAATAGCATTGTATTTTAGCATCAAAATAAATGCAAAGAGAAACAAAAACTCTGCCATGAATGAGGTTTGCCAAAACAACCTTAAAATTAAATGTGACAACTGACAAGTGACATTTTTCATCCAATGCATAAGTTCATATTGCAGAAAGTTTTGTGCTACTTTATCAAAGGATCTGAATGCATCTATGGAAACGTGCATTCTAGGACTCCATCAGAATTTTTAAAGAAAGTATTACTTTTAAATGGCACTTGGAGGGGAGTTCCCATTGCAGCTCAGCAGAAACGAATCAGACTAGTATCCATGAGGATGCAGGTTTGATCCCTGGTTCCACTCAGTGGGTTAAGGATCCAGCATTGCTGTGAGCTGTGGTGTAGGTCACAAACGCAGCTTGGATCTGGCACTGCTATGGCTGTGGCACAGGCCAGCAGCTGCAGCTCCAATTTTACCCCTAGTCTGGAAACCTCCATATGCTGCGGGTGCAGCCCTAAAAAAAAAAAAAAAAAAAAAAAGACTAAATAAATAAATGGCACTTGGAGGGAAAGAAGTCAAAACTCACTATCAATTCTATACTATCCCAATTTCATATCTTGAAAATGTATTTCTAAATTAATTTTATTTAACCAAAGTATTTATCGAGACCTATTACATGGCTGGCACTACCCTCGATCCTGGGGATTAGAAAGCAAAAGAGACATAGTTGCCCCACACTTAAGTTTATATCATATGTAGCGAAAAAGGAAAAGGTTTGGGAAACACGAAAATTTTCTTTCCAAACTTTCTCAAATCTGAAAGAATATTTGAGCAAAGCTCTACAACTTACTGTTAAGATAGACCCTTCCAGGAGTTCCTGTCATGGTGCAGCGGAAACGAATCTGACTAGGAACCATGAGGTTGTGGGTTCCATCCCTGGTCTCGCTCAGTGGGTTAAGGATCTGGCGTTGCTGTGAGCTGTGGTGTAGGCCAGCAGCTGTAGCTCCAATTATACCCATAGCCTGGAAACCTCTATATGCTACAGGCGAAGCCCTAAAAAAAAAACAAACAAAAAAACCTTCCAACTATTAATATATTTTAATCATTCTTATGAATGGTTAGCTCACATACCACCTGGTTTGCCTGGCTCTTCAAGGCAGGTATCATTAGCTCGAACCTCACTCCAAAGGGTCTTGGTGATTTTCAGGAAGACTTAGGACCTCAGCTCTAAGTGGCAGTTCAGTTACTCTGCTTTCCAAAGATTGATCTGTCATAGTACTGAATCAAGAGTGACAGTCAGTCTTTTCCTCTAGTTTCCCTCCCCAAATCATTTAGGAATGTAGCAGATTTAACTGAAGGGGGAGAAAATACATAAGAAGTTTTACATTCAAGCAAGGCATCTATTCAAACTAAATACTGTATTCACATTATTAAAAAGTCCTCTGGCTACTCTAATGGATGTGATATTTTTTCCCCCTCCAGGGACCACTGTATCCAATTTATTCAGCCCAAACCACCTCTCTGGCCTTTCCTTCCTCATGTGGCCCTTTCTCTTCTTTATCCATCCTTCTGTGTAACACCCTCTATCTCTTTCGCCTCTTGTCTACATTTAGTTATACGCCAAGTTTATCAAATCCTATGTCATCTTGCTCCTCTGGAATACAATTATGGCTCTAAATAGCAAATCTGCCCCTTCACTATTACATCATGAGATATTTTCATTATAGATCTGTAGTTAATATAAACATAGTTGCTTCAGCATACTTCCAGGTGAGACAAATGAAAAACACATGTCATATTACACAGAGAGAACTTCGGTGACTGAGAGGGACAGTGCACGGCAGAAATTACTCTCTGGACAAGCGAGTTCAAAATAAAACAATGGAATGGAGTTCCCATCGTGGCACAGTGGTTAACGAATCCGACTAGGAACCATGGGGTTGCGGGTTCGATCCCTGGCCTTGCCCAGTGGGTTGGGGACCCGGCGTTGCCGTGAGCTGTGGTGTAGGTCGCAGACGTGGCTCAGATCCCGAGTTGCTGCGGCCCTGGTGTAGGCCGGTGGCTACAGCTCTGATTGGACCCCTAGCCTGGGAACCTCCATGTGCCACAGGAGTGGCCCTAGAAAAGGCAAAAAATAAAATAAAATGAAATAAAATAAAATAAATAAATAATAAACAAAGGAATGATATCTGATAACAGTGAAATGAGTTAAAATTTGCCCTCCCAATGATGCCTGTCATTCCACTATGTTTTGGATGTTCTGTGCCTCAGGAGATGCAGGAATAGAACAGCACCAGGAGCTCTGGCTGGCGGTCCCTCGGGGTGTATGCAGGCTGTAAAGCTATGACAGCATGACCCAACCTCAGAAGAAAACAAGCACAGCGAGAAGTGAGGATAAGATGGGTAGGGAAGGTAGGACTGGACTTCGCTGCAAATAAAAACAACAACAAAAAACAATGACCAAAAGAAGGGGTGGATGTTTCTCCAATAATGAGAATCGCTGCCATAGGAATTGGGATGCTTTTATTTTTCTGTTCTTTAGCACACAACTCATCCTCAGGGTCACAGGACAGCTGTGAAATTTCTGGCACTGCAGACGGGAAAAAGGAAAAATACAAAGGAAAAGGTAAAATCCTTTTCCCTTAAGGTTTGCCTTTTTATTTGGCAAGAATAAAAAATTCTTTTGGAATTTCCTTCCCCATCTACCTGCCTAGAACTATGTTACATCATTACTCTGGCTTACAGGAGATAGAAACTTGAGTGCTATTTTTTTTTTTTTTGTCTTTTTGCCTTTTCTAGGGCCGCTACAGCGGCATATGGAGGTTCCCAGGCCAGGGGCCGAATCGGAGCCGTAGCCACCAGCCTAATCCAGAGCCACAGCAACGCAGGATCCGAGCCGCGTCTGCAACCTTCACCACAGCTCACGGCAACACCGGGTCCTTAACCCACTGAGCAAGGCCAGGGATCGAACCCGAAACCTCATGGTTCCCAGTCGGATTCATTAACCACTGTGCCACAACGGGAGCTCCGGGTGCTATCTTTTTTTTCTCTAAATTTTTAGAAGTCAAGGAAGGAGTTTGGAATGGATGTTGCAAGAGTCAACCTATTTGCACACCCGGAATGGAGATGAAGGAGAATCCCTCGCTACTAGTGAGATCCAAGGGAAAAGGAGCACAGTGAAGTGGTCAGATGCTCATCAGAAAGGCTCCTTCACTCAGGGATTCACGTGTTTACTCATCACTCATAGCAAGAGAATTGGAGGAAAAATAGTCATGGGGGAATTAAATGGTTTTTTAACCTGCTCTATCACGTAAAGGAAGAGATTGATTTGGGTTATTATATGAATTATCAAGTTCTTTCAAAAGCTAAAATAAAGACAATTTTTCTTGATTAAGTTGAAAAATAAAAGAATTACATGTGAATATCTCAACTTTGAGTAGTTTTCAAAAGTGTTCTTAATGATTTATGAATCATTATAGATAATATTCATAAATCTAAAAATTCTACTCCTTAGGGGTCTATCTTTTCTTTCTTTTTTGCCACGCCCTCAGCATGCAGAAATTCTGGGACCAGGGACTGAACCCATGCCACCCAAGTGACCCATGCCCCAGCAATAACAATACCAGGTCCTTAACCCGCTGAGCCACCAAGTAACTCCCTCCGGGTCTGTCTTAAGGAGGTAACCTACAATGCTGGTAGTTCCATTCACAAACACGTTTCCTGCAGTGTTTTTTTTTTTTTTATTCCCTTATGAAATACATATTAACTGAAGACTAAAGACCTAGTACTGTCTTTCTATGGATCAGGGATGTAGCAGTAAATAACACCAAAATGTTTGTCCTTGTGAAATTCTTTCTAGTTCAGGGTAGGAGCAATAGACATAAATACATACACACATAGATATGTAAAATGTGTGAGATAGTGACAGATACTACAGAGAAGAAAAAAAATGAACATAATAAAATAAACCTGAGGCAATTGTACAAGTGGGTTGAAATGTTCAGGTTGACAGAAAAAAAAATAAAAGAGTGAGAAGGTGAATTTCAAGTCAAGGCCATAGAGCTTTCCAGACAAAAGCGCTCCTGGCAGAGGGCAGGCTGGGAAGGCCGGAGGTGCAGCGAGATTGGGAGGTTCAACAACTGGAGAAGAGGTTGATGAGGAGATGAGTTCACCTCCTACTACAGAGCAGTAGGAGGTGCACCCAGAGAGGGCACCAGACCGTCTAGAGTCCTGTGTGCCATCATTAGGACTTGGACTTATCACTACAAACTTGGCGACAACACATTCTTCACATGAACGGTATATTAGGGAAGAGTTAATATTTTTTCAGGGAGTTCCCTTGGTGGCTCAGGGTGTTAAGGATCCAGCGTTGTCACTGCTTGTTTGATCCTCATGACTTGGGTGCAGCTGAAAAAAAAAATTTTTTCTTTTTTCTGGATAATAGGCTAGAATCCTGAGAGTGCAGATATGTGTATGAACTTTTCCTAATGACATTGGACAATCCTTGTGATAGAATGTTAGGTGAATGAAGCTGCAGACAACATTGTAAAAGTCATCTGATTTTAAATATCAAAAAAAAAAAAAAAGGAGGTCAGAGAAAATCATGGAAAGAAATGTGTTAGCCCGTGAAACAGAGAGCAGTATGATAACAGATGTTTTGTTTCCATTAATTTCTTTTTTCCCAGCTTTTCTTCAACATGCACATAGAACGTTCACAAACAGAAAATAATTTCAGTTACCTTTTTAAAATTAGATGACTTTTTTTAAAGGTGAGAAACCCTGAGGTAACTGGCTCTATCCGGCCATGTCTGAAGGAAGCTGTAGCTGTGTAGCCCGACTTTAGAGCCTCACTCTCCTTGTATCATATGTGTTGTCACACTTTTCCTCATGACTGTCTATGCTACTGTTTCAATTATGTTGGCCAATAGCTGAGAAAAAAATTGGAAGCAGGTCCTTGGCAACAACTAGCTATTTAGTGCTGGAGGCAAGCACAGGCTCAAGTCTGAGGCTGGATCTGGGGTAACTTTCTTCACAGTTTAGAAGAATGCAAGCTTCTTGGCACAGAGGTGCTGACTCTTCTAAATTGAATGAATACATTATAAGAGATATAGCAGAGACTCTCTCACGGACCTAAGGAAGAGGCTTCAAATAAAACCTGTACCTACTGATTTGCTGGACTCACGTGCACAACAGAGTTTGCCTCTTCCTATTCCAGCGCTTCTTGATTTCTAAAATGAGAGGGTTGAGGAAAGGGCCAGTGGGAGAGGGGAAAGCATTAGACAACCCACCTGCAGACATCGCCTAAATCCAGGTGAGGTTCATGCCACCTCAAGTGTGGTTTGGTAAGAGATCTTGTCAGCAACCCTTCTCAGAGAGTAGGAAGGAATGGAGTTGGAAGAAAGTGTAATCATCTTTTCCAAAAAGAAAGAAGATTTGATGAAGGCTAATGAAGAAAAAAATCATAAATATAGCACACAGAGACATAGGTTTATATGATGTCGCATCAGCAATGGACTTGGCGATCCAAGGGGGACTTAACCAAGGAAGAGCAGAAACAGAGCCAGAGACACAACATGGTGGCAGTTGCCCCATTAGAGTCTTTCCATGGCAACATACACACAGCCAATGTATTTTAAATGTAATTCTCTACATCACCTCATATAACTAGATGCAACATTTAAGTTGGCTGATCTCCTTTCATTTTCCTGGCAGCCACAAATTCAGAGCTGTAATGTATGCAAAATTCCAAGATATGCAGAAACCAAGCAGACAGAGGGGATTCCTCTACTAAAATATACAAAACTGGTGTTCCCTTAGAGGACTGAAGGAAATAAATGAGTTCTCAACATATTACAATAAGTCTAATCATTCAGCTTACAAGGTAATATAAATGAACTTCCACAAACCCAAAGAAGCGATGTCTTCATATGTTTCTGTAAAGAAGTGCATCCTTCTCTGTGCAACACTGAATGAACTAGCACTCAGTAGCTGAAAATCTCTCTCACACATACACACAGGCACACACTCTTTTCTTAGTCATCCACATAGCAAAATACCAGTAACACCTACGAAAAATGAATGATGCCCAATAACACAAGATTGAGGAGGAGTAAGAAGACAGTTTCCTTTCTTTTTCAGCTCTGGAGAAAGCTATAAAGATTAGATCGATACATACATATAGATTCATTCACTCAGGCATGCATAATACATACATACGTAAACGATTTCCACTGTTGCACACTAATGACCTTGAATCTTTTGTGGCCGAGACTAGGTTCTCATCAAAGGCTTCACTGAAAAAGGTCAACTTCCAAGCTTTCAAGTTATTGCCAGGTTGGGGCTGGAAGACTCATGGCAACGTGCTTCTGCAGAGCAAGAAACTCAGACATGGGAGCGTTTCTTCCATTACATGACCATACTCCATAGCAAGCAACACTGTAGCTGAGCGCCACTAAGGAAATTATTGTTGATGTTAATAATGTGTGATTGGTGATCCAGCCATTGTGATTTTATTTTTTTTAATTTTATTTAGGCCCACACCTGCAGCATAGAGAAGTTCCCAGGCTAGGGGTCAGATCAGAGCTATAGCTGCTGGCTTACACCACAGTCACAGCAACTCGGGATCCAAGTTATGTCTGTGACCTACACCACTGCTCACAGCAATGCTGGGTCCTGAACCCACTGAGCAAGGCCAGGGATCAAACCCACATCCTCATAGATACTAGTTGGGTTCTTAACCTGCTGAGCCACGCTGGGACCTCCCACCCATTGTGATCTTAACCCAACTTTTACCTCTCCTCTCAAATGATTATTTATTAGATATTTCAGGACAGAATATGGCATTAATTAAGCCATATTCAAGACCCAGATTGCTGTGTAACAAACAGTACGTAATTACACCGAATTACATATTTCAATCCTGATTACAAGTCCAGCTACTTCTAAGGAATGAAGAGCAGTTCCTTAATTCCCATAGTTTCAGTTTCTAACAGACCTAGGATTCCCAGCCTAAGCACACCAACCCCAAGACAAGCATCCCTTTCAACCAAAGTAGTAACTATTGAGAATAATTATTCTCTAAAACGTATCCTTTTGAATACAATTAAGAGAGCAACTTACAATTGAATAATTCTCTGTATTGTCTCACTTGACATTCAAAATGTTCTGATTAATACATCACTAATTGGGTCCAAAACTATCTTCATTACCACTGAAATGGTGTCATCACAAACATGTTTCTAACAAATCTTCAAAAACTTTGAAAAGGAAATTATCAAATCATCACATCATCAAAACACTGAAAGAAGGGGATACAAGGCTGATGGGATGATGATAATCAAAACCTAGCCTGATTTTTGTAAAACACGCTCCGGGTCTTGAATTCAAGGTGCTGAGATTAAGCATTCATGCTGAATCTTTCCGAATTGTGCTTTAGAAGACGTAGTGAGGGTTCATCGAGTAAGTGGATGATGAAGTTACCCTGCCTTTTCAGTTAACAAGTTACATTTTCTTTAACAGGAATAGTAGTTGGGGGGGGAGGCGTTTGTTGGGTTTTTTGGTTTGTCTGTTTGTTTTTGCCAATCCTGAGGCACAGTAGTGACAATGCCAACTCCTTAACCAGGCCACCAGGGAACTCCCAGTAAAGTGCTTTTTTAAAATTATTATTATCACTTCAAATACAAGAAATAAATTTGTCAGGAGTTCCTGTCTTGGCTCAGCGGCAAAGAATCCAATTAGTATCCATGAGGACTCGGGTTCCCTGGCCTCACTCAGTGGGTTAAGGATCTGGTGTTGCCATGAGCTGTGGTGTAGGTTGCGGACATGGCTTGTTGCTGTGGCTTTGGTATAGGTAGGCAGCTGTAGCTCTGATTAGACCCCTGGGCTGGGAGCTTCCACATGCCGTGAGTGCAGCCCTAAAAAGCAAACAAACAAACAAACAAACAAAACCTCACATCAGATTTCCTGCTGTGGCGCAGTGGGTTAAGAATCCAACTGCAGTGGCTCAGGTTGCTGTGGAGGTAGGGGTTTGATCCTTGGCCTGGGAACTTACAAGTGCCAAAGGTGCACCCATGATAAAAAAAAAAATTAAAAACACATCAAGTACGGCCCCAAACTGATTTCATAGCTACTTAATAAATGCTTAAAAATAAAGGGGAAGAGTGAAAATATTAAAGTTGTATCATAAATATAATTGTGTGGAGTTCCCGTCGTGGCTCAGTGGTTAACGAATCTGACTAGACTAACAAACTTATGGTTACCAAAGGGGGTAGCTGGGAGGTGGAGGCAAGGGGGCAGGGGTGGGAAAGAACTAGGAGTTTGAGATTAACACACATACTACTACATATAGAATAAGTAAATAAAACAAAGACCTACTGTATAGCATAGGAAACTATACTCAATATCTTGTAATAACCTATAATCTAAAAGAATCTAAAAAAGAATATATATATATAATTGAGTCACTTTGCTGTACACTTGAAACTAAAACATTGTAAGTTAACTATACCTCAATTTTGAAAGATAAGAATTGCATGCTCACATGACTACAAGCATTACAAATAAAGGAACCAATCTGTTCACAACATATGTTGTCAGTAACCGTTTTGTCCCAGCAGTAAAACAGGGAAAAAGTTATTTATGTCTATATCCTATGAAAAAAACACATTTGATTTCAAGAGTTTATCAGATTTGAATTTCAATCAATGCTATATTCATTCTTGAAAAACTTTTTAAAATCGTAAAATAAACAGTGAATCTGCAAGCACTTTTCAATAATGGAAGTAGTTTAATTGGGATTATGCTTTCCTTAGGAAATACCATTTTAGGGAGTTCCCTTTGTGGTGCAGTGGACTTGAGTCCCACTAGTATCCATGAGGATTTGGGTTCAATCCTTGGCCTTGCTCAGTGGGTCAGGGATCTGGCACTGCCATGAGCTGTGGTGTGGGTCACAGACACGGCTTGGATCCCATTGCTGTGGCTGTGGTGTAAGCCCTCAGCTGTAGCTCTGATTCGACCCCTAGCCTGGGAACTTCCATATGCCACTGGTGTGGCCCTAAAAAGAAAATATGTATATATATCATTTTTAAAATATTTATTTAACACCAATCTTCTGATCCAGCTTTTTCTATAAATCTACTCCTAGGTTACTCAAGAACATTTCAAATGCCAGTAATGCATAGGATTTACTTAACATTTCACTTTACTCATCTCTTAGGCATATACTGTATATGATAGTCCATAAACTAGTACTGCCCATACCCTGCAACTTGTCAATAAAGTTTTATTGGAACACAGCCACTTCTGTTCATTTACAGATTGTATATAGCTGCTTTTTTTGCTGCAAGAGCAAAACTCTACAGTCGAAGTAAAAACTGGCTACCCTGTAAAGCCAAAAGTATTTCTTACATAACCATTTACAGAAAAAGTTTGCTGATCTCTGTTCTGGAGCAAAGTGACAGGTTTATGCCCCCCTTCACACCCTACACATTACAGCTCACCTTCAAGCTAATTTGTTTTCTATTTTAACAATGAGAAAAATTATACTTTCATTTAGCAGCAATGTACTGTTTCTCCACGTGATAATAATTAAGAAAACCATCAAACACTCCTTAGACCAGAAAGGGAGTGTATCGTCAATACAATCAAAATTTCTTAATATGTCAGATTAAGAATTATAAATACATTTTCTTTGCAATTCAATGGACCACCACAGCACCCAACCTGTCCTGGCAGAGTTACAACTATATTGTCAGGAGATAATCTCACTCCATGGCATTCCTAAATATCAAATATATTTTCCTCAAGTGGATAAGCTGAGAAACAGAAAAGATTTCCAATTTATTTTTGCCTGCTCAACCCTCCTTACCTTCTTCAAGATTCATGACTCATTCCTTTGGCCACAGGATCAAGAATGGGCTTGCGAGGGAGTTCCCATCATCGTGGCTCAGTGGAAATGAATCTGATATCTAAGAGGACGCAGGTTCGATCCCTGGCCTTGTTTGGTGGGTTAAGGATCCAGGGTTGCCATGAGCTGTGCTGTAGGTCGCAGATGCAGCTCAGATCTGGTGTTGCTATGGCTGTGGTATAGGCTGGCAGCTACAGTGCCAATTTGACTGGGAAATTCCATATGCCATGGGTGTGGCTCTAAAAAGACACACACACACACACACACACACACACACACACACACACACACACAAGAATGAGCTTGTGATCTAGACTGAACCAGTTAAACTTCATCCCAGTGGTCAAAATGATTGGTCTAAGAGGACAAAAATGTCCTAAATCAGGCAAATCAAAGTACTTTCCTGGGTAATTTGGAGTTTAAGAAAAGAATAGTTTCTTTTTTTTTTTTTCAACAATCTAACCTCAGAGCTATAATTGAAGTCAAAATTTTCATTATCCATTGTTAATTTTAAAAGGAGGCTCTCATGCCATGGTGGCCCATATAAGTAAACCCAAACCTAGCCTGTGATGCCATAAGGTTATAAAATTGAAACCTAAAGACAACCAATCACAAACAGCCAACCAGGCTTTCTGTTTTAGCCAAACAGTAATTTCCTACCTTCCTTCCGCCTTTTCTCTATAAAAGTCTCTCCCTGAGCTGCTAAAGGAAGAGCTCTTCTATCCACTTCTGGTTTGATATCACCCCATGGCAACTGATTTTTGCTCAAATTAATTCTTAAGGTGTTTGATACACTACACATTTTGGATTGGAGTATAGTTGACTTACAATATTGTATTAGTTTCAGGTGTACCGCTAAGTGATTCAGTTATATTTTTTTCCAGAACCTTGCCCATTATAGGTTATTATAAGATATTGAATATGGTTCCCTGTGCTATACAGTAGGTCTTTATTCTTTATCTATTTTATGCACAGTAGTGTGTATCTGTTAATTCCATTGTCCTAATTTATCCCTCCCCCTGTCCCTTTTCCCTTAGATAACCATAAGTGTGTTACCTGTGTCTGTGAGTCTGTTTCTGTTTTGTGTATAGATTCATTTGGATTATCTTTTAAACTAATTTCTTTTTTTTCTCTCTTTTTACAGCTGCACCTGCAACATATGGAAGTTCCGGGGTTAGGGGTCAAATCAGAGCAGTAGCTGCAGGCCCACACCACAGCCACAGCCACACCACATCCCAGCCACGGCTGTGACCTACGCTGCAGCTTGCGGCAATGCTGGATCCTTAACCCACCGAACGAGGCCAGGGATCAAACCTGTATCATCATAGAGACAGAGTCAGGTTATTAACCTGCTGAGCCACAAGGGGAACTCCTAGATTATTATCTTGTAACACCATATTTCTAGCTGTGGTTCTAGGTGGCTCAGGGGAGGGAAAGGAGATCAAGCCAAAGGAGCAGCAGAAAGGAGAAGAAAAAAGAGAATCCTGACAAGGCTTTAGGTCTCTGATTCCAGTCACCCCTCAAGACACCCCATTCCTATCCCCCATAGCTTACATAGAGCAGCCAAAAAAAAAGGTCCTTTTTTCCTTCAAGTCGCTCAAGCTGTATTGCATGCCACCAAGACTCCTGACCAACGGGGCCAGAAAATCCCTGCAGAAGGCTGCCAACAACACCTATTTTGTGGATGTTGACACCACTACATCTTCAAGGCAGCAAGGGCAACAGAATCCGAAATAGCATCCCTGCTTTCTCACAGAAATGTTCCCTCCCTCCTCTTCTTATAGCTTAGGAAACAGACAAGCAGGAGTTTGACAAAAGGAAGGAAAAAGATTCACACAACAGCAATGCTTCACCCAGTTTACCATGCAGAAATGCAATCCGCACTCTTCAAAGAGGGCTAACACGGATCAAGAGCCCTCCTCTCCATCTCTTTTCCCTATCTTTCTGTCTCTGCTTCATGTCTCATAAAAGTTTAATGCCTGCAAGTTTAAAAAGTGATTTATGTAAGATCTTCTATAAACATTTAGCTTGAGTATCAAATTCATTTCCAAGCTGAGAGATAAAAGAGGAGGAAAACATCGTCTGTCTTGAGTAAGGCAAAACTGTAAAGTGAGGCAAAAGCAATACAGGGAAGAACCGAACTTTTTTTTTAACTTGGCTGATCCTCCCTGCTGTGTGCATCTAATGTTTTGCCTCTGAGACTAGAACTTATTAGCAACCCTAAAGCAAAAAAAAAAAAGACAGGATATTTTTCAACAAGGTCCTCGGCTTTGCCAAACATCCCAGAGTTTGTCTCCAAGGACTTGAAAAGAAAGGAAAGAATGAAGAACGGAAACCATAAAGCATGCAGTAAGGCTATCATCTAATTACTGAATGAATGGCACGGTTGTTTTGTCTGATTGCACTAAGCTAGTTATCCACTGCTAGCTTCATTGACAAAAAGGGAATCTACACAAATTATAGGGAAATTCAAGCACTAAAGGAATGTTTTGGTTCAGAGGTTTGCAATGACTATTGGCTTCGGTTTTTGGCAAAATCTGTCTTTGCCGTATGAACTCCGCTGTGCTGGGTCAGCCTGAACAGTTCCCAAAAGCCTAGAAGAGGACAGACTTCCTTGTCATCTGTATCCCATCAATAAATTAAAGTGATGTTCTCCAGCTCGTGTTTGTTTCTTGGCAAGCTAATCTACAATCAGAAAAAGAAAAGCCTTTCATTTGTGGACTGCAGCTAAAGGAAGGAAGCCTTTGTATGCGGATTCACCGGAGACCAAAATATTAAAAAGTGGAAGAGGAAAACCATATGCTGAAATTCTCCTAAGCAAGCAGCTCAAAGTTCTGGTTAAAGAAATGCTTGAACTCATTACAGAAAAGTAAATCTTTTCCTGCGAGAAGAGGGTATACTAATAACAATACCACTAGCTCTAAATATTATATACATTGACATTTTAACTCAGGTTCCATTTCTCCTATTGTTAATATCAGAAAAACCTAAACACTAGGTATTTCAAAGAAATCTGAACTGATGATACATTTTAGCAGAAAGCTTTCAGGTTTGCACCTCATTTAAGGAGGAAGTGAAGAATCCAGTGGAATCTGTCTAGAGGATAATATGCATCCCAAGCTCACAGCTCCCTCGCAAAGGTAGTTGATACTTTATAGTTGCAGCAATCAATTCCAGATCAAAGTAGAAGTGGGAAAAAAATTGTACTGATTATCTGAATTCTCTTGCATAGCCTATTAAACAGCATGGTGTTAGAAATTCGTCTTATTTCTCTTAGTTCTTCAGGGATCCTTGCTCTGGAATCATTTGTGAACAAGAACACTGGTGAGAGGAGCACGGGTGTTCTTCAACCGCTCACAGGAGAGAAAGCATCGGGAACTTTCCAACCCCTTTTAGGCTGACCACAAGTGTGTTTGGTTTCCTTTTTCACCTTTTTGAGACAGCCGGGCAAGAAACCCTATTTTAACACCTGTATCCTGTAAAACCATGACTTCCAGCACCAATTTTCAGTACGTTAGGACTTCATGTACCAGTGGTTCAGCTCCTTACAGAAGAGAATTAATTTTGTTTGTCTTTTTGTCGTGGAGTCACTTATAAACCAGCAGCAGATCAACTGCAAGGGGTATGATCGTAAGAACGCTTGATGAAAACTTGACAGAGGCGTTTCGTGGGACAGAAACGTGGATCTGGCTTTTGTAAAGCCAGAAAGTAGAGGTGCACTTGCCTTGTTTACTGGAAAGAGGACTAAATCATAAATAAATAAGTCCGGAGATTTTGTTCCCAGTTCTGGCTTTACTGAGTTTCGAACAATCCTCTCCAGAGCCAAACTCCTGGCTTTGCCACCTACCCAATGTGTCACTTATGCTAGTCACTTAACCTCTCTGAGCCCCAGCTTCCTCATCTTAAAATGGGATAACTATAATACTCATTGCATATGGTTATAATATATCTGGCAGTAATAAGTGGTATGTACATGTTTCTTCAACAACATAAGTTATTCGGCTATGACAGCAAAGATCAGAACTTAGGTCTCTCAAAACTGTTTTCTTGTTGGTAAACAGAGATAATACACTAGTGCTTCTTATACCATTCAGGTCTCCAAGGAGTCAATTATCTTATCTTGGCCCCATCCTGCTTCCAGATACAGGAAACGCAGGCATAGAGCAAAGGCACTCAACATGGAATTTAAAGTGGTTGTAACAAAATTCTATCAGGAACCGCTTCAGACTGTGGACAATTGAGTACTATTTTCCACTGAAGAGAGGTTTGTACCTGATTAAGAGAAAGAACTCATTTAGAGGACCAAAGAAGCTTTCTCTCTAAATGCCCAGAAGATACATCATTAACCTCTTCTCTGTGGCAACTCAAGAAGTTGGATATATTGAAGAGGATTTCAAAGAGTCTCTTACAAAGACTGAACATCAGATCAAGGGTGAGGAGTTTGGCTTGTGACTTTTGGCAGATTATTTCTTTTTGAAAGAAGATTAATAAAAGAAATCATTAGCTTTGTTTTTCTTAATTACCTTTCATCACAATCCTCTGCTATTAGTCATTTGGACAGCAATGAAGAGTTTATTCTTCTTGGGAAATCTCTCATAAATAAGAAATAGAGATAATTTCCCTTCCATACGCATCGTTTTCCTGAACCTCAAGTTCAAAAGAATTCTTAAGACATCTTCCAGTCCAATCCATTTGAAATCCACGATAGGGTAAAGACCCACTATATGCCCCCTGCCCACTACCCTCCCCACACCCCCCCTGCCCTGAAACAGCAAAACACCCAATTTCTAGACAGCTCTTAGAATCATAACAATCTCTTATAGCATTAATGGTTAAAATGTTCACAAATGTAGAGATATACTTCACATTATACACAACAATATTTTCTACTGGACTAATGAGGATATTGCCTTTTATAAGTCCAATAAAAGAGAAAACTAAAAGAGAAATTTATGTTTTCCAGATCTTTGGAGAGGCGATGACTTTTTAAGATTAAAATAGAATGGAAACAACAAAGGAAAATAACAAATTTCCACAAAAACCTTAAACATTTTAGGAAACAACTAAAACTAAAAGGGCAGACAGTTAATTGACCAAAAATATGGATGAATAATTAGCATAAAAGGAAATACAATAAGTAAATAAATAAAATGCTAAAGGTCTCACCAGTAACAAAAATATGCAATATTTTAAAACAATAAAATGTCATTTTATGCCTAATAATAATCAATGCCTTTAAAATGATCTGCTAGTTTTTGCCTAATAGCAATTACTCATTATTGCTTTTAAAATTAAGTAATGTGAGGTGGACAAAATATACCAACACAGTGTAGCTGGCAACAAAGATTCTGTAGTCTTTAAGAAAGCAATTTTGCCATCATACAGTATAAGGAATTACATTTAATATTCTACTAAATAAGCCCTCTTCGTGAGAATTTTATTCTATGTAAAAATCCAAGAGAAAAAAAGGGACTTATCCATATTTATACACTCATAACACTATTTGTTAAAAAGATATTAAAAGCCACTTAGTGTCCAACCATATATCCCCTCAAAAGAATACTTAAGAGCCATTTTAAAAGATGAATGTGGAACTAATTAAGTTAGCCTTTGTCACTCTTCCAATTAATTTTTTGCACTACTTCCTAACATTCTGGAAACCCTCTCTTTTGAAACTCAGTGTTTATATGTCTCTTAAATTTCCCTCCCTCCCACTGAAGCAACCCACTCAGATCTGCCCTTTAAAAGTCCTAATTCTTCAGGTCTGAGGTGTTACTGAGAAAGCAATCAGGTCCAATGCGCAAAAGGAATTTATTTCTGGAATCAACGTATTTTCCTCCTGCTGAAATCTATCAGTGATCAGCACTGGTCAATTATTCAAGCCAGACTTCTAGGACTTATCTTTACTCTTCCATCTCCCTCATCTTCCTTATTCAGTCAAGATCTGCAGAAATGAACTAATCTTTCTTCTCTATCTGAACTATATTCAAATAGTCATCAAGCATAACATAAAAGAGCACCCTGTGGAAATATTAACGTAGTACTAAAATAACACTACGATAGACCTAAAAATAATTAGGAGCAGAAATAGAATCTGCATGCTAAAATATAATTTTCAACAATACGGAAAGTCCTGAAAAACTAATCATGAGTGAACACAATAAAACAAACGGATCAAAGCAGTTAAAGAAAAGAATATAAACACTGACGATAAAGACATTCCAACATAAGGCTTTCTGAAATAGAAAACCCACCTATTAAATTCTCTGAGAGAAACGTGTTTAATCGTTCCCATCTGAAAAAACTGAGGAATAAAAGTAGGTCAGTGATAAAGAATCAAAATACCACCATTATTTTGATAAAGGCTAAGTCTGCAGCTGAGCTGAACAGCTAAGTAGACCCACTATCTGAATTGCAGTGGTTGGCGTGCTGACCTTACCCAACGAGCAAGGCTGAGCCAGGATAGACCATCTCACCCGAGAGGTAGGAGGACAGGGCACCCAATCAGGGGTAGCATGGCAAAGCAGAGGTGGATGTCTGCTCCCTAACAACTGCTCAGCCCCATAAGGAAGGGGCAAGAGCTGACTGAATCACCCCCAATTTACTTTTCCAAAGTTATCAATGGTGTGTCACTCGAACGTCTCAGGATAGAGCGAGCAACGAGGTGGAGAGAGGCCCTGAGTTACACTAACTGAACACACATTGTGAGAGGGCCAGTGCTCACGCTCAGTGAAAGGGCCAGAGAGCTCTACCCAGCAGCCTGTGATAATCTATGTGGGAAAAGAATCTGAAAGAGAATGGATGTGTGTACATGTGTAAATGAATCCCTACTTTGTACAGCAGAAATTATCACCGCCTTGTAAATCAACTCTACTTCAATAAAACTTTAAAAAAGGAAAAAAAATGAATTTTAAAAATCTTTAAAAATTTTTAAAAATGTTGACTGAGATTTTTAGAATGAGTCCATTGTGTGTCTGCTAATCATCCCCTTGCTGGGCGGGAGAGTTTACAGCAGTTATCCTATACTGAAACTATCACGGAGAACAGGATGTGTAAAGAAGAGAAAATTTACCACTTAAAGTCTCTGGGAGTTCCCATCGTGGCGCAGTGGTTAACGAATCCGACTAGGAACCATGAGGTTGCGGGTTCGGTCCCTGCCCTTGCTCAGTGGCTTAACGATCCGGCGTTGCCATGAGCTGTGGTGTAGGTTGCAGACGCGGCTCGGATCCCGCATTGCTGTGGCTCTGGCGTAGGCTGGTGGCTACAGCTCTGATTCGACCCCTAGCCTGGGAACCTCCATATGCCTCGGGAGCGGCCCAAGAAATGGCAAAAAGACAAAAAAAAAAAAAAAAGTCTCTGGATCCAAAAGCACATTGCTAGACCCGCTGTAGAGTTGTCGGCACATCACCGGACATCCTAGACATTGTATTTGGTGTCCTTACTCTGTGGCACTTTCTGGTTGTTTTCCTTGGGATGAGAGTAAGTGTATTTCACATAGAAAAAGAAGACTGAATCGCATATTGTGTTGCATAGAACGACTGTGGAAGAGATTAAAGTGTGTTCTGCTTCCTCCCTCCTCGCAGGCAGAACAGACGATGCTATTTCCTTCTTCGATGTGACTAGCTTAGACCAGTAAAATGTGAATGGAAGTGCCATATGTTTCTTCCCTGCGGTAGCTCTGAGACCAGCCTGTAATTTGCCACATTCCCCTTTTATGTTTTTACCTTGGTGATTATGAATGTGTTGAGATGCAGTGTCTATCAGCCCGCGTCTCTGAAAGACTGCAGCAAGATTGCCCTCTAATTCATGCAGAACAAAGGAGCAAGGGAAAGAAATACTTTAAAGCTGTGTTGTGCTGTGTTGTGTTGTGTTAAGAGCCAGTGAGATTTCGAGTTTGTTTGTTATTCCAGCATCACATAGTGCATCCTGATGTGTATGGTGCTTTCTTGCAAAGGTTAGGAATTTGCAGGGGAGGCAGCCCCAGTCACCTGGTTTTATTCAGAGTGCCTTTTTATCCTTCCGAGTACACACAAAATCTCTTGCTTTTTGTTCACTCCAGTATTGAACTTAGTATCGACTCTGTCTGGTGAGCCAGCATCCACAAATTCTTGTGATCAGGCATTTCCAGCCTTCTACTTCAGTGAGTATTGTTTCTTGTTATGAAATGGCTTAGGCATTTTTTAAAAGCCTCCTAATTAAGTTTTCATCTTGTCTCCACATTTAGCTGGAAAAATCGTCCTTACCAGATTCCTAATCGGAAGCAACTCTTTATATTTCTTAAGACTGAGCCCTCGGGGGCCTAATAAAGAACAGTGCCATGCAATGTTCCAGGGCTCAAGAAAACATTTCTTTCTCCAATGTCTTTTTCTCAATTATGTTCCCCCCTACACACTCTTCTCAAGAAAATTCAGCTAAATTTGCATCAGTCTATCCAGCACTGACTAGTTGGGCCTGAGACTAAGGATATAAATCCAAAATCTCGGCTGCCTTGCCAGTCAAGAGAAGCAATTACAGGGGCAGATGTATGACCAAAAATACTTAAAAGGCCTCTAAAGAACCTCTTTTCTCTACTTTTGGAATGTTGCTTTTCGTATTAGTTATTACTGTGTAACAAATCATCCTAAAATATAGAGGCTTAAGACAATATTATTTATTATTTATCATGAATCTGCATATCAGATGTACTGTTTGTTGACCAGCATCTAGCTATTCTCATTTAGATTCCTCCAAATGTTTGTGGTCAGCTGAAAGAGTGGGGCATGAGCCAGGTGGTCCAAGCTAGCACCACTGGGGTGGCTCCCTTCTGCTTCATGTGGTCTCATCCTTAAACTACGCAGATCTGTTTTCACGGCAATGGCAGGATTTCAAGAGAGGAAGTAGAATCACTCAAATACTTTCCAAACCTCTGAGTGCATTATGTCTGCTCCTATCCCATTGGCTGAAGAAAGTCATGGGAGCAAGCAGAGAATCAATATGGGAGAGTGCCGTCAAAGGGCATAGACCCAGATGGCACAAAAAATAGGGTCCCTTAGTGCAGTTACTATATCACATCTCAGCTGATGTGCTTAGGAAAAGCTAAGTTTGCATAAAAATCTGTATCAGTCTGCCCTCAAAGACCATTCCTGAAACCTGCTCACAGATGTGGTTCCAGCCCCCTAAGTGGTTGCCATTTGATGATGACAATTCACAGCCTACCTGCAGGGATCTATGCACCTTTGTCCAAGTCTCTTTGCTTCTGTTGCTCTTGTCAAGAAACTCTGGCTCTCACGAGCCAGTGGTCTCATAGCCCTGCACACACTTGACACCCAAGAGGTCCCTGTAGACTCTTGACAAGGAAGCAATAACCTATGGGTAGGGTTTTTTTAGATCCTGAAAGGTTTGTTGAATCTGTAGAAACTATTGCTTACCTGTGCATCAAGCTTCCATAGCTACAATTACAGACTGACCCATCGACTGAATGTCAACATAATGGTATTAGGAGGAGGGACTCTTGGGAGGTAATTAGGTTTAGATGTGATCATGAGGGCGGGGTGCTCATGATGGGATTAGTGTCCTTTATGAGAAAAGGCAGAGGCACCAGAGCTTCCTCTCTAGATGCGAGGCTATAGCAAGAAGGCAGCCATCCACCAGCCGGGAACAGGTCCTCACCACAGACTGCGTGTGCCAGCACCTTGATTTTAGACTTCCTGCCTTCTCAAACTGTGAAAAATAAATGTCTGTTGTTCAAGTCCCACCCCCAGTCTATGAAATTTTGTTATAGCAGCCTGAGCTGACTAATACACAGACCAAAGTCAAATACCAGGTGCCTAAAAACAGTAGCACTGGGAACTTAGTACAATATAAACCTCTGTGAAGTGCCAAGACCAAAAAAAAAACTACATACACATTAAAATCAAATGTCCAAACTATACCAAAACCTTTTATTGGCAAGTTCTATCCTCTGTTATTTCTAGCAATGTCTCTGACCTATACATTAAATGCTAGGAATTTCAGATGGCCTCAATAAAAAGCACCCCTCTTTCCTGCTGAGATGATTACACAATTGAAAAAGAAGACATACCTGCACTTAAGCGAGCAAAATATCAACTTTATGGTTGCTAGAGGCAAAACTAGAGGATGCAATTTGGTGTGACAGCCAAATGTGCATGTTAACTGAACCCTAGAATGAGCAGACTTATTCATTCAGACACAGGCAGTACTCTCCGTGATGGGAGATGGGTGGTCTGACCCCGGAGGAAGAACCTCATGGAAAGCAGAAGTTATCCTGTGTCCTGGCTCTTGCTTCCTTCAGGCTTTTCTTCCCCACAAGAAAAAGAGTGGAAATCAAGCCAAACAGGTTTAATTTATTTATCCAAACTGTAGAGCTCAGATGCATCATGCATTGATTGTTCTCTGGGATAGAGTGAGAACTGAAATTACACTGATTGAGTTATCTCTACATTGAAGGATCTATCAAAAATTAGTAAGATGCATTTCTCCCTAAAGTCAACAAATGGAATAAGAAATATACAAAAGCATAATAGAAAAAAAAAGTCTCCGCATTGAAGGAAAAAGAAAATATGCATATTAAAATGGAATGCTGGAGTTCCCGCTGTGGCACAGTGGGTTAAGAAGCCAACTGCAGTGACTCAGGTCACTGGAGAGGAGCGGGTTCGATCCTGGGCCCAGAGCAGTGAGTTAAAGGATCCGTCTTGGCCACAGCTGTGATGTGGGTTGCAGCTGCAGCTTGGATTCAATCCCTGCCCCAGGAACTTCCATATGCCATGGCTGGGGCCATAAAAAACAAATAAATAAATACATACATTCATACATACATAAAATGGAACACTGTGAATTCTACCTCCATCCATGAAGAAATCCATTGAAGGATACACAGCCTTTTCAATAAATGACACTGGGGCAATTGGATGTCAACAGGTAAAAAAATAGACCTTGACCTAAACTTCATCCTTTACACAAAAATGTACTCAAAATGGATCATGTACTTAAATTATAAAATTACAAAAGTTAGGTGAGTTCCTATTGTGGCTCAGCAGAAACAAATCCAACTAGTATCCATGAGGATACAGGTTCGAACCCTGACCTCACTCAGTGGGTCAGGGATCCGGCTGCCTTGAGCTGTGGTGTCGGTCACAGACTCAGCCTGGATCCCAAGTTGCTGTGGCTGTAGTGTAGGCCAGCAGCTGTAGCTCCGATTCAACCCCTAGCCTTGGAACTTCCATAGGCTGCAGGCGCAGCCCTAAAAAGCTAAAAAAAGGAGTTCCCGTCGTGGCACAGAAGAAACAAATTCGACTGGGAACCATGAGGTTGTGGGTCCAATCCCTAGCCTCGCTCAATGGGTCAAGAACCTGGCATTGCAATGAGCTGTGCTGTAGGTTGCAGATGTGGCTCGGATCTGGCATTGCTGTGGCTGTGGTGTAGGCCAGTGGCTACAGCTCCAATTAGACCCCTGGCCTGGGAACCTTCATATGCCATGGGTGTGGCCCTGAAAAGACAAAAAAAAAAAAAAAAAAAAGCTTTTAGCTTTAAATTTAAAAAAAAAATTACAAAAGCTAAAGTGCCATTACCAAGAGACAGGGCAATGGTTGTTGAGGAAGCTTAAAGAAATGTTCTTAGCTAGGGACTGACTTGGAAGTATCCTTTCTGTTAGAAGTAAATGTTGTCTGGCATTTATTGTTATTCATTCATTCATTCATTCATTCATTTATGCCGCTCTTCCTGGGGGAGTTCAAAACACCAGAAAATAAGTGTTTGCTCTTCTCCAGCCATTACACCTATTGATCTGTCATTTTAAACCTACAGAAGAGGCAACACAGAACCTCAGACGGCGTACCCTTGAGGGGTACCAAGCACCCCTCAATTTTGGCAAGAGAGTAGGGACATTGCTATGACAGGCCCCCAGACACCTCATGTCCACTCTGCACTGAGCCTCACAAATACGATTCCTTTGAATGAAAAAAAATTATTTTTCATTCAGGTATAGTTGATGTCCAATATTATATAAGTTTCAGATATATGGCATAGTGATTCATAATTTTTAAAGGTTATGCTCCATTTATGGTTATTATAAACTATTAGCCATATTCCCTAAGCTGTACAATATGTCCTTGTAGCTTATTTATTTTATGTAGAGTAGTTTGTATTTCATAATCCCCTACCCCTGCTTTGCCCCCCCCACCCCCACTGGTAACTATTCGTTTGTTCTCTACAGAACTCTGAAACTTCTGGGTTCTTGGTAATTTTGCTCTCATTTTAGTCAGTTTTATCAGAAACGGCAGAGAGAGAGAGGTAAATGGAAAAAAGGCAATAGCAGTGGTATTTCCACAACCATAAAAGGCTATCTAGAGGAAGATCTTCTGACTCTTTGCCTGCTTTCTATTGCCAAACAGCACAACATTTATTAAAACATACCAAAAGCCAAAGAGGCTGGTTGCTGACCGCAAAGTTAATTTAAAGAGCTGAAATAGGAAGATTACAGAACGGGAGAGTTATGAGAACTACTTTCTCAGGAAAACTCAACCAGGAAAGCACTGGAAGCTTTTGTAACCCTGTTTGAAATCAGCGAAAATGTAAGGCGTTGTTCCAATACACCCGACATGCATTCCCTTCTCATGTGACCACAACGAAAGCAGTATCAGTCCTGGTTTATCAATATCAAAAATCAATGTGATATTGGAGTTCCCACTGTGGCTAAGTGGCAACAAACCTGACTAATATCCATGAGGATGCATGTTCGATCCCTGACCTTGCTCAGTGCATTAAGGATCCAGTGTTGCTGTGAGCTGTGGTCTAGTAGCAGACACGGCTTGGATCTGGTGTTGCTGTGGCTGTGGCGTAGGCTGGCGGCTACAGCTTTGCTTTGATCATTTGACCTCTAGCCTGGGAACCTCCATACCCTGTGCGTGCAGCCCTAAAGAAAGAAAAAAAAAAAATCAATGTGATATGAGCAATGATATACTAATAATTAGATTTAGAAACTGCTGTGTTGATTTTTACCATCAACAACTGTGTATTCTATTTCCTGTTACATCACTTTCATTTAAGTTCTTAACGTCCATTTTCGTTAAAAAAAAAAATTAAAGATTTTCACTTGTATGTATGTGAATCATCCCTTGATAAGCTAGATGTGACTCTTTCATACAAAGAAATCCTAGATCCTTCTGCCAGGCTTTCAACAGAGGCTCCCAGTAGCCCCAACGAAAGGAACTGGTGACCTCCCAGTTAGAAGGTCTCTCCTGCTGTTCCTCAATCGGGATGGTGAGCATTTGTTCACGGCATAGAAAAACTCAGCCACTGTCAGCAAGTGGGTTTAATGTTTTCAAGGAGATTTACGATTTTTAAAAGCTTTTTCTCCCCCCTTTTTACAGCTTTAAAAAAAAACACTCTAACAAATTGTACATTACTTTACAAAATCCTTTCTTGCTCTGATCGCATTCATGACATCGCTTATGACAATCTTCCAGACATGATGATAACTTACTACCTTGAGTTTTATATCAACTTGATATATTGTATGTTTTTATATTATATACGTAAAGTAGGTATTTTACCTCTGTTTTAGAGGTAAGAGAAAAGGTCCACGTACATGCTCAAGAACTCCTAGCTAGTGAGTGGAAGAAGGCAAACCTGGACTCAGGTTTTCTGAACAAACCCACCAAGCCGTGCACCTCTGTCAAAAAATAACAGCCCCTTACATCTTCATAACACTTGGAGATATTGAAAACAGTTTGCACATATGATCCCATCTGATCCTAGAAGTATGATACGAGGTAAGCTGAACAACAGTGTTGAGTTTCCATTTTACAGATGTAAAAACCAAGGCCCTAGGTCAGAGGTCGTGGGGTACAGAATGATGTATCTAAGATCCAACGACTTTCAAACGGCAAACTGAGTGCTAGAAGCCAGGCACTGGGACTCCTTACTCTCATATTCCAGTTCCATCAGATCGGTGTATGCACTGCCTCTTGTTCAAACTCTTCTCAGTTTATCTAATTGAATTTGCGGTGAACAGTTTTGCCTCCGTGCATGAAGAAAAGTGGACTTTGGATTTTATGACAATTTGGGGATTCTTTATAGGGAGAAGAGTTCTTTTAAAGACTTCTGCTCAATAGGATTTAAAATGGTGAATGATGACGATGATGGAGATAAGAACAACTGTCAACTATTTCCAGTGTGTGTGTGTAATTGTGTTTAGCTTTCCAATCACAGAAATTTAAACTCACCCTATTTAAAATACCTTTAATGTGACGTTTTGTTCTGTGTTTTTCACAAAACTGATGATTATACTGTAAGCATTATTGATTAACATTAGAGAGACGTCTTTAAATAACTTAACCTTTTATTTTAAAAATGAATTATTTGAAAAAATTGACATAAAATACTTTCTAGGCATAGGAAAACTGGTTTAAATAAGCTAGGATCATACGATTTATATACTCATATCTTTTTGACATGGAGAGGTGATATAACAGTTATTTTTTTTAATTGAAGTATAGTTGATTTATAATGTGGTAAATGTAAACATTCTTTTTCGTATTCTTTCCCATTGTGGGTTTTTTTTGTTTTGTTTTGTTGTTTTTATTGTCTTTTTGCCATTTCTTGGGCTGCTCCCGCAGCATATGGAGGTTCCCAGGCTAGGGGTCTAATCAGAGCCGTAGCCACCGGCCTACACCAGAGCCACAGCAATGCAGGATCCGAGCCATGTCTGCAACCTACACCACAGCTCATGGCAATGCCGGATCGTTAACCCACTGAGCAAGGCCAGGGATTGAACCCGAAACCTCATGGTTCCTAGTCAGATTCATTAACCACTGCGCCACGACGGGAACTCCCCCATTGTGTTCTATTACAGAATATTGAATATGGTGCCCTGTGCTATACAGTAAAACCTTGTTGTTTATCTATTTTGTATGTAGTAGTTTGTATCTGCTGATCCCAAATCACTAAATTATCCCCCACTTCACCCTCTTTGCAGTTTGGTAACCATAAGTTTTTTTCTCTGAGTCTATTTATGTTTTGCAAATAGGTTCTTTGTACCATATTTTATATTCCATACATAAATGATATCATATGATATCTGTCTTGCCCTGACTTACTTCATTTAGTATGATAATTTCTAGGTCCATCTATGTTCCTGCAAAGGGTGTTATTTCATTCTTTTTATGGCTGAGTAATATTCCATTGTGTGTGTGTGTGCGTGTGGTATACACACACACACACACACACACACATATACCGCATCTTTGTTACTCATTCCTCTGTTGGTGGACTTTTAAGCTGCTTCCATATCTTAGCTATTGTAAATAGTGCTGCTATGAACATTGGTGCATATATATTTTCAAATTGGTGTTTTCATATTTTCTGAACATATGCCCAGGAATGGGATAAGGCAACTCTATGTTTCATGTTTTGAGGAACACCCACGCTGTTCTCCACGGTATCTGCACCAATTTGCATTGCCATCAGCAGCATAGGAGGGTTCCCTTTTCTCCAACCTTATCCATCATTTGTTATTTGTAGACTTTTTCATGATGGCCATTCTGACCTGTGTGAGATGATACCTTATTGTAGTTTTGATTTGCCTTTCTCTGGGAATTAGTGAAGTGGAACACCTTTTCATGTGCCTGTTGGTCAGTTGTAGGTCTCGTTTGGGGAAATATTTAAGTCTTCTGCCCATTTTTTTTGATTGAGCCATCTTTTTTGTTGTTGTTGAGTTGTATGAGCTACTTATATATTTTGGAAATTAAGCTCCTGTTGGTTGCATCATTTGCAAATATTTTCTCCCATTCTGTACACTGTCTTTTCATTTTGTTTACAGTTTCCTTTGCTGTGCAAAAGCTTGTAAGATGGATTAGGTCCCATATGCTTATTTTTTGCATATCGCAATTATTTTTAAATAGAACTGTTAAAGATAAGGTCAAAATAGTTTCCTCCATTTAATTATCCAATGTAATTTTTAAAATTGTATACTTCAGCTCTATGTGGTATCCCATGGAAATCTAAACATCCTTGAAATTTGCTTGACTTATTTGGAAGAGTGCAGGTAGCTTGCTTTCATGGAATAAAAATACAAATGTAGTTTAAAAAACTCTCTGAACATTAATATCAGTGACTATGAGAACATTTACAGAGAAATAATGAGGGGATAATATTCCTCTCTTTTGTTAGAAGGCAAGCTTTATTCCTGCTCAAATGAATCCCTATTTCTCCCCCAAATGGTGTGTGTGTGTCTTTGTGTGTGGGTGTGTGAGAGAGAGAGGCGGGTGGGGGGGTGGGGGGGTGGAGAAAGAATGAAAAAAAATTTTGCCAACTCCTGGGCACTAGTCACATACACCTTATTTTAAATCATTACCCTACTAGGGAGTTGAAAGTATGTCATTTGTTTGGTTCCCTTTAGCCTTTAATGTCTGATTACTAGGCACTAGAGCCTCATGGATAACAAACATGAAATCTCCAATGAAATTTTTTTAAGTAAAAAAACCCTCTAGCTACGCCAAAGTTCTGAGAGTTCCATTTGTGCAACAAAGCCACTGGCTTTGAAACAGTGTCACAACTCCAGCACCTTGTGCAAGATACCACATTTACTCAGGGTCATTTGGGCAAAAGTAATGACAAATACTAAAGCAATGTTTATGGAACAGATATGCAATATCAATCAGGTTATGTACATTGGTGATAAGAGTAAGGATTCGGTGGTTTGGGAGAAAAGGGACATTTTCTCCTAAGCAGTGGAAAATTACCAGGAGATAGTATGTCTGAGATCTCTACTTAACCTTATTTCTCTATTCTTTCCTCATGTAAATCATTATGATAGCAAAAATAAAAAATAAAAAATATATCAGAACCTTTTTCTAGAAATGATCTGAGAGTCAAAGAATCACAGTGATAAACTACAAATTACATGTTGTCCAGTCTGTTATTTCTATGAAGAGATAAATGGGCAGAGTGTCTGAGCAATAATTAGGTTTAGAAAATGCTTATTGGTTGTCCTCAAATGGAAGACGACTACCGAGCTCTTTCCTCTCCCGGTCTTACTCTGCTAACCAATTCTAAAGGCTTATAATGGCAAGGAAATGTCTTGCAGTTCTGCCTATCGAGGTATCATAAGTCCTAGATCCACCAACAGGTTCAAGTTGAGAGCTGTCTTGTGGCCCCAAATGTGCTTTAATTTTTGACCACAGATACGGTATCCAGAAATTCCCAGGCCCAGTATGGAACCCACACCACAGCAGCGACCCAAGCCACTGCAATGACAATTCCAGATCTTTAACCGGCTACACCAGAGAGAACTCCCCTCACATGCTTTTCTTTGAACTCCACTGAGCAGTAGCTGTTCCTCAGACTGAAACTATACTTGCTCCATCCCAGTGACCAGCTTTGGTACTTGCTCAGTAGTCATTTATTTATTTATTTATTTATTTATTTATTTTATTTATTTTTTTGTCTTTTTGCTATTTCTTTGGGCCGCTCCTGCAGCATATGGAGGTTCCCAGTCTAGGGGTCGAATCGGAGCTGCAGCCACCGGCCTACGCCAGAGCCACAGCAACGCGGGATCCGAGCCGCGTCTGCGACCTACACCACAGCTCACGGCAACGCCGGATCGTTAACCCACTGAGCAAGGGCAGGGACCGAACCCGCAACCTCATGGTTCCTAGTCGGATTCGTTAACCACTGCACCACGACGGGAACTCCTCAGTAGTCATTTAATTCCCTTCCCAACTCTTGTATCTGCTCACAGAAAGCACTAGCCCTTGATACTATATTTCCTGTTGCCAAACTGAATACCATTCCCTAAAATAAAGGGCTCTAAGTATTTATTAATCCCCAGTCCAACCCACAGAAGCCTAAGTAATCCATGGCACATTTAAGTAGTTTTCCAACTACTTCCAACTCCCTCCTTTCCTATTTTCTTTTTCTCTAAGCAATATATTGAATCCCACTAGAGGAGCCAGAGAAAAATGCCTTCCCTTGATAACAGAAACCTTTACCTATTTTTTAATTTTTTGGGGTCTTTTTAGGGCTGTGGCATATGGAGGTTCCCAGGCTAGGGGTCAAATTGGAGTGGTAACTGCTGGCCTATGCCACAGCCACAGCAACTCAGGATCCGAGGTGCATCTGCGACCTACACCACAGCTCACAGCAACACTGGGTCCTTAACCCACTCAGCAAGGCCAGGGATCGAACCTTTGTCCTCATGGATGCCAGTCAGATTCGTTTCCACCAAGACACGATGGGAACTCCTCTTACCTATTTTTGAAGGGCGCAAAACTAAGCTTACCACTTACACTGTCGCCCGGGGCACTTTACAGTTGCCTAATCCCAAGCAGATATTACACAGATCATGCCCCTGGGGAAATTGAGGCCCAGAGGTAAGTGATCAAATCAGAGTGTACACTGTCGGCAGTCTAATTTCATAGCTCATGCTCCTTACAAGAACGTCATCCTGCTTTTCAAAATTAAAAGGCCAGACCTACGTTACCTACTGTTTGCATGCTCTAAACGAGAAACAGACAGAAATCAGTCCTATCGTGAGCTGAATTGTGTTCCCCCGAATTCACATGTTGAAGCCCTAAATCCAGTACCTCAAAATGTGACTGTATTTAGAGACAGGGCCTTTAAAGAGGTAACTCAGTTGAGACGAGGAAAGGAGGGTGGGCCCCCATGCAGTCTGACTGGCATCCTTGTAAGATATCAGGACGCACAGAGAGATTGCACACACACATGGACACCACACTCCCACACCCCCACGCACACACGCACATGCAAGAAAGACCACATAAAACAACAGCAAGAAGGCAGCCATCTTCAAACCAAGGAGAGGGGCCTCAGAGGAAATCCCCTGTCAACACGTTGATCTTGGACTTCCAGCCTCCAGAAATGTGAGAAAAAAATTTTCTGTTATATAAGCCGCCTGGTCTGTGGTATTTTGCTGCAGCAGAACTAGCAGACTAATTCAATTCCCATGAGAAGGAGTGCTGGATCTCCTACTCATTCATGTGGGATGGGTTATCTTGAGGACGTTGTTGAATGATGAAATTCATTTTTCCTGGGCTTGGGGTCTACATTCTATAGAGCTTTCCATATGAAAATAGATAATAGTCTTCAACTATTTTCTTGAGGCACAGGAAATCGCATCAATATATGGGAATGGAGATAGAGATAAACGTGACGGAGACGCAAACAACATCCCTGATATGACTGGTACCCTCTGGGTCTGTAGGAGAATTCAACTTCCCACCCTGAAGGTGAGGCTGTGGTCAGCTGGAGATTAAGCTCTATAAAAACTCCTGAAGGACAAGATTTGATAAGGGTCCAGACTGGGGAACACAGGAAGGTGCTGGGAAGGTGACACACCCTAGGGTGGCTCTTGCCCCATCCCTAGCCCCCTGCATCTCTTCCATCTGCTTGTTCTGACTTGTATCCTTTTATAATAAATCAGCAAACGTAAGTAAACTCTTCCCTACATTCTGTGAGCCACTCTAGCAAATTATCAAGCCTGAGGAGGGGGTCAAGGCAACCCTGGTTGGTCAGAACTGCAGGTGGCAATCCAGACTTAGTGACTGGCATCTGAGGCGGGGCAGTCTTGCAGGACGGAGCCTTGACGGATGGGATGGGATGCCGTCTCAGATGGATAGCGTCAGAACCGACTGAAATTGCCGGGACCCTCAGTCAGTGTCCACTGAGAATTGATGAATTACTTGGTGTGGGAAAAATCCACACCTCTGGTGGCAGAAACATTGAGAGTGGAGGAGAGAGTTTGTTTTCTCCTACATTACCCTTAAAATACCCAAGATTCGGGTTGGCCTCAGAACCTCACTGGCCTCCCACCTGTCTAGAAAGGGAATGACGTACAGCTGGGCAAGGTCCCCAGCCTTCTTCCAGGATACACCCGAGTTCTTCAAGAGGGGGGTCTCTCTAGGGGTGGGGGAAAGCATCAGGGGGCCTGCTACAGGCTGCAGGTGCCACAGTGGAGACCTCACAGCATGGAGCCTCAGAAAGGCACGTTCTTCTGCTCCATCTGCGGGCTTTGTTTAATAGTTAAGATGTAGGATGAAATATTTAATTAGGACCCCATGACTCACTGCCTTCTTCTCCATTACCTATCTTGATATGCCTGGTGGCTTGAAATTAGCACACTGGCTTTTTCTTTTCTGTGGTGCACACAGACGTTGACCTGGAAAACCACGTCCCCCTCATCCATTCGTTCCAATCCTCTGGGGTGATGGAAGAATGATGCTAGACTTATTCTTGTATTTTTAAAATGTGTTTCCAAAAGGTGGGGCAGGGAAAATCATCATTTCGATATCGAATATGATATAAACCCCAACCCCTTCCCCAGCTGGTTGTTACAGGGACAAGACCCAACCCATAAAGACACTTGTTGGGATCTGCAGGGCTTCCCTCTGCCAAGTACAAGTGAGCTGCTCCCGGTCTGCCCCTGGCCCCGGGCACTCGCCCTCAGTGTGAGCACGAGCCGGAGCCTGCGGGAGTGGCAGGGAAGGCGGGAGGGGGACGAGGAGAGAGGTCAGAGAGGAAAACGAGTCCTCCGTGCCATCAGCAGGTAGGTTCTCCTTAGCCCAGGGAAGAGTTTGGTCATGCACCCCTTTCCTGGTTCCCTGGACAAGCTCAACAGAAATGCCAGGGCTGCCGAGAAATGCTTCCATTCATGATCAAGACTGGAAAGATGACTCAGCCTCTGAGAGAAAGGCTTTTTTTTTTTTTTCCAGACTCAAAGGGAAACTGCCAGCCTACTGTCCACTTGCCTAATATCACAAATACACGGGCATCAATTTTACCACCCTAGAGCTCAAATCTTTATGACAAATTAGCAACATCTTATTTTTCAGCAAAGCATGGTCCTTTGTGAAAAATCAGCCCCACCCACCATTCTTATTTTTCCTCCATAGCACCAGGGAATGAGCCAAATCCTCTCTAGGCTCTCAGGGCAGAAAGGCACCTCTGGGCTGGTGAAGGAAATTCCCCCGATCCTTCTTTCTCTCTGCCAGCCCCTGGCCAGGGCGGCTGGCAGGAGCTGCACAGCCAGAATATTCCCTTCGGGGTTGCTGAGAGGGAGGCTGGGGGCAGAGCGGCTGCCCCTGATAGCTCAGCCTGAGCAGCCCCAGACGTTCCACCTCTTGGAAGCACAGCCCAGGATGTCTGGGGGGCCAGGCCAGGTGATGGGAGAGCTCAGTCAGGTCCTCAGTCCTCTCTCTGGGGAAGCATGAGGAGGAATCCAAGGAAGAGAGGGGGAGCTTCACCGGGCATTTACTTACCCAGCAATAGGAGAAAATGTGCTCCTACTGTGATTGTAAAGAAACCAGAGTTCCTTCAAAAAATCCCATTTGCAAATGTGTATTCTTACTTCCTCTCACACAACAGAAACTAGGGAAAATGTTATGAAATGACATCTCCCAATTCATGGAAGATCTGAAACTAGGTAGGGTTAGAGGACAGGGAAGAGAGAAGGTCTTCTACTTGCATTTCTAAAATCTCCCTTTTCTAACCCACTAACAAGAACCAAGTATCTGGGAAAACAACAGATTTGTAGAAACAAATGGAACGAAATCTGGTACTACCCATTGTTACGTGCAGAAAAAAAATCATTTAAAAAATAGATTTAGGGATTCCCGCTGTGGTTTAGCAGTTATGAACCCAACTAGTATCCATGAGGATTCCGGTTCGATCCCTGGCCTTGCTCAGTGGGTTAAGGATCTAGTGTTGCCGTGAGCTGTGGTGTAGATCACATATGCGACTCCAATCCTGTGCATTGCTGTGGCTGTGGTATAGGCCAGCAGCTACAGCTCCAATTCAACCCCTACCCTGGGAACTTCCAAATGCCCCAGGTGCGGACCTAAAAAGAAAAAAGAAAAATAAAAAAAGAAAAATAGATTTAGCTTAAATCTGAAATATCTTACCGTATACTTCTCAAACTAGAATCTAGAGCAGAGATAAGCAAATGGAAAATAATTACAGCAAACAGGTAACTTCGGGTTTTACAACAATGGATTACCTTTGGTACAACAAAATAGCGTTTTATCAGACACACAGGAAAATTTAACTGGACATGTGAAAAATGAATCATTCTACCCATTTCTGAAAAATAATGAATGGCACTTGTTAACATTTTAATAGCTGAATATTAAATATTTCTTCTCTAAAACTGAACATCAATTTAAAATTTATTATAAAAAAAAATAAAATTTATTATACTGGCCACTGGTACTGCAGTTTATGGTTGGCAATCCTGTCTGATGGCCACAGGAAATCCCTGAGGGAGCCTATGCTTGGAGAGACAGCGCTCTCCACATGGATACAAAGTAAAAACATTTTCAAGTCATGCTACCCAAGTACATGTGCTATAAAATGTTCGATGTAGAATTTAAAAGTTGATGTTCACTTTTTAAAATCATTTTTATTTCCTTTTTCTAGGCTTCCTCTCTTAAATCTTGTGTGTGTGTGTGTGTGTGTGTGTGTGTGTGTGGTGTGTGTGTGTGCGTATTTTTCTCCTGTTTTAAAGATAACCTAAGGAGTTCCCGTCGTGGCGCAGTGGTTAACGAATCCAACTAGGAACCATGAGGTTGCGGGTTCCATCCCTGGCCTTGCTCAGTGGGTTAAGGATCCGGTGTTGCCGTGAGCTGTGCTGTAGGTCGAAGATGTGGCTCGGATCCAGCATTGCTGTGACTCTAGCGTAGGCCGGTGGCTACAGCTCTGATTCAACCCCTAGCCTGGGAACCTCCATATGCCGCAGGAAGCGGCCCAAGAAAATGGCAAAAGACAAATAAATAAATAAATAAAGACAACCTAAGTCATAGCATTTCATTACACAAAGTTAAACAGCACCAGACTATATAACAGAAGACAAGGGAGGACGCAGCAAGACCACTTTAAGACCAGAATCTGGTAGTTTCCATGCAAACACTGGCTTTAGACTGTCTGCGTTCATGTCCTAACTCAGCTCCTTGAAGCCAGTCTGATGTTGGCAGAATGACTTCTATCCAGAAAAGGAGATAACAATAAACCCTTCCTTTAAAATGGTGTGACTCTTAAATAAAATCATCCACTTAAAACACATAGTACAGTCCCCGGCTATACCAAGAGCCCAAAAATATTAGCTTGTCATCATCGCCATCATTATCACCATCATCATTCATCAGCATCAGCATCATTAGCATCATTATGTTTCATAGGCAACCACCTTCAATGGTTTGATTTAATTTTCAAAGTTACTTCGCGACTCTTGAGATCCTCTCAATTCACCACCTCTTGACAGATACTGAGCCCTATGTCTGTGAATTCACAGGAACTACATCTGTGAATTGTAACGAAAGCCCAGAACAAATAGAGGCAGGGTATTGAGACAGTACCGGCTCTTTATCTACCTGCTAGAATTTTCCTCTCACCAAGCACGCATTTCCTATCAGTGGAAGAGTTCTGTTTGCAAATGGACTTTCCCGGACCATTTTTGGCACAGACTGGCAAAGGCTTATGTAAATGGATCATTCGCAGTTGGTATCTAAAGGGAACCCACTTTCTCTGCCCCTCAGATTCAACGTGTCCTCTACTTCCATGGATCCACCCCAAGAACGCATTGGCTCCCTCACTCCACTTAGGGCTCCACGAATTGCTCAGCGGGGCCCCCCTTCTCATAATCCCTTGTGTCTATAACACCTTGGAAAGAACTTAACGCTGGCACTGTAACACCCTGAAAAAAACCTAACACTGGCATTTCGGTTTTGCCTCCTAACGCTTGGCGTGCTCTGACCCTCCTCCCGTCTGGAGGTTGCTAATGTGGGCTGGGCATGACAGTCTCTCGTGGCGTATGTTTCTACAGTCAGTTCTGCTAGAACGCTTGTTTTGAAAATGTGAAGTTGTTCCAACGGGACTGATAAATTAGGGACAATTTTGGCACAACAGGAATTTGGGACTTGCTTGTGCCAATTTCATCACCAGGCCAACACAGAAAACGACACTGAGCTGAACTGAGCTTTGCACAAATCAAAAAAACGCACCCGTGCACACAACTCTCGAGGACAATGAGCTCTCCATTTGCTGTTCCAACTTTTGACATGGGCTGGTCCAACTTTCCATCCAATGTCAGGTAACCCTCTGATCACTCTAATCTTTTTTAAACACTGCTGACTAGCAACTCAGCCCCATGCCCTCCCTCCTCTTTCATTTTGTCCCCTCTTTCCTCTCAGCCTGTTTTGGGACCTTCCTCTCTGTTGTCTCTTCTTTTTCTCACTTTAGTTCTCTTTCCCTCACTCTTTTTCCATCTCCCTAACTTCTCTTCCTTTGGCACCCAGGATGGCAGCCATGGGAGTAAGGCAGGCATGGGAGAGGAGCAATTATAGGAGCGCCCACTTTCACAGACAGATGGGACATTTTCAAAGTCAAGTGCCCTATTTATTGCGATATTGATATATTTCCTTACCACTCACCATGGATAAAACTGTGCTACAATCTTTATTATGTTTCTATCTTTTTTAATGAAATTTTTGAGTGTCTGCTCCAAACCCAGCCCTGTCATTACTAGTGCATGATTTTGCAAAGCCATGGGAGTCTTAGGAACACATATATTGCATATAGCCAAACTGACAGTATCTATCTCTCTAGGACTTCCTGAGCTTTTATCAGATTCTCATTATTATTCAAAAAAATTTAAGAACTACTGGTCTACGGGAGTTCTATCCAATAGAAAAGTGAGCCACATGTGTCAATTAACATTTTTGAGTAGTGAAAAAGTAAAAAGAAACAAATTAATTAAAAGAAGTTAATTTTCATTATGTTTTAAATGCAACTCTTCATTTCAACATATAATCAATATAAGAAATATATAAAAGGGCTAGTTCGCAGTCTTCTTTTCCTACTAAGTTTTTGAAATCTAGTGTATATTACAGCACATTTCAAGTGCTCAACAGACACATGTGACTAATGGCTCCTGTTAACAGGGTAAGTAGGTCTAAAGGATTCTACCTTTCTGACCAAAAGAGAATGGAAGGCAAGAAAGAAGATACCCAATTCACACTGTTTTCTCAAATAATAGAAATAAGGAAAAAAAGTAGCTTTGGTTTAAAAGGGCCTAAAATAAATCCACCAGCCTTTATATGCTTCCTAATCTGATTTAGTAAATGCCTTGCTCAGTGTCACATTTGATGTGGTCCAAGGGTGGGGAAAATGCACATATATAAATACATAATCTACACGGGGAACCCCTGGGGAATAGAGAGACAGTTTTTTCTTTCCAACCGCTTCTCCTGGACTATGAGGCTTATGAACACATGAGCATTCTTTGACTAACAGTTCTTCTAACAATAAGAAGCATGGTTTTTAAAACAACTTTTGGGACCAAGACAAGAAAAAGAAACACATTTAATTTTAAGTTGATTCATATAAGACCAAAACTCATATAGGACTAAAAATGCATAAAGAATATGCTCATAAAGAATGCATTTTAGAAATACAGACCTTCAATGAAAAGTTTCCTAGATTCAGGTGCTTCTAAATATTAATTTGATTATCACTAGCAAAACATACACATAGTTTTCTGAAATTTTTTAGGGCAATTCTCTCCTCAAGGGAAATACTGAATATATAAATGCTAACTAAATACATACAAACAAAGCTCTGTTCCCTCCCCCATTCTCATGTAAAAACTCAGCAGATTTGCCACAGCTCTATAGAGCATCACTGAAAACAAACAAAAAACCCTAACATCTCTGTCATTTAGAATCATCTGGGTAGAAAATTAAACTAAGCTCTTAGGGAAATGCAAAAGACATAAAAAAAAAACAGTTCTGCATTTAAGAAACTTAAAATATATCATCAGAAGAGACAGAACTAAAACCAAATACATAAAAAATCAGAGGACAATTATGTGGGACTGATGGGAAATATAAAAGTTTTTCTGGTCTCTTTAATCCCTAACCTCTAGCGCAGAGTGTCTTTATAAGTAGGTTAAGTGGGCATTAGCCCATATATCATGGTTTGAGATGCAAGGGGCATGACCTCCCATCCAATAACATCTCCTAAAAGTCCTGCTTTGGGCCGTTATCTGTGCGGCTTGTAGGTCTTAACAAAACTGCACTCGTGTGCAAAGCCTCTCCAGACTCAGGATGAAGGAATTTGCTAGTATATTGGGGTCAGTACCAAATCAGCCTTGACCCTAACTGCTCCTATCCCATGATGCAGAACAGGGATCCTTTCAGCTGCCGAGCCAGCTGCAGGAACTGAATCTTGTCTTTGCTTTGATGCACCGCCTGGAGACCTGGAGTCCTGGCACATGTGCCTCCTCAGTATACCCAGATTCCCAACACACATCCCCGGCTCCTTCCAGAGCCTAGACATTCCACACCTAAACTCCAGTAGCTGTGGCTGGACCTCTGCTACCTAAAGCTGCCCTTCTCTAACTCTGGCACTTGCCTCAATCTCTACCTGGCACTTTCCAGGGTGTTAGGATGATCTGACTACAGCATCTGGCTCATCAACGATGGGTAAGGTTGATTTATGAGATCCGGGTTTCTACCCTATTATTTCCTTTCTCCTTCACCATTCCATGAATACCCTCCACAAAGATAACTTTTTGAAGGAGAGCAGTTCTCCATCAAGGAAATACAGTTCCTATGCTTCTGGACTGAACAGCATCCCCCTCATTCTTTCCTGCCTACTGCCTGGAGCTCTTTTAATTCTCTCCTCCTTTCCAGTGGGCCCGTCCATTCTCCAGAGGTGCCCCATCTCCGGTCTACTTTATCTTCCTACAAAAGCCCTCTCTCTGAAAAATGCTTTCTTTGAAAGCCTATAAATTCTTCGGGGCTCCCTATGAAATGCATATACCCCTCAGGGAAGTAGTTTCATATATTTTATCAATTAAGACCATCACTGACATCTACCTAAAGGCAAAAGCTAGCAGACAGAGTTGAATATGTAGAGACAGAATCTTCACGTTAAACACCTTGAAGACATAGAATACTGTCTTACATATAATACAGACTCTAATAAAGATTTAGGAATTATTTAATACAAGTATTTGATAAATGAATAGTATGTATGGCTCAGCACACCCTGATCCAAGAAAGTCAGGATTCTCAGGAAAAAAACAAAACTGATGATTCCAATGAATTCTAAGAATCTTTATAGTTTAGATACCAGTGTTATCTCAATTAAGAAACTGTCAAATATCTTATATAGGAATACAGAGATTACAGTGAGGATCTAACAAGGTATTTAATTTTTTAAATGTAATTATCCAGTGATGACATCACTGCCCATCAGTTTTGCTTACTAGTATGAAGATGTTCAAATAGCCAACTGACTTCCAGATCCTGTTACTGAGAGTTAGTTACATAAGATTAATCTCCACTCAAAAATCCCCAGTCCATTAAGAATAGTTATGTTTGATATCCTACTTTGTGATACGAAAAGGAGAAATTCATTTTTTAAAACGATCATAATGATCTAGTTTAGCCTCAGTACCACAGTTAATATCTGGAAAGAACGCATTTTCACAAACTGCTCTGACACTTGCCGCCAATCAGGGATAAAACTTGCATGTGGAAAGGCTCTTTAAAGGTCAAAGTCTTGTCATGATTTTCATAGCTATCTTTTCATCCTCCCAAAGTGGCCAGCTAATTTTTGTAGGGAAACCAGCAGAGGGAGCACCAGTCATTGCTTTGTCATGTGTGTGCTCCAAAAACTAAAGGGACTGTCTTTTCTTCATGGATGTTTAGACATTTTCTCAAGATTGATAAAAACCTTGTAAGATACAAATATTCCCTACGACCACAAAATTTTCTCTTTAAGTGTTTCCAGTAAATAGGTATTGAAATATTTTCTTTATTAATGTTTTAATTTAAAAATATGTATTTGTTGTACAAAGTGAAACAAATCAGAAAAAAGCTTAGAAATAAACTCCTGCTTCCCCTTCAGATCCTGCATATTATAAACAGATTGGTATGTAGGTTTTCATATACTTCTTATTAAAACAGGTAAAACATATATTTATATATTATATTTTTAATATATTATATGCTTATGTGTATATATATTATGTATACACATAACATATATGCCCTCCACATAGTAGGTTTTTCACTTGTTTGCTTTTTAATGGGGTGATACTGAGAAAGTCTATCCCTAGGTAGCAAAATAGCATAAAGCATTCATGGATACTATTTGCGTTTGTTACCGCTAAGCCAAAATGGGAACTTTTATTGCCACCTTTTGAATGGAAAAATCTAAACACACAGGAATGGATGTGTGGATCTGGAAAATCAAATAAGCAAACTAGCATATACAACACCCCTCCTAAAATGCCTGAGGAATACTAAGTGAATTAATACCTGGTTTGTAATTTATATTACCAATCTCTTCCCATAACAAAATGAAAATAATAGCAAAAAAACCTCAACTACTACAGGTTTTCAAAAAGTGAAATGTATTAAAATGCACCCTTTAAAATTCACAATATCTCATATACTCTAGCTGAAGTAAGGGAAGAAATCCCTTTCCACTCAAAACTATGCTCTATTCAGTTGCATAATTTAAGTGAAAAAGAAAAAGGATGTGGCCATACTTTTGGCCAGGAGAGGCCTTCCATCCTATTTCCCACCCCACCCCCCACCCCCAAGAAATTTACTATAGGATCCAACCCTCTTCCAACTCCATCCCTTCCCAAAGAGATCCTCTAAATAAGCGGTCCCAGGCACCAGAGACCCATCTTGCCAGCAGGTTACCGTGTCAGAAAGTTTACCTTTTTAAGCCCGATATATTTGCAAAAGCTTCCACAGCCTTACTCTCACTTCCCATTGAGTCAACTCAAAACACCCTTCTTGTTTTCTCAGTGTCCTTGCTCACCCACGTTGGACAAAGCCTTTTAGAGATATTCTTCACCTTTTCTATTTTCTATGCACCTTGATCTCACAGCATGTCGCCATTGCAGGGGCAGAGGGAAGGGAGGAGACAGACAGAGAGAGAGAGGGAGGGAGAGAGAAGAAAAGAGCCAAAGACAAAGATGAGGAAAAAAACTGACAAGAGTAGGAGAGAAAATGCCCTACCTACTGGATGACAGAACAAATTATTTCTGGGAGGGGGGAAATAACGAACCAGCTGTGGTTTCCTTTCTATCTCCCCCCTGAAAGGCAGAAACAGGACATTTTATCTGATTTTTTTTTTTCCTTTGGCTAGGGGGCTTCAAGTATTTAGGACATTTTTCAATAACCACGCCTTCCTGATAACATGAGACAACACCACATACTCATTTGATAGAAGGGGAAAACTGAGGAATGGGGAGGTCAAAAGCCTCGCTCAATGTCATAGGAAAGGCAGTTGCGAAGTGAGGATAAGACCCAGGGTTCTTGACGCTGGCCCTTTACTTTATCCACAAAGTCAACACCAGCAGTCTAGATTGGTTATCTCACCCCCTTCTGTCTCAAAGGCTGAGTGACAAAGAATGCTTAGTGTGATACTGAGTGTAAATGACAGCACAGGAAGTCCATTCTCAGGGCAAGCTGTGAGACTGGCAGCTGAACAGGAGGCCAGAAGGCAAGTCTGCACAGAGCACTTTCAGTCTATACTCGCTATCTCGCCCCTACTGTGGCCAGAGTCCACAGGGCCAAGGGGAGGAGTTCTGAGGCTGCCGGAGGACACCAGAAGGTTCAAAGTCCGCTTAACACATCAATTCCTGAGCATCTCAGAGCACAACAAAAGGCTGCAACATAGTCCTCTACAGAATTGAGGCTCTTACATTGTTCTAAATACAATATTTATCATTCACTTACGAAGGATATGCTACAATAGCTATGAACTATACAAATAATTACTATGCACATTCTTGAGGGACCCTGTTTTCTGACATGGCACTAACCTCAGAATTCAACTCTGAAACATGTTAATACAGCTCTCCAGGAACTCCATCCAGTCACGTACCACATGTTCGAAGATTTAACGCTGAAAGTAAAGAAATGTTACATCAAAAACAGGTTCAGTATGAATATCAGCCATATATGGAAGAACCATTTCTATAGAAACCACACCCACTGCTGAACTCCCACTTGTATCAGGGAGATATCTGTATACAGACAAAGTGTGTAAGTTTAATCGTGTAGCTCGAAGATGGGTTTCTTTGTGCTATTATGGCATTGTCATTTACTGCAACTACAAAGGAAAAGAAATAGGAAAAGAAAAGAACAGAAATAGAAAAGAAGCCCACAGTGATCTAATTCTACTATAAATTAAATTTCATTATTATCCTCCTGTAAACATACCTTTCATTACAAGCGCTTTATTACAAATGAATAATCTTGTCAACAAAATAAAGGAGAAAAATAAATTTATTGTACATATTCAACTAAAATCCCAAAGCATAATTTATAACTTCTCATATAATGCTAAATTATAATCAACATCTTTTTTCATTGACTATAGAGTCGTCAAAATATCCTGTAACAAAAAAGATGTTTTACCTAATCTTAATATCTAATCTTAACATTACTGTTTAATTATACTTAAATTAATTGAAAGAGACCTTCATTAAAATCTGACAGACCTTCAAATACAGATTTTTTTTAAATTCTAAGTGTCCACAAGTTGTGAAAAGCTAATCTCTAAGGTACACACTGAGAGATCGCAAAACAATTTTCATTTAGAATGGATTTCTGTTTGAAATATCAAGCATCTATAAAAATCAACAGCCATCATCACAGAAGGGAATTGTTTTGTGTTATTTATTTATACTTATCTTTTTAATTATTGGTAAGGTCAATCAGAGGTTGGCAGATTTTTCCAGAATATTCAAGGAGGAAAAGACACACACAAAGAGAACACAAAGACAGGCGCAAAAAAAGGCATTTAAAAAAAACCCCAAAAGCCCAAAATAAACTTCTTTAAAATACCAGACTACTTCAGTTATGACACATGCACTAGCTTGGGGTTCCTAAATCAGCAGACTGAAGAAAAACTGCCTTGTCATCAGAACGCCAAAATATATAGCTCTCACGAGGAACAGATACATGGAGCTATAGGTCTAAATCTAAACTCTCTCTGTGGAGGAGAACATGCTTTAGCTGTGTAATAAGCTGAGCCCCTGCACCAAGACATGAGAAATTACACCAAAGCTCTTCTAATGACAAGCCACTAAACCCGTTTTCCTTTCAAAGGGGAGGAGAGCACAGACAAGGGACAGTCACTGCAGCAAACAGAATGCAAAAATGAAAAGCTGAAATCAAAAGACCGATGAAAGCATAACATTAAAAAGAGAAGTGTTTAGCTGTTAAATCATCCAAATTGCTTTGCCAAATTTTGACATGCTTGATTTCCTGTAGTAAAAAATCTCCTTTTTTTTCCCCCCTTTCTTTGAAAAAAAAAAAAAAAAGTGAGGAAAAATAACCAGCTGTTCCTTGTATAGTTCAGGAAACAAGTTTGATTTATTACTTGAAGGTTATTTTTGAATGAGCTGCTTGTGGCAGCCAGAGTGCAAGAAAAGTCACTGAGGCCTGTCCACTTGAAGGGCTCAAACTGTTTCCTGAACAGTCCTTCACTCTGCACCTCCAACGGCTATTATTGACAACGTGTGACTGGGGCCTTCCAGGATTTTAAAACAGCAGGGGTCCCGACCAAACAATCGGGCTGTCAATTACCTTTTCCCCTGTTGTGAAAAAGGGGCCCAGGACAATGCAACTTCCCAGCGGGGCGCCCTGCAGCTCCCAGTCTGTAACCCACTCTTGGCCCCGTTCAGCATTCAAAACCCAGTAAAGGGTCGGTGCCTTCGCTTTTGTCTGTGTGTGTCAGCGCCAACCAGAGTGCCTGCAAGGTGGATGTCTCCACGGACGGAGTTTTAAGTTCTGGCGTGGGCAAGAGGGGCTGCCTGCATTGCTCTCTCTGGTGCTCGCGTTCGTTTTTTCGGTAAGATCCCAACGCACACAAAGAGCACGCACCCCCCCCCCCCCGCCCCCCGCCGCCCCTTCTGTAGGCACGTCCTCCGGGAACGCCCAGCCCTCTCCACCTAGACTGTGGCTTGAAAAACTTCCTGTGCGCATTGATGACTCGCTGTGAGGACTGTCCATCATCCCGCCCCTTTGTCCGGCAGTCACTTCCATTCGCATTTGACTGACTGAGGAAGCCTGAGTTATTTGTAAAGAACAACAAGGCTTTTCATTCATAATTTTCGTAGGGGGACAGGGTGCTAATGACTGAGCTTGAATAACTCGGGAATGCGGTATTCAAGGCAGGAAGAAGCCCAACCGACTGCCAAATGAGGGCAGAGAGGATGTAGGTGAAAAGTGCCCGGGTAAAAAGCCAAACAATGGCAGGAGGATTACACAGGTCTGCAAATCCAAAGCGAGGTTTTAAAAGGTGAGACCCTCCGAAAGATGGAAGCGGGAAGGAGGGCAGGGAGAGTCTAACAGGATTTTATTAGCGTTGGGATCAAGTTACATGGCAGAGTTTTCAGAATCCGAAACCCATAAAGGGTCGACAGAGGAAGTGATCTTTTCTTCCACTGCTGGTTCTCCTACAAAAACAGAAAAAAAGTTAAAAAAAAAAAAAGTAAAACTGGTTCTCACTCTCTTTTGGTACCTTTCACAGGTTCAGACAAAGAGAGTTTGTTCTGCAGGGGTACTCAGCTTGGCAATCCAGTCTAGATTCCAAAGAGCTTGCTTTACTTTCAGGTCTCTAGTCAATTTTATGTACATGCAGTGTAAACACAATGTATAATAATTTTATATACCTGCTGCTTCCAAGGCGGAGAAATTGCACAAATGTCAATTTCTGGCCTAATTTAACTATATAGATAAGTATTACAAATGTTCATTCTCTTCTTAAAACAATACAATTGTAGTCTGGTTTTTTAAATTAAGAAATTAAAAGTATCACATTGAATTTCTTAAGGCACAATTTTATACATTAGAGTATAGAAAATAATCCAGAATAACAATGTTGCACATTTTAATAAAATACAGAATGATACAAGCTGCTTTAAAAAAAAAACAATGTAACTCCATACATGAAGAATGTTTCAATCATTATTAGAAAATGTTTACTATGTCTTTTTGCTAAAGCACGTCAAGTAAAAGTTAACACATACTAATTTCGGAAGAATTCAGCAAAAATAAATTAGCAGGCAGTAGGATTCTAGTTCTATCTCTGTTGAGTCTACTAGCCCTAGTGGCCTTAGGAAGCACTTAGAGATACTGAGGTCCAAGGTCGAAGTTCAGATTCTGGGCCAGGGGTTTACTTAGCTCTAAGTCCTAAGTCACAAACTGATTCAACAAACATTCCTTAAAATTGAGGCACTAACTACCATCATTGTGTCATTAAAATCCATTGTCTCATATCACCCTGACAACCATCCTCTTCTGACCAATGGGAAAACTGAGGTGTGGAGACTCTCCAGTACTTCCCATCTATTTCCACCTGAGTCCCCAACAAAGGCAAAGGAGAATGAACAGACTCTTGGAGCATTTCCAAAACTAACCTGAACGTAGACCTCAGGGGGATTTTATCATCATCATCATCATTACTTTGGCCTTGTGTTTTAAGAATGTACATGAATTTAAGCGTTCCCATTGTGGCTCAATGGGATTGGCAGCATCTCTGCAGTGCCAGGAGGAGGTAGGTTTGATCCCCGGACCAGGACAATGGGTTAAAGATCCCACATTGCCCTAGCTACAGCATAGGTCACAACTGCAGCTCAGATCTGATCCCTGGCTATATCCCTACAAATTCTTAATTAGTTTTTTCCAGCTTTATTGGGGTATAATTTAGAAATAAAATTGTAATACATTTAAAGTGTACAACATGATAAGTTGACACACATATATATCATGAAATGATTCCCACAACCAAGTTAATTAACTCATCTATTACCTCATATAGTTACTTTCTCTTTTACTTTTTTTTTTTATGAGAACGCTTAAGATCTACTCTCAGCAAATTTCAAGTATACAATACAGTATTATTAACTATAGTCACCCTGATGTAATCAAATCCTCAGGATCCTTATTCCTTCTATAACTGAAAGTTTATACTCTACAACCAACAGCTCCCATTTCCCCCACCTCAGCCTCTGGCAACCACCATTCTACTCTCTTTTTCTATGAGTTCAAATCCCTAAATTTGTGGAGTTCCTGTCACAGCACAATGGAAAAGAATCTGACTAGTATCCGCGAGGATGCGGATTCAATCCCTGGCCTCACTCAGTGGGTCAAGGATCTGGTGTTGCTGTGAGCTGTGGTTTAGGTCGCAGACGTGGCTTGGATCCTGCATTGCTGTGGCTTTGGTGTAGGCCGGCAGCTGTAGCTCTGACTGGACCCCTAGCCTGGGAACCTCCATATGCCATGGATGCAGCCCTAAAAAGCAAACAAAACAAAAAAACAAAGCAATCCTCGAGTTTTTGAGAGCAGGAGTAAATAAGTTGCTGCAAGATTTGGAACTGATGATTGAGAGTACAGGCATACTCTGGTGATTCTAGATTCAAAACCCAATGAGGACCAAAAAAAAAAAAACAAAAACAAAAAACAAAAAACCCCAAAACCCAAAAACCCCTGACATCAACATGTGGTGCTATCTGTGCTATAAATAAACTTTCCATAACTGACTTTCAAATGTAATTTCACTAAATGTGGGGGTGAGAAGAGACATCCACAATCAGCTCTTGCATGCAGGTGTGAGCCTGGCTTAACATTTTCCTCTATACATGCTTTGTTTGGTATCAACTCCACTTTCTAGTCTTATTCTCAATAAGCTATGAATCTCTATTATGGTTTCACTGTAATAACATAATGACTTTCATTTACTAAATAGTTATTGCAAGTCAGACCTTTTCTGAAACTCCACATGCATTATTCATTTAATCATGACACTTGGACACAGGAAATATTTTTATCCCCACTTTATGGGTGAGGAAATGAAGGCAGTGGGCAACTGAGATATTTATATAAGGCCTCCCTCTCAAACCAACCTCAAACAGACTCTATGAAGGAGATCATCATCTATTTTTTTAAAAGTCTCCCCAAGTAATGCTAATGTTTGGCCATGCCTGAGAATCATTGATTTAGAAAATAAAGCAAGAACCCTTGCTATTTGAAAAAATTACAACTTTCTAGTTGACCGTGGCTAACTCTATGTTCGGTCTTGTGTAAAAAGTTCAGTTCACACTTGGCTATGTACATACACATGATGTGTTAAAAAACAAACAAACAAAAACCTTTGTGGAGATAAAGGTGGAATGTGGGTCATCTTTAGGATGTGATATAGTTTTTCTAAAAAACTATTCTCAATATCCTAATGATCTCAACAGGTAAGGTAGTGGTATAGTTTCCAATGACTAGCTTTTACTTCAAATATTATTGTATTGTTATTTACACTTTGCTTAATTTGGCGTCGCCAGATAAAATACAAGACCTATGTATAAAAAAACTACTTGTTGCTTCTCTGAAGTGTAAATGTGACTAAGTGTCCTGTGTTTTTCTTTGTTAAGTCTGGCAACCCCAGCTTAATTGAGGGTCAAAATTTTCATGCTTTGAATCAAAGTTTTCCACAGGATCCTCTCACCATCCAAGCTTATCCACCCTTCAAATGAGGCCCAGTGAGTGTGCCAGGAAGCAACGAGGCTTTACTATTTGCATCAAGTTATTCCCAATGATTTTGATCCTCAAGGTTAAATTTTAAATTTATTATAAATAAATTTATTAGGTCACTCTCCCAAGGCAATAGAAATAAAAGCAAAAGGAAACAAATGGGACCTAATTAAACTTTAAAGCTTTTGCACAGCAAAGGAAACCATTAAGAAAATGAAAAGATAAACCTACAGACTGGGAGAAAATATTTTCAAATGATGTGACAGAAAATGAGTTAAGTTCCAAAATAGACAAATAGACAAATAGACAAATATAACTCAACAGCAAGAGGACCAAAAAGCAAAAAAAAAAAAAAAAAAATGGGCTTTAGGAGTTCCCATTGTGGCACAGTGGTTAACAAATCCGAGTAGGAACCATGAGGTTTCGTGTTCGATCCCTGGCCTCGCTCAGTGGGTTAAGGATCACGGCTCAGCTTGGATCTGGCAATGCTGTGGCTGTGGTATAGGCCGGCCGCTACAGCTGCAATTCGACCCCTAGTCTGGGAACCTCCATATGCCGCGGGAAGCGGCCCTAGAAAAGGCAAAAAGACAAAAAAAATTGTTTTAATTAAAAAATAGGGCTTTAGACCTAAATAGACAATTCACCAAAGACATACAGATGGCCATTAGATGTTCAACCTCACTAATTATTACAGAAACGCAAATTGAAACTACAATGAGGAATCACCTCATGCCAATAAGAATGGCCAACACGAAAAAGTCTACAAACAATAATGGGGATGTGGAGAAAAGGGAACCCTCCTACATTGTTGGTGGGAATGTAAACTGGTGCAGTCACTACGGAAAACAGCATCAAAGCAACTTAAAAAAACAAAAATAGAGTTACCATATGATCCAGTGGTCCCACTCCTTGGTATATAATTGGAGAAAACTCTACTTTGAAAAGGTATATGTATCACTATCTACAAAAGCCAAGACATGGAATCAACCTTAATGTCCTCTGAGGGATGGATGGAAAAAGAAGATGTGAAATACACACACACACACACACATATCACACATATATAATAGGATAGGTATACAAATTCATATACCATGGAATATCACTCAACCATAAAAAAGAATGAAATAATGCCATTTGCAGCAGCATGGATGGACTTAGAGATTATCATACTAAATGAAGTAAGTCAGGAAAAGAAAGACAAATATCATATGGTATCACACATGGAATCTAAAATATGATATAAATAACTTATTTACAAAACAGAAGCAGACTCACAGAAATAAAAAGAAATTTATAGTTTCCTAAGGGGAAGAGGAACGGGATAAATTAGGAGTTTCGGATTAGCAGGTATAGACTATTAGGCATAAAATAGATAAACAGCAAGGTCCTAACTAATAGCACAAGGAACTATATGCAATATCCTGTAATAAACTATAATGGAAAAGAATACAAAAAAGAATATATATATATGTTCTTTGATATGTATAACTGAATCATTTTGCTGTACACCAGAAACTAACAAAACATTAAGTCAACTATACTTCAATATAAATAAGTGAATAAATGAATAAATAAAAGATAAGGCTTGGAAAATATGCTTAACTTCAGAAGTAAACAAAGAAATACACAATGAAATGAGACACCATGATTCACTTATCAGATAAACAGAAATTTTAAATTTTGACAAAACTTACTATCGGTAAGACTTACTGAAGGGAGTTCCCGTCCTGGCACAGAGGTTAACGAATCCGACTAAGAACCATGAGGTTGTGGGTTTGATCCCTGGTCTTCCTCAGTGGGTTAACGATCCAGCGTTGCCATGAGCTGTGCTGCAGACTGCATACGCAGCTCAGATCCTGCGTTGCTGTGGCTCTGGTGCAGGCCAGCAGCTACAGCTCCGATTAGACCCCTAGCCTGGGAACCTCCATATGCCAAAAAGACAAAAAAAAAAAAAAAGACTTACTGAAAAACAGTCCATCTCACCAAATGAGATTAGGAATGTAAAGTGAAGTACTCTTTTAGGGTATTTTTTAGCAATATTATCAAAAAATTTACTATGCATAAACTTGAGTTAAATTCTACTTCATTGAATGTATCCTTACAAAGTAAGACAAACACGTAAATATATATGAACAAGAATGCTTATCATAGGGAGTTCTCATTGTGGCTCAGTGGAAACCAATCTGACTGGCATCCATGAGGAGGTAGGTTCCACCCCTGGCCTCACTCAGTGGGTTAAGGATCGGGTGTTGCCATGAGCTGTGGTGTAGGTCAAAGACGCGGCTCGGATCCTATGTTGCTGTGGCTATGGCCGGCAGCTACAGTTCTGATTCTAGCCTGGGAACCTCCATGTGCTGTGGGTGTGGCCTTAAAAACACACACAAAAAAACCAAACAAACAAACAAACAAAAAATAAATGAATGCTTATCACAGCATTATTTATTCTAGCAAAACAACTGGTCCCCCAAGCTCTCAAAAACAGGAAATTGAATGACTAGCAAAGAAAGATTTTTAAAATAAATATTCATCAAATATCATCCATGAGTGGGACTTTTACTCTTTATAGTTTTCTGAATTGTTTGATTTTTTTTTTCTTACAGTGAACATTTAGCGCAGAAACAATAAAATAAAATTAACCCATTTGTCATTTGGGAAGCTGTGATAGGGAAAAAAGTAGCATGATCTTATCTTTGGATAATTCTGGAGCATAAAGTACTTGATACAAATTGATGGAATGTAGCCATCAAAATGTACTAGAGATTTTTGGTAAAAATCTCTGCTCTTAGACTGAAAGCAAGAGAAAACCCTCCCAGTCCCAGCTGATCTATCTGATCTATAGTCCCTGCTGAGTTGTGATACTAAGGACTTCCTCAAGGAAGATGCCCTTTGCTCCATGAGCCCAGGACATGTGGTATTTATCTTAGATTTCAGAAGTATCACAATCCACTAATAACTTGACAAGCAGTTAGGAACATAGGGTATGAAAACAACCCATTTTAAAAATTGTATGAAGTTCATGAGAAAAGGATTTCAAATAATGGAAAGATACTCATTTGTCTGTTGCCAGAACCCTGGCCCTGACTGAGTTTGAAATGCTCCTACGATGTCATGAAAATACTTACAGAATTCTTTAGGGAAGTTCAAATATTTCAGCTTCTGCCTAGAACAGTCTTATCTGAATTCCATTATAAAGTTACAGTACTAGAGACCTAAGGATCTTTTTCACCCACATTCTCAGTATACATTCAAAGAATTTTAGCTTCTTAACAGACCACTCCAAATGTGTACTGCCAAAATGCACTGCCTGTACACTGAGGCCCAAAGAGATCAGACAACTAGACCACCGCTCTGCAGGAGCCTCCTTAACTCTGTTGCGCTCACAAACCCTCAAGCATCAACAGCACCCAGGTGAAAATGACTTTCTAGGTGCTCTTGAATGACTTTTCAATATTTTCATGGCCATTTCTCTCAGTCTCCCATTTACACCGTCAGCTCCTTGCACTCAGAAACTAGCCAGTCCTCATCGCAACTATTTGAGCAAAGTGATAGGGCCAGTAGGTCCCAGATCAGACCAAGGCCATGAGGACAGGAATTCTGCCCCAGAAGACCATTTGGTATTTAATAAGAGAGAGGACGTGATATGAGGTCCCCCCCCGCCACCCCCACGAATGCTGGAAAACAGGATTTGCTATATAATTCAAGACTCTCAGTATTATTATTCTGGGTCTTTGCACATTCACCTTCACAGGATCATAAAAGAACCTAGAGAGTTTCGAGCAATGAAACATCACAGCCTTCTGGTGTACAACAAATACTTCAGCCACACCCCATTTAACGTAAGTGAATGTACAAACTCTTCCTAACAGGGGATGGAGCTTCATTTCAGGCACAAGTTTCCATTCCAAAAATGTGTGCTTAAAAATTCAGTGTTGGATAAGAGCCCAAATGTTGAAGCCTTCTTAAGTAGGAAGGAACTCATATTTCTCAAGCCTCTAGATTTCTTGAACAAGTAATTCAATGAGGAGACATTCCAGTCAGAACCAACCACAGCAGGTAAATAGGTCCCTTCTCCCCTAAAGTGCTCTCTCTACTTTGAGAAGGTCACATATGACAACAAAAATCAATATAAGGTGAAGATTTCTGTAGAAATACTATTAATAGCTGAACATAGTTAGCAGGGGTCACTGAAATGTGTTTTAAATCTCTACTTTTATTGCTACATAAGCACAAATAAGATATACAAATCAAATAGTGCTTACTATATAATTTTAAAACTTTTGGAAAATATGGAGGCAAAACAATTTATTTTACCAAATAAACTACCAAGCCCAATTTAACTGAAATTATCACTGCCACTTATTGAGAGCTTCCCCTATGCTAGGCTTTATAGATACTTTATAGCATCCAATGCTAACAGCAGCTCTTTTACAGATGGGAACTAAGGTTAATTACCTCATTCATTCATTCATTCATCTGATTTAAAAACTTCTGAAACAGTTCCCTTGTGGTGCAGTGCATTAAGGATCTGGCATTGCAGCAGCTGTGGCGCAGGAAGCAAATACAGCATGGGTTCAACCCCTGGCCCAGGAACTTCCACATGCCGTGGGTGCAGCCAAAAAAAGAAAGAAAAAAGAAAAAAAGAAAGAAAGAAAGAGGAGTTCCCGTTGTGGCGCAGCAGAAACAAATCCAACCAGGAACCATGAGGTTTCAGGTTCAATCCCTGGCCTCAATCAGTGGGTTAAGGATCCAGCATTGCCATGAGCTGTGGTGTAGGCTGCAGACGTGGCTCAGATCTGGCATTGCTGTGGCTCTGGCGTAGGCCAGAAGCTGTAGCTGTGATTAGACCCCTAGCCTGGGAACATCCGTAAGCCGCAGGTACGGCCCCAAAAAGACAAAAGGAAAAAAAAAAACAAAGAAAAGAAAGAAAGAAAGAAAGACAGACAGACAGACTGACCTTTGAGTTACTTATGAGTGTAGTTATCTTTGGTGCTGGAGATAAAATGACAGGTGAGACCTGACCTGGATTCTCGCCTTCCTGGAGCTTTGAATACGGCAAATGGTCACTCAATTACATGTATGTTTGCAGCAAAGAAGGTCTGGAGAGGAACAAGAGAGATTTGACCTAGTCAAAAGGTCAGAAAAAGCGTTCTTGAGAAAAAGACAACAGGGATTTAAAAGATAAGTAGAAGTTAACATAGCAGAAGGCCAGAAAAGTGAACGGGGAAATCGCATATACAAAGGCCCGGTCCAGGAGAGGAGCATTTGGGAGCAACTAGAAGGAAGTAGTCAGAGCTGCAAGGCAGAAAGCAGGGGCTGTTGAAACAGAAGGCTGGGAGGGGGAAAGGGGCTGGACTGTAGGACCTCGAAGCTGGGTTAAAGACTTGGATCTTTATCCCAGGAGTACTGAAAAGGCAAGGGTGGGAGTTTAAGCATCAGGGAATCCTGATCAGATTTGCCCAAAATAGCCTAGACTGAACCCAATTCCAGATTTCTTCAACTCCCAAAGTCCCTAAAACCTATTACGGTATTTAAGAGTTTAAACCTTAGTGTCATTTTCTTTTAGGAGTTACAACTTAAAAAAATTTATATATATAGAAAATCTAATTTTGCCCATGCATGATTTTAACATCTCTTAGGGAATAAGGCAAGTATGTCTCTACATGATAAACAGGGTGAGAAGAATACATCTCAAAATTGCAAAGGGGATTTTCACAAAAAATAAAAAAATGGTTCAGTATTTGGTGACTTTCTTGGAACTATTCTAAAAATGCATTTTTTTTTTTTTTTTTTTAGGGCCAACCATGGAGCATATGGAAGTTCCCAGTCTAGGGGTTGAATCAGAGCTGTAGCTGTCAGCCCACGCCACAGCAACAACAGATCTGAGCTGCATCTTTGACCTATACCACAGCTCATGGCAACAGATCATGACTGGATCTTTAACCCACTGAGCGAGGTCAGGGATCTAATCCAAATCCTCATGGATACTAGCAGAGCTCATTATCACTAAGCCACACGGGGAACTCCTAAAAATGCTTTCCTGAAAGTTGGTAAAGTGCTAGCTTAATTTGAAACTACAGATTAGTACTTAATTTTAATTATTATTATACTTACACTTTTGCCAACTGCACTTTTTAAAGTAAAACATTCACAAGAGTTTACTTTTTTATCTGTATTTTCTAGCCACCCATGATTAGCCTTTTTGTTAATTTCTTTATTATATTGCTTGAGATAGACATTCCCTAGAGATTTTTCTTTTGCATACGTAAAATTTCCATGAGGATTTCTTTTTTAACTTCATAACATTTAATATTTCAGGGACTAAAAATCATAGCCTTAACAAACTTATTTCAGTCACTTCCTAATCATTTTACAAACCAGAAGAGTAACTTCCAGGCTAACGGAATGACTCAAATTCTGTCATTAAAAAAAAAATCCAGAAAATCTCTATTTGATTTTAGAAAATTAAGGAAAAAAGTATTTCCTATTTTAATTACATTCATTAATTTCACTCATTCAGTGAAAAGCATTATTGAGAGCCTAATGTTTACAGAGATCAGGGTGAATATTTTCTTTTTTTTAAGAATGAGAACGTGAAGAATCTATTTCCGTTCCAGCCCACTAACAAAGAAGTCCAAGGCCATCCTGATATAGACTCCCTCAGATCCTGAGAGAAGTTTAGCCTTTGGAAGAGTTTCACCAAATACGGCGTTTATATAAAGATGTTTTATATAACCCCATAAGATTCTCAAATGATTCACAATTCACTCTAACTTCAAAACACTCCCTGTCCAAAGAAACAGGACAGGAAGAACAAATTGAGTCTGTATGCACCCCTAGTCCATTTACCAAACTGAACATTTTTGACCTGACCTGTTAACTGAGCTTAATTCAGGGCTGGCTGGCAGCCTGAATATTATGGCATCTGGGTTATAAGAATGGCTATCGTGGAATCTGTCTGACTACATCTTTCTTGGAGAACAGGTTGAACTTCCTATGCCCTTTCGATCCCATGTCCCCATAATGGGAGGTATAACCCCAAACCTCAGGGTTATTCAGAGACTTAACATCTTCCTACTTCTCCTAAGCTTGGCCAGTGATACACAAATATTCATTTCAATTTATGATTTTCACTTTTATGAGGATTTAGCATCTGGGTTACAAATACTGCATAACAAAGGAGATCAAATGTTAAAAGCAAACAGAATAAAACTAGTAAAGCTAGGGCTATTTGGGGAAAGGCAAAGCAAGAGCACAGTGGTCTCACTTGATTCTCTGCACACATCAGTCCTACAAAGGAAGAAGCTCGACCTTAAGGTCAAGGAATAAATATTTTGGAAATATAATGGGAAAAATCATGTTAGCTGGCAGAGAAATTTTGTTTTGCTTTGTTATAGAACTTAGTCCACATCCGACTTGGCATAAATTGTAGCAATAAAGTACATGGAGCTAGCAAGAAGACTGATTAACCACCCCGTGGATCCAGGTTGCATATAAAGTCTCTGAGAAAGACCAGACCAACCAGAGCCTTCGGTTCAAGACCAACTTATCAAACCACTTCTCTTACCCAGGGGTAACTCCAGATCTTTATCCTGGTTTAGTTAAGGATAAGAGACATCACCGAAGAAGGTCAGATGCAGAGAAAAGCTGTTCCCAGTCTTCCAAGAGATGTAGATAAGACCTCAAGTGGTCTATTTTGAATTCCTATTGCAGCCTCTTCCAGTCCCTCCAAGAAGTATAACTATCGAATTTGGAGATACGAAGCAATTTAAAAAATAAAATGACTATAGTCCTGGCTGCCAATCAAAAGGTCCACTACTGCAAAGTCCTCTAATTTAGGAAGGTCCCTCCCAGAAGAGTCTATGCATAAATTAAGTTTACCATTGCAGCTGGGATAGGAGTAGTAATAATGGTTGAAAGATCTAAATTGCTACTCTTGGAAGGAGTTTACAAGGTTGTGTTCTGGGCCATCTTTAAATATCAATACATAAGTAAGTTGTTGTCTTGGTTATAATACTAACAAAACAACCAACTAATCAATATTCTTCTTTGTCTCAAGAATACATCACATCACTGTGAGATTATCAAAACTAGGGGGTCTGATCACAATAAGGCCAAGTGGTTTGGTCAATCTCACACACATGCACACACACAAAACGGATCTAGAGTTGTGTAAAAGTACACTCTCCGATTTCTACAACATAAATCAGAAGTTTAGATGAATGTATACAACCTTGAAAATATCTGATTTAACTTGGCCAACATACCCACTAGTAAAGAAGCACCTCTAGATTGTCCCTAATGATGCCTTCTACCAAAGACTGGAGGGGGCAAAATTCACATAGGTTTATACACTGCCTTAATTTTAAAAAAAATGAGGATAATTATAGTTATAAAGTGAAGTAAATCCACATAAGTGAATACAGAAAATTAAATCAAGGCAGAGATGAGATCCCAAATGTACCACACATGGTCCTGCTCAATGGCCAGGAGTAAGAGGGCATGTTACTTGGTGCCACCTGAGAACTTAGAGGCGAGTACTGGTGCAGCAGACTTTTCCAAGGATTTGGTATTTTTCAGCATCAGATAAACAGGAACATGTGTTCACACATCAGGGTTGCATCTCTAGAACTCTCCAAAACCAGATTAAAAATGAGCTTCACTGTGAAGTTTTACATAACATTCTTTCAAAATTCTAAAGTATCTTCCAAAATGAACCTCAGTTATAATTTTGGAATGTAACACGAGAATCAATTTGGGGACACATTACAACAGCTGCACCAAACACTTAATTATATATGTGTGCGCACGCATAAGTAGGGACACGATTCCTCTTTGGAACTACAACTAAGTAAATTCTAGAGGCATAACATAACGCTTTATACGCCACGTCCAAAAAATTAATAATGAGTTGAGTAATAATAAATCAAATAGTAAGGAGTAAATTAGAATCCAACAGATTCTCGTTTTTATCTCGTGCTTAAGGTAGAAGTTAAATGTTTTCCCAGCTTGCCAGCGGGAGGCTTGGGGGGTAGAGGAAGAGCTAGATTACAGGGGATTCCTTCTGGCTCAGGAAAGATAAAGTATAAATTCCTAGATTCTACCCTATTGACTCAATACAAATAGAAGGTGCTCTAGGCAGCCGGAAGCTCCTAATTTAAATTCCATTTTATGCTTTGATCCAGAAGAACGCATATTCGCAGAGTTCCTGCAGGGCTGGGAAAAGAGCATGGGCGCAAGGGTCTCCTTACAAAGCAGCCACTGGGTGCAGGGGTGTGAGGAAGCCAAGAGAAGTTTTCTTTCACGTGTTCTGCCAGACTCAGGCAGCGTATTCCCGCCAGCCTTGCACACCCTGGCTTTGGCCTCCAACTCCGTCCGCTCACTAAAAACTGGGGTTCCTCTGCCCCTGGGTGCCTCACCTCATATTCAAACGGAATGTGTCGAGGAGATGGTAAGGAAAGCCACCTGCCGTTGCACTTACATTATAAATGTCTTTTTATTCACTGGGAAACAGCCGGCCCGGGGTACATCTTGGAAAGCAACTCCGCCGGCCCTCGTCCAGTCCTGGGGAAGAAAGCAGCTCCAGCCCCGCGCCGGGCGGGCGCCCCCTGGTGGCCGGACGGGCTGGGAGCGCAGCGGCGCCTGCGCTCCTCCGAGGCTCGAAAGACTCCAGTGTTGGGAGAGCGGCCCGGGCTGGGGAGCCCGGGTCGTCCAGTGTCTGCAGCCCCCTCGGGCGCCGCTGAGCAGGCGGATGTAGCCCTGTCCACCCTCGCCGGAGGGGTGGCGTGGGGCGGGGGGGGGGGAACGTAGGCCAGCGCCCGGAAATAACGCGTGCCACTTCCCTTGCCACCTCTGGTTCCAAACCTCGGTTGACGAGGGAGAGCGCTGGAGAAACATGGAGAAGGCAGGCCGAGAGCATAGCGCGGCCGGGAACGCGCCGGGACGTTCTAGAACGAGAGCCTGGGAGAAGGCAGCGAGTGCCAGGGTAGCTGTGAACGGATGTGGGCTGGAGCCGGACCCGGGGAATCTAGCACCACGTTTTCCTAGCAGTGTTTCAAGAACTCTAACCCTCGCAGGTGCTCTTCGGGAGCTTTGACCGTACTTCCCTGTAAAGTAAAACCTTTCTGTAAATCATTAGAATCCAGTATTAGGAGTGGGTCGGGGAGGGAGGGGTGTTAACTCCCCACTGATGCTCCCACGTGCAACCTTTCTTAGTAAATGAACGGCAGTAGTAGGAGTGGGTCGAGGAGGGGGGGTGTTAACTCCCCACTGGTGCTCCCACGTGCAACCTTTCTTAGTAAATGAACGGCAGTCGGCACAGTGCTGATGTATGCATTTTCTATCTTTGTATTATAATCTATTTTTTAAGTAGGAAAGTACAGACCACCTTCAAAAAGGACAATAGGATCTTCTTCGAGAAATGATCTACGTGACAAGGAGAGTTGGCAAAGAAGGGTGACTCTTCTTGGTTAAGTGAAGGAGGAAAGATGCAGTAAAACAGCGGGCCCCCCTCCCATTTCAGAAGCCCGCGACGTCGCCCTTAGTAATCGCGTCTGTGTAATTGTAAAAAGGCCTAGATTGTAGCATTTCCTTCGGCTATTGCGTCAAACAAAACAGTAAGGAAGAGCTTCAAAGAAGCCTCCATCCGTAGCTCGCTCCCTCTTCAAAAATAAAGTCTAATGTTAAACGAAAAACTACAAATCGACGTAATCAAAAGCAAATCCCGGCAAGAGCAGAAGGTACTTGAAACACGAATCTGCATTCCGTTCCTCCCGTACGCGGCTCTGAGGTGGGGGAGGCGGTTTGTGCTGGTGCCTGGTGTATAATCGGGTTAATCCAGTAGACAAAGAATAAACCAATAGCCCTCCCACCTCACTTCCCTCTCCCCTTCCCCTCCCCCTTCTTCTCTCCCCGTCGCCCCCTCGAGGGGGAACAGAAAAGAGGAGAGGTGGGCTTGCAATGGATTCCGCATAAAGTCGCAAAACCTGCAACTTGCTGTTTTTAATGCTAACGCTGCCTGGCCCGGATTCGTTTTTAAGGTTCATTCCCTTTTCCTAGTGGCGGGGAGAAAGTTCCCCAAATCAGCGGGAGCCACGGCTCGTCCTCGTGGCCTCTGGGGAAACCTTAAGGTCAGTGTTTCCTTGAAACTAGATAAACTGACCCCGCCGTGCCCAGCCCGGCCCCGCGGGCACCCCGCGTGACGGCGCCGGGGCGGTAGGACCGGCCTGGGGACGCGCGGGGCGGCGTGGTTGCCCTTTTGAATGCCTCCAGCGGCTCGGAGCGCTGGCGGGCGCTGGAGTGTGAGTGAATGTAGCCCCGCGGAGCCAATGAGCTGGGACCGGATGCGATATATCCTCTGGGACAACAACTGCTCTGTTCCGCCTCGGATCCACATGACGCCATTTACTGCTGCCGCGGCCGCCGCAGAGCTCCCTGCCTCCTCCGGAAAGGCTAGGGCGCAGGCCAACAACGAGCCCCCCCGGTCAGGCCCCAGACCCTCCGCCTCCTCCTCCTCCTCCTTCTCCTCCTCCTCCTTCGCACCCACCACCCCCGCCTCGGCCTCGCCGCCGCGCCTCCACAACGCCCAGTCTGCACTGCCGAGAGCTGCGCGCCGCAGCGCGAGCGGAGGAGAGGGGCCGGCGGAGCGCGCAGCGCCCAGGCCCCCGCGCCCGCCCGGCCCGGCCCGCCGCCCCGCGTCCCCGCGCCGCCTCCGCTCCGACGCGGACGCGGCTGCAGGACTTGACCATCTGGCTTTAGGTTCTCTGTAAGGCCTCTTTTCTCATTCGTTCATCTGCCAGGAAAAGACAAGCCGTTGGCGCTTCGGCCTCCAGTTCATTGAGAAAAAAAGAGGAAATACTCCGCGTGCGCTTCCAGAAGGGGGGTCGCCTCCAGCCCCGAACCCCGCAGTGTTCATCGGCTGGGGACTTGGCTCCGGATTTCCTCTCCTTTTCTTGTCCCGCCGGTTGCTCGGAAGTTGGACGGAAGCAGAGTTTGGAAGGAAAGGGGAAAAAGTTTGCATCGGGGCTGGATTTATTTGCACATCGCAGGAAGAAGAGAATCCAACGGAGAGGGGTTGGTGCAAAGCCGAGATCACGGTGAGGCGCGTTTGGCTGGCTCTTCCCCTCCTGGCGCCGTGGCCGGCGCATTGTGGGCAACATGGAGTAGGTGCAGCCGGACCAGGAGTGGGGTCTGTCTCTCCTCCGGCCTCCCTTTTTCTAACTCCACAGGTTCCCCGCGGGGATCCCCGGAGCTGCCCGCTGATCTGGCTCGCCTGGGGCTCGGCCTGCCCCGGCGGGGGCTGCAGTGCGCGGCTGGCACGGTGTCCCTGGACCCACCGCCCTAAGCGCCCGCGCCCTGGGGGGGTTGGGGTGGCCGACTGCTCGCCGGGAGTCGGCTCCGGGCGGTGCACTGGCCGCGAATTGGGCGCTGAGAGCGGGAGGGAGAGGGAAAGCACTTTGTGTTTTCCAGGTCGCTGTTGCAGGCGCCCGCATTTCTAACCTGTTCCTCTTCGGGGAAAGCGAGTCCTGGGAAAGGCTGTCTCAGGGCAGGGACGCCGGCGGGACCGAGGGCTCGCCTCACGGGGGCAGCGAGACCCCGCGGGTGAAAAAGGGACAGGGTACCGGGTTGGGAGGGGGTGCTCTGCGCGGTGTGGACAGAGGCGAGCAGAGGGCGGGTGGGAGCGTCGCCCAGCGTGGCGCCGCGTCTCTGCGGTTCGGAAGTGCAGCTCTCTCTTTTTTCCGTTCGCCGTGGTCTGCCTGGGTCACGCTTTTTTTATTTTTGGAAGATTGGGCTGACCCAGCAGAGGAAGAAAGTCCTAAAACAGTCGCGAGCGTTTTCCATTCCCTGAAAAGAGGTATTAAAAGAGGCTAGCTATTTTTTTTCCCCTTTCCTTTGATGAGTTGATCAACTTTGTTGTTGCTGCTATTTTGTAATTTGGAATCTTGTGCGTTTTTACAAAGCGGTCACTGTGTCGGCTCGCCCCACCCTTTTGCTGAAGTCTTTTCTCCCTAATCCTAAGTCTAATCACACACTGTTCTTAATGGGGGTTTCAAAGCACTTTCAAAAGCGGGGGGCGGTGAGGGAGGCGGGGGTCTGTGAAGGAGGCCAGGGATCAGGAAAATCAGTTTGGTAAATATCCCCAAAGATGCTACTTTCCCCCTCAAACAAATCTGCGCGGAAAGTTTCCAGCCCAGGGATCTGGGTCTTGCATGCCGGGGCGGGGGGGGGGGGGGGGGGTTTGCAGTGGGTTCCTGGAAAATGTTTTCTCTTTTAAAGCAATTTTTCTTTGACTCTAAGAAACATATTCATATGTGAATATGTGTGTATATTTTTAATACATGGGTATATGCAGATTGCAGGCACTGCCCCCTCGGTCAGCGCAGGTAGAGTCTCCCGTTGTGCTAGGATTAGACCTCGGTATCCTGGCTGTGTGTCCAAGGCACGGCTTTCTACCTCGCAGTGCGGGTCTGGAAACCGGTTCCCGAAGGTCGAGGGCCTTGGAGGGAACGTCCTGCCATGGGCTGCGTGACCTCCGCCGGAGGGTGGAGCGGCTCCCACATAAAGCTGCCAGGCAGTTCTCTGGGGTGGGGGAGATTCTGGCAGCGGAGGAAAGGAGGGGGAAGCGTGCCCTAGCATTTCAGGGCACTCCCCTTCCGAGGCGCGGGGGGGTGGGGTGGGCAGCTTAGCCCCGGGGCTCCGAATGTGACCCACCTGCTGGGGACGGTGTTGGGGCGCAGATAGAGCCTGTAGCCGGAGTAAAAGCAAAGAGCAACGCTGTCTTGTCTGCCTTTCTGTTGGAACTGAGATCCAGTTGCCAGCTTTTTTTCCAAAGTGGAAGGTGTGTGTCACCTGCCTGTGTCTCTTTTTCTAAAAAGCAGACACTGGGTGAAAGTCCACTTTTGCAGACTTGGCAAAGAGGATGGTAGTTTTGAAATTTATAGAGGGAGGGTCATTTAAGGGGTTACTTGTCAGGATGATAGATCTGAGACGTGACAGTTGAGTTTTTAGAACACTTCTTGTTATCACCAATCGGTGTATGTTCTCACTAGGTTTTTGGAAATGGGCAGAGCAGTTGAGATTTGGACATAATTCATATCTAAAACAGGGAGAACAGTCTTGTAGTTACATAATTTAAGATGTTCTCCTAGGCTATCTATCAGGTTGTAAAATATGTGAGTCACAAGTTGTTGGGAAGTTGAAAATAAGTTCCTGTCTTTTTGTTGCTCATGATGTAAATTTGCTTTATTATGTTTCTGGCACTTAGCAGGATTTGAATTGATAGGTTTTTAGTTCTAAACTTTGTGTTACTCTATAGTTAATGATAGTGCTTGATTATTGTATAAAATGTATAACTCTCCCTTGGAGGGGTATTTACTTTTTTGCATATCATAGTAATCCTATGGCATTTTATAAAGTTAGATAAACCATAGTTCTAGGTGTTTGATGTAAAAGAACCAAGAATTTCTTGGCTGTGTTTATTGCTGCTTAAGGCAGAAGTGACCATGATAAATGTAAGCTTATTTCAGAATTTGAAAAGGTGTTATTCAGCTTTTGAAAATGTCAGTATCAATGTTGTATTCCAACATTACTTTGCCACAATTTTTCCATGGAACCTGAACCTTGGAAATTGTATGCCTATTTGAGTAAGGCATTGTTGCTTAAATGATCGAAACAAAGGTCACTGCTTGGTGTCACTGCATATCATTAGAATAAAGAATTGTCAGCACCTGGCCATATTTTTTCTTTTGGGTTCAGATGGCGATCCCAATACCTGCCCTAGACAGCCGCTCCATTCCAATGCTGTTTCTCTAGGGGAAGTGGGGAGTGAAGAGTTAAGTCAGGTGGGTGGAGAGTGGGAAGTATCCCGGCGTGTAAACCATCTCTTTCCTCTTGGCTCCCACAGGAATTCAGATGTGTTCTAAGCCTGCTGGAGTGACCACACTTCCAAGACCTGATGGAGGCCAGAGCTCAGAGTGGCAGCGGGTCGCAGCCCTTGTTGCAGGCACCCCGTGACGGTGGCAGGCAGCGTGGGGAGCCCGACCCCAGAGATGCCCTCACCCAGCAGGTACACGTGCTGTCTCTGGATCAGATCAGAGCCATCCGAAACACCAATGAGTACACAGAGGGACCTACTGTGGTCCCCAGACCCGGGCTCAAGCCTGCCCCTCGCCCCTCTGCTCAGCACAAACACGAGAGACTCAACGGTCTGCCCGAGCACCGCCAGCCTCCCCGGCTCCAGCACTCGCAGGCCCACGTTTCTGTGAGGGCCTCCCTGTCCAGGTCCATCAGCACTGTCAGCTCGGGGTCTCGGAGCAGTACGAGGACAAGTACCAGCAGCAATTCCTCGGAACAGAGGCTGTTGGGATCATCCTTCTCCTCGGGGCCCGTGGCTGACGGGATAATCCGGGTGCAGCCCAAATCTGAGCTCAAGCCAGGTGAGCTTAAGCCACTGAGCAAGGAGGATTTGGGGCTGCACGCCTACAGGTGTGAGGACTGCGGCAAGTGCAAGTGTAAGGAGTGCACCTACCCGAGGCCTCTGCCATCAGACTGGATCTGCGACAAGCAGTGCCTTTGCTCAGCCCAGAACGTCATTGACTATGGGACCTGCGTGTGCTGTGTCAAAGGTCTGTTCTATCACTGTTCTAACGATGACGAGGACAACTGTGCCGACAACCCGTGTTCTTGCAGCCAGTCTCACTGTTGTACCCGTTGGTCGGCCATGGGTGTCATGTCCCTCTTTTTGCCTTGCTTATGGTGTTACCTGCCAGCCAAGGGTTGCCTTAAATTGTGCCAGGGGTGTTATGACCGGGTGAACAGGCCTGGATGCCGCTGTAAAAATTCAAACACAGTTTGCTGCAGAGTTCCCACTGTCCCACCCAGGAACTTTGAGAAACCGACATAGCATCCTTAATCAGGAATATTGCAGTAATAAGGATGGTTCCCTTTTTTTTTTTGTTTTTGTTTTTTAACACACACATATGCAACCAGCTAATCTTGGCACTGTTCATAGAGGGTTGGAATATCCTTTGCTGTTTGCAGTGAAATGCTTTTTTGTCCGTGTGCCATTTTAACTGATATGCTTGTTAGAACTCAGCTAATGGAGCTCCGAGTGGGGGATACAGATCTTGGCGACCTACATGTTGCATAAGCTAAAGCAACAGACACTCCTAGGCAAAGTTTTTGTTTGTGAATAGTACTTGCAAAATTTGTAAATTAGCAAATGACTTTTTTTTTCCATTGTTTTCTCCAGAGATAATGTGCTATATTTTTGTATATACAATAATATTTGCAACTGTGAAAAACAAGTTGTGCCATGCTATATGGCACAGTCACAAAATATTATACTAATATGTTGTACATTCGGAAGAATGTGAATCAATCAGTATGTTTTTAGATTGTATTTTGCCTTACAGAAAGCCTTTATTGTAAGACTCTGATTTCCCTTTGGACTTCATGTATATTGTACAGTTACAGTAAAATCCAACCTTTATTTTCTAATTTTTTCAACATATTGTTTAGTGTAAAGAATATTTATTTGAAGTTTTATTATTTTATAAAAAAGAATATTTATTTTAAGAGGCATCTTACAGATTTTGCCCCTTTTATGAGGATGTGATAGTTGCTGCAAATGAGGGGTTACAGATGCATATGTTCAATATAAAATAGAAAATATATTAACGTTTGAAATTAAACTGAGCTGTATTGTCTTATTTTACCTTTTCTTTTGTTTTTTTGAACTGAAAAAGAAACCATTTTATGTCGGGAATAGCATTTCGGTGAGAGTTTCACTTATCCATTAGATTATCTCTTGGTGGCCGCTTTAAAGTAAAGTGGAGATTTGGTGGTTTTCAGAGATAATTGTAGCATCAGGAGAGAAATAACTGAGTATTAGACTCACTTAACTGTATTAATCACATGAGAGCTCATTTTGGCTCCTGTTCTCTTTTGTTGATTTGCAGACTTGTCTTTGTTTTGCAAGTTTAAAAAAAATCCTAATTCACTCAGGAGACTTCTAAAAGATGAACAATTAAGCTTTTTTTTTCTTTTTATAGAGTACTAAGAATGAATGCCATAAGGCTGATTTAAGACCAGAGAAATGAATTCCGTTAAACAAACGGTTATTGACTGTCCTTTGTGTGTTAGGCATGCAGTGTACACAGGTCAGTGCTGAAAATGTTTTCTTGACTTCACTGATGGTGGCTGTTTTTCTAGTCTCTTTGGTTTTAGACTCTTGAGTTCATCAGCATGATACCAAGTTGATGGAAAATATAGCTTGTTTTGATTGAAGTACTGGAATCATGAATATTCATCCTACATATTAGCCTAATAATTCAGGCCCAAGCAAGCCAACTTGAGAGGCCTTGTCTTATTTAATCGAATTATCTGGAAAATTGTTAAATATTACTCTGAAAAAAAGATGCAGTACGGCAAAAAAGTCGGTGCGTTTGCAGTTATCTTTTGGAAGCCAACACACAGCAAGCTGCTACAAGCCCATCTTGACAAATATTGGGTTTTCTTATTTGTAATAAGTCACTTGATTAATTAGTCACTTTATGGCTGTTTATTTTTTTCTTCCAAAAGCACAACCTTTTGCTGCCAAGAATCACAGGAAGTCTAGGAAATGATTTACCTGTCATTCTTGTTTAATCTGTTTCCTGTTCTGAGGTTCCTTTTCTCAGGTTAAGAGGTCTTTGTACAGACTGTCTTCTGTTTTGTTTTTTGAAATTGGCTTTCAAGGGACTATATAACCTCTTAAAACCAAGACATTGCTGTAAGAACCCTCAGTTTCCTCTAAACTTCTTCCAAAAAATACCGGTTAATTTAGAAATTATTTACTCTTAATTTTCACTTTTGGGATCCTGAATGTTATAATTCTAATATCCTTAAATCCAACCCTGATGGTGTAAGAGGAGTTAGAATATTGAAAAAAAAAAACTAGAGCAGAGTTTTTTTTATTCATTGTATAGTTTTCAGTATTTATAAAGCACAGAATTTTTGACTAATCAGTTTCTGACCTAAAACTGCCATATGCACTGATATGCGTGAGCTTTTTTGGTATAAAAGTTGTGAGAGTCCTTTTTTTTTTTTTTTAAAAAAAAACCACTTGAGCAGCTTCCAAAGTATTATACAGACAGATTGTATCGGATGCAATTGGGTGTTGTTGAAGAGACAGATTAAATACCTCTTTCCATGGTTATTGAATCAGTCTCTAATGGTGTGATTCCATCAGAGCGGAATGATTTTAATCCAGTAGTGATTATGTACAGTTTGAGAACTACTGATCTAGAAATTACTTTCTTGTTTAGCTTTTTTTAAATTTTTTTTTATTATTCAATGAATTTATCACATCTGTAGTTGTATAATGATTATCACAATCCAATTTCGCAGGATCACTTCTCGGCCGTTTGGCTAAGATCAAGTGTAGCTTTTTTTTTTTTAATGGAGTCCATTGAAAGCATAATTCACTTCTTTGAATGTGGAATATAGGGACAAACCAGCTGAAGTTGGGAGAGAATCTGGTGTCAGTATATACGAGGTCCTGATGAAAATTATTTAGAGATAGTTAAGGAAAAACTGGATTCTTCAAGAAGCTTCCAACTAGCCTATTAAATGTTGAGCCTATATAAACCAGCATAGAATTCACTTTCAGAATAGAAAAAATGAAATGTATATCTAAAGAGATTGAAAACAGCAGGTGCTCACTCTTAAGTGTGTTGAAGTTTCTGAGTCTTCTATCACCTCACTGAAGTGAAAGAATCATCACCTCGGGTTCTTAATCTCTAAAGTTTAGGACAATTTCTTATGATAAATATCAGTTAATAATGCAATGATCATTATTTTGATAATGTGATAGATTAAAAGGATCACAATACAGGGAGCTCCCATCGTGGCTCAAACCCAACTAGGATCCATGAGGGTGTGGGTTCCATCCGTGGCCTCGCCTGGTGGGTTAAGAACTGGTGTTGCCATGAGCTGCGGTGTAGGTCACAGACGCAGCTTGGATCTGGTGTGGCTGTGGCTGTGGCTGTAGTATAGGCCAGCAGCTGTAGCTCTGATTCCACCCCTAGCCTGGGACCTTCCATGTGCCCCAGGGTAAGGTGCTAAAAAACAAAACAAACAAAAAAAGTATAATAATACAGTAAACATTACTTGAACTGCTTAATATTTAGGGAAATCTTAGCTTTTTTTGTCTGGTTTCTTGCCTTTTTTTTTTCCTCTTTTTTAGAAATCTGTGCATTCTGTATATTGAAATTCTTTTAAGGATGACAACTTGATTGTTAGTTAAAACAGTCATTTCTGTGTTTTGAGGAGGAGATTTTTAAGGCCCTGCCAGATGTCTCCATGTTGGAGCATGCTCTGGGCATTGTCTGTGAAAGAAGAAAGCCAACCCTAAGTACAGGTACTCTCAACCCAACTTTTTGCATAACTTTCTTCTGCAGTACACTTTTGTCTTAGGAGGGCCTGTCTCCAGGATCTAGAAGACACAGATGATGTCAGATAAATGAGTTTGCACTTTGCACACTTCTGTGAGGTATTTGGTAGACAGTTGATAGGTTTGATGTTTTTGAATATAGATGTCAAAACTTTCAAAGCTTTAATGGGTTTCGAGTTATGCTTGCAGTTACACCCAAAATTGGCCATTTGCCTTCCTCTCTTAAAGGTTCAAAAGCACCAGGATGTAGGTGCAAAATCTCAGCTTGAAAATGGGTTAAACTGTGTAGCTCAAAAACACTGTCATCATGCAAAGTATTTTACACTCTTTTAGGGAAGAAAAATAAAAACGGCATTAGCTAGTTACAGCAATACTGTATCAGTATCCATTCTTTGGTTTACAGTATCCATTAAGACACAACTTATGGTTTTTTGGGAGTTTTTTTGTGTGTGATTTTTAGGGCCACACTGGCAGCATATGGAGTTTCCAAGGCTAGGGGTCTAATCAGAGCTACGGCTGCCAGCCTACACCACAGCCACTGCAATGCCAGATCTGAGCCATGTCTGCAACCTACACCATAGCTCATGGCAATGACAGATCCTTAACCCACTGAGCAAGGCCAGGGATTGAACCCTCAACCTCATGGTTCCTAGTCGGATTCGTTTCCATTGCGCCAGGACAGGAACTCCCAAGACACAGCTTATGTTAATTTCTACTTTAATTAGGCCAGTTGCCTCATTTCTCCAAGGGTGGGTCTCCAATGATTGAAGATAGAGCAGAATTTTGAAATAAGGCCTGTCTGATTTGGTTTAACTGATCCTGAGTGAAGCTTTACATCTGGAATCACTGGTTTGGCCATTCCTGGGAGGATAAAGCTCTCTGGCAGTTCCCACAGTGACACAATGGCAACTCTGCAGCTCCAGAATGTAGGCTCAATCCCCAACCGGCACAGTGAGTTAAAGGATCCAACATTGCTGCAGCTGCAGCATAGGTCTCCATGTGCCACAGGGCAGCCAAAAAAGAGAGAAAGTAAAGAAAAAAGCTGTCTGACTATATCCCACACTTAGATTTTTATTTAGATGCCACTCTACCACCTTCCTTGTGCCACGAGAGACCACTACGAATAATGTGAGGCAAAACGTGAATACCACTAATGAGAGTGCACCGCTGGTCAAAGATAAAATTCTGATGTTCATTTAATTTACAGCCAGAAAAGGGTGGAGATGGAGTTCTTGTGGCATGGCGGGTTAAGGATTCGGCGTTGTCACTGCAGCAGCTCAGGTCGCTACTGTGGCGCAAGTTCCATCCCTGGCCTGGGAACTTCCACATGCCTGGAGTGCAGCCAAAATAATAATAATAATAATAAGGAAAGGGAGGAAGAATATATCTAATAAACTATAAGGTATATTATACTCTAGAAAGAGAATCTAAAACTAGAGCAAATAACACAAATTAGCACTTAAATTTTTACCAAAAGTTCCCGTTGGAGCTCAGCAGTAACAAACCCAACTAGCTGCCATGAGGACACAGGTTCGATCCCTGGCCTCACTCAGTGGGTAAAAGATCCGGCATTGCTGTGAGCTGTGGTGTAGGTCGCAGACGTGGCTCGGATCCTGCGTTGCTGTAACTGTAGTATAAGCCAGCAGCTACAGCTCTGATTGGACCCCTAGCCTGGGAACTTCCATATGCCAAGGGTTCAGCCCTAAAAAAAAGAGAGAGAGAGAGAGAAAGTTTCACATTTTTTTAAAACTGCATTTTGATTGACCTAAAGAATTTTTTTTTTTGTCTTTTTTGCTATTTCTTGGGCCGCTCCCTCGGCATATGGAGGTTCCCAGACTAGGGGTCGAATCAGAGCTGTGGTCTCCGGCCTACGCCAGAGCCACAGCAACGCGGGATCCAAGACGCGTCTGCAACCTACACCACAGCTCACGGCAACGCCGGATCCTTAACTCACTGAGCAAGGGCAGGGACCGAACCCGCAACCTCATGGTTCCTAGTCGGATTCGTTAACCACTGCGCCACGACGGGAACTCCTGACCTAAAGAATTTTTAAAAGCCAGTTTTATTTGGCAACTAACTCTTTTTTCTTTTTCTTTTTTTTGTCTATTTTTGCCTTTTCTAGGGCCACTCCTGTGGCAATATGGAGGTTCCCAGGCTAGGGGTCGAATCAGAGCTGTGGTCTCCGGCCTACACCACAGCCACAGCAACGCGGGATCTGAGCCACATCTGCAACCTACACCACAGCTCATGGCAACGCCGGATGCCCAACCCACTGAGCAAGGCCAGGGATCGAACCCGCAACCTCATGGTTCCTAGTTGGATTCGTTAACCACTGAGCCATCGACAGGAACTCCCAACTAACTCATTTTTTAATAAACTATTAAAGGAGATTAGAATGAAGCCTATTGCTTTGACCTCTGGCTTGGCTAGATGTGGCATATAAGGATTCAGCATACCTTAAATCAATTAATTTCTCAAAACAGTTCAATGCACAGAGAAGAAAAAAGAAACTGTTTTTTTTTTTTTTTTGAATGTCTACTCCTTACCCATCACCGGGCTAGTTGATGCAGTGCAAAGGCAAAGGGTCAGTGACTCTAACGCAGGCAGGACTTTCACAGCAAAAGTACAAGCAAGGTGCTCTAAGAGGCAGAAAATGGGGAAAGCACTGATGTGTCTCCATACTGGGTTTGATTCCCAGGCCTTTGCAATGGTTACAGCTATTTAAATAACCAAAGAGTTTTTAGCTCAGCAAGATGCAACCGAATTCCCATTACTCATTAAATAAAACTATGTTCACCAGGCTTGTATCTTCAGTGAAATGTGAAGCTGTTCGCTTAATATTTAGAGCTATAATTTACTCTGTTGATTCTTAATTTTATGATGCCGATCCACTAAGACTTTTCCTTAAGGAATATGTAAAAAATGCACTATAGGATATAAAAATAAGACAAAAATTGGAAAGACCTGTTTATTCTTGTTTTTCCAGTTTTTGCTAGAATTTACCCTTTGACATGAATCATAATTTCTGCTTGCTTCTGCACCTAGAAAAAGGAATACTTGTAAAGAACAAATTGGGGATAAGCAAGCTGAGAAGTGTTCAAGATAGAAAGGAAGAGGTCATGCTTTAGAGCAATTACGCCCTTGTCAAAAAACAATGCCCTTGACCTGGCTTGTCAGGTCCACATTGGCTGTTGAAGGCCTGGTGACCATCTCTATTACCTAAGTTAATACAACTTCCATTTCTGAAATGATTTTATGCTCCACATAACATCTGGCTTATTAACTTGCATCAATAGGGCTTACAGTCAAGTCAAGCAGGGTTCTGATAAATACCATATTGTACCATCTCTCATCTCTCTGAGTTCTTAATATGTGTATCTTTCCTAGACCTGGCTTTCCTGCCCCAAAGTAGGCACCAAGTAGCCCCAATATCCGCTGTTAGCTGCTAGTCATACCGGAAATTATTCCTGAGATTCCTGTTACAAAGTCATCTTTATAAGTTAGAAACTACATTTAAGAAATCACATCCGGAGTTCCTGTCATGGCGCAGTGGAAACGAATCCGACTGGGAATCACGAGGTTTTGGTTCAATCCCCAGCCTTGCTCAGTGGGTTAAGGATCCAGCATTGCCATGAGCTGTGGTGTAAGTCGCAGACACAGCTTGAATCTGGCGTGGCTGTGGCTGTGGCTGCAGCTGTAGCCAGTAGCTGTAGCTCCCATTAGACCCCTAGCCTGGAAACCTCCATATGCCATGGGCGTGGCCCTAAAAAGAAGAAAAAAAAAAGAGAAAGAAAAGAGAAAAAAAAAAGAAATCATATCAAAGGGTCACTGAAGTGACCCAGGAACCACCTAGCATGCACTGAACAGCAGCATAGAGCCCTGAGATAAACATTCGGTACCTGCTGGGTTGGCAAGCTAATGGCTAGGCTGTGCAGAGATGTGTTTGTCTCTGACTGTCCCTCTGTTAATAATAGCTTGACTCCAGGAGCATCAGCAACCGCACAATTAATGTTTGCATTTGTCTCTGGATTCTCACCTACACAATTCAGATGCAGCCTAACTGACTTCACTCCAAACATTCGTTAACACTATTCCTTTGAGCTTAAACTTTGGAAATGGATTATTTTACAAACCATTGGTCTGCTTCGAATCATCATGAAAATTCACAAGCTAAGAATGCAATAATGTGTCTTCTGGGTCTTTGCTCTGCCACTTGAACAATCAAAGCTACTGCCCCAGGGAGTTCCTGTTCTGGCTCAGTGGTTAACAGAACCTGACTAGTATCCATGAGGATGTGGGTTCCATCCCTGGCCTCGCTCTGTGGGTCAGGGACCTGAGCTATAGTGTAGGCCAGCAGCTGCAGCTCCAATTCAATGCCTAGCCTGGGAATTTCCATATGCCTTGGATGTAGCCCTAAAAGAGAAAAAGATAAAACAAACTATAGGCCCAGGATGCAGTTATTTGTCACGGGTTGAATATTTATGGTGTATCTCCAGTGCAGAAGATGTTACAGTCAACAAGGATAAAAGCATTTGCCTAAATCAAAATAAGAATGATGACCCTTTGGAAGCTGATCATCTAGGACTTAGATTCTAAATCATAGGAAATGATTGGTAGCATTACCCACTTCCTGCCTTGATCCCCCAGAGGGACATTTCTCAAGATCTGGAGACACATTTGGTCTTGCTACTGAGTGTGGAAAGGAGATGCTACTGGCCTTTGCAGGTAGAGGCAAATTACTAAACATTCTGCACTAGCCTGACCAGGACAGTCCTAATAACCAAGAATTACTGAGTCTCCAAAGACCAATAATGCCAAGTCTGAGAAACCCTGCTAAGAAGAAGCTATGTTGGTAGGTGGGAGACAGAGACAGAGCAAGGATGGCCATCAGCTGTGTGTGGGGTTAGGGGGTGAGGTCAAAGGACTTGGGGAGAGTGCTGTGACCATCATTTTGGAATTTCCAGTCTGAGTGCTAAGCTTCTGAAATTCCTCTAGTGGAAAAACGCCTTCTGTTTATAAACATCTCTTTCTGTTGTATTTCAAGTTCAGGAGGTCTAGCCACTAGGCAAATGCCCTTCTCTGTTCCCTACTGGTTGTGTGGCCACAGGCAAGTTACTTAACTTCTCTTAGCCCAGTATCTTCATCAGAGATATAACAATTCTTTTTTCTTTGGCTATACCCACAGCATATGGAAGTTCTTGGGCCAGGGACTGAATCTATGCTGCAGCAGCAGCAACACCGGATTCTTTATCCCACTGCTCTGGGCCAGGAATCTGCAACACGGCAGTGATCCAAGCCACTGCAGTCAGATTCTTAAGCCACTGTATCACAGCAGGAACTCTAAGATAATACTTGATCTAAAAGTTGTGAAGACCCACAAAAGACCCAGAATTGCCAAAGCAATTCTGAGGAACAAAAACCAAGCAGGAGGCATAACTCTCCCAGACTTCAGGCAATATTACAAAGCCACAGTCATCAGGACAGTGTGGTACTGGTACCAAAACAGACATACACACCCATGGAACAGAATAGAGAATGAAGAAATAAAACCAGACACCTATGGTCAATTAATCTTTGACAAAGGAGGCAAGAACATAAAATGGGGAAAAGACAGTCTTTTCAGCAAGTATTGGCTGGGAAACCTGGACAGCTGCATGCAAATCTATGAGGCTAGAACACACCCTCCTGCCATGCACAAAAATAAACTCAAAATGGCTTAAAGACTTAAATATAAGACAAGACACCGTCAAACTCCTGGAAGAAAACATAGGCAAAACATTCTCTGACATCCACCTTACAAATGTTTTCTCAGGTCAGTCTCCCAAAGTAACAGAAATAAAAGCAAAAATAAGCCAATGGGGGAGTTCCTGTCGTGGCGCAGTGGTTAATGAATCCGACTAGGAACCATGAGGTTTCGGGTTTGATCCCTGCCCTTGCTCAGCGGGTTAACGATCCGGCGTTGCCGTGAGTTGTGGTGTAGGTTGCAGATGCGGCTTGGATCCCGCATTACTGTGGCTCTGGCGTAGGCCTGTGGCTACAGCTCCAATTAGACCCCTAGCCTGGGAACCTCCATATGCTGCGGGAGCGGCCCAAGAAATAGCAAAAAAGACAAAAAAAAAAAAAAAGCCAATGGGACCTAAATCAAACTGACAAGCTTTTGCACAACAAAGAAAACCACAAAGAAAACAAAAAGACAACTTACAGAATGGGAGAAAATAGTTTCAAGTGATGCAACTGACAAGGGCTTAATCTCTAAAATATACAAGCAACTTATACAACTCAACAGCAAAAAAGCCAACAAAATGGGCAAAAGACCTGAGTAGACATTTCTCCAAAGAAGGTAAGCAGATGGCCAACAAGCACATGAACAAATGCTCAACATCTCTGATTATTAGAGAAATGCATAACAAAACTACCATGAGATACCACCTTAGACCAGTCAGAAGGGCCATCATTAATAAGTCCACAAATATCAAATGCTGGAGGGAGCATGGAGAAAAGGGAACCCTCCTGCACTGTTGGTGACAATGTAAGCTGGTACAACCACTATGGAGAACAGTATAGAACTACCTTATGACCCAGAAATCCCACTCTTGGGCATATATCTGGACAAAACTCTCCTTAAAAAAGACACATGCACCCGCAAGTTCGTTGCAGCACCATTCCCAATTGCCAAGACATGGAAACAACCCAAATGTTCATCGACAGATGATTGGATCAGGAAGAAGTGGTATATATACACAATGGAATACTACTCAGCCATAAAAAAAGAACAAAATAATGCCATTTGCAGCAACATGGATGGAACTAGAGACTTTCATACTAAGTGAAGTAAGTCAGAAAGAAAAAGACAAATACCACATGATATCACTTATAACTGGAATCTAATATACAGCACAAATGAACCTTTCCACAGAAAAGAAAATCATGGACTTGAAGAATAGACTTGTGGTAGTCAAGAGGGAGGGAGAGGAAGTGGGGTGGATTGGGAGCTTGGGGTTAACAGATGCATACTATTGCCATTGGAATGAATTAGCAATGAGATCCTGCTGCGTAGCACTGGGAACTATGTCTAGTCACTTATTATGGAGCATGATAATGTGAGAAAATAGAATGTATACATGTATGTGTAACTGTGTCACCATGCTGTAAAGTAGAAAAAAAATTGCATTGGGGAAATAACAATTAAAAATAAATAAATAAAACTTTAAAAAATAAAAAAATATAAGTTGTGAAGATTGAAGAGATGTCTGTAATAGCAACCCTTGTGATGGTACAAAATGAGTAATAAAAAAATTCCTATTATTTTGTATTAAGTTTTTTTTTTTTTTTTTAACCTCAGGCTCAGTGTTAAGTGCTAAGGAGATAAAACAGTATCTGGAGTTCCCATCGTGGCTCAGTGGTTTAATGAACCTGACTAGTGTCCCTGAGGACAAGAGTTCAATCCCTGGTCTTGCTCACTGATTTAAGCATCTGGCATTGCCGTGAGCTGTGATGTAGGTCACAGACACTGCTCAGATCCTGAGTTGCTGTGGCTGTGGTGTAGGCCGACAGCTGTAACTCCGATTTGATCCCTAGCCTGGGAACCTCCAGATGCCTCGGGTGCGGCCCTAAAAAGACAAAAGACAAAAACAAAACAAAACAAAAAACAAATAACAGTATCTTCTGGTCCCCTAAACTTGTTTGAAAGACAACTCAATATTTACGATGGAGTATAATACATGTGATTACAGACTTAAAATTCATATAAAGAGGAAATGATTAAATGATTAACTCTATCTTGAATGTAGTATGTGGGATCAGGAAAGTTTCCTGGAGACGATGATGACCGCAAAGCAGCTTGAATGATTCTCTTAAACTAAGGTCTCAGTTGGAAAGTGGGAGCCCACAGACAGCCGGGTATCAAAAGAAAGGGATCCTTTCTTGAACATAAAAGAAGAAAACAGAGTTGATATGAAGCCAAAGGATTGATAAATTTTAAACTGTTTCTTTATAAGAGATTTATAAGAGATTTTAGTTCTTGAAAACTGATTTCTAATAAATATGTGTGTGTGTATATACATATATATATATAGAGAGAGAGATGAATCTTTAGAGTGTATTGGTATCTTAATTTCTGATTTTTTTTTTGTCTTTTGTTGTTGTTGTTATTGTTGTTGTTGTTGTTGTTGCTATTTCTTGGGCCGCTCCCGCGGCATATGGAGGTTCCCAGGCTAGGGGTCAAATCGGAGCTGTAGCCACCGGCCTACGCCAGAGCCACAGCAACGCGGGATCCGAGCCACGTCTGCAACCTACACCACAGCTCACAGCAACGCCGGATCGTTAACCCACTGAGCAAGGGCAGGGATCAAACCCGCAACCTCATGGTTCCTAGTCGGATTTGTTAACCATTGCGCCACGACGGGAACTCCAATTTCTGATATTTTTTAATGAACATAAACTTGTTTCAAGTAGCAAAACTTAGTCAACTGTCCCCCTAGATTCACAAAACCCCTTTGGTGTCTTAAACAAACAAACAAACAAACAAACAAACAAACAAACAAACAAACAAAAACACCAAGTGAAAACTCCTCCTTAGGATGATTTTGTAGATAAAATTATTAGCTAGCTTACTCTAGTTTTTAATCAATTTGTGGTATACATACTATCTTTGATATTAAGCTATATTAAAGTTCATGGAGAAAAGTTAAGAATATAAATCATTATAAATAATACTCTAGTTAGGAGTTCCCATCATGGTGCAGCAGAAACGAATCCAACTAGGAACCATGAGATTTTGGGTTCAATCCCTGGCCTTGCTCAGTGGGCTAAGGATCTGGTGTTGCCGTGAGCTGTGGTGTAGGTTGCAGACGCGGCTCGGATCCCGCGTTGCTGTGGCTCTGGCCTAGGCCGGTGGCTACAGCTCCAATTAGACACCTAGCCTGGGAACCTCCATATGCCACAGGTCTGGCCCTAAAAAGACAAAAAAAAAAAAAAAGCCAAAAAAATAATACTCTAGTTAAAAAAAAAAAATGGTGCGTTGTAAGACAGAAGATATGGAGTATCCTTTCGTAAAGCAATGGAAATTTTCACATGACAGATAACTCCAAATCAGACTATTCATAATTAAGACAGAAGTCTGAAAAGAAGAATGTGTGAAACTATTACTATTAGATATTAACTACCTGTAAGATATTAAAGGTATAAAATTTTTTGTGTCTTAATAGGAGGAACATTGGCTATTGAATCATAGCTCCATGCATCTTTGTGGGGACGTTACTTAACCTCCATCGTTAGGTTGATAATGTCTCAACTAGATTTGTGAAAATGTTACCAATTAAGGTATTTGTTTTGGTGTGTGTGTGTGTGTGTGTGTGTGTGTGTGTGTATATGTGTTTGTGGACATTAGCCATAGTCATCCATTTGAGCAGAGCCCAGCACCGTCATATAGGAGATACTCAATGAGCATTTGATCATTTGATGAGTGAATGGATAAATGAATGAACTCAATACAAAGTAAAGATATACTGATGGTGTCTAAGAAAGTTATAAATAGTAATACATGGCAAAGTGTAAATATCAATTAAGTAGTATAGATATAGTTCTTGGATTTTAAGATGTACATTTTTATTCTCCTCTTTATATCTATGAAATTAGGAGCATCTTAAAATCAAAGTTGTTCTATGATTGCCATTGGCTAGGCAGCAGTCATGACATATTTGTCACTGCTTGCACTGCTCAAACTTGATTGTAGCTATTCATACTGTGACTTGGGTTGCTCCTGTGGCTAGAGTTCGACCCAGGCCTGGGAAGTTCCACATGCTGTCGGGGTGGCCAAAAATAAATAAAATAAAATACTCAAGACCCTTTAAGATTTTTTTTTTTCTTCTCTGAGCAGCTTCTGCATCTATTCCATCAATTCGAACAGAAATATGGACTAGCTTTCCTAGTGACAATGAATTAGATCACAGATTTGGAGAGAGTTCTATCAAATTTTTTGAACTTTAATTGTAGTCAGATAGAACAAGCAACAGTTTCCTCACTAACCCCTCATTGCTCCAGAGCATTCAACTAGGCAGGAATAAAAGGACCCTCAAATGCCCTGAAGACAACAACCCAGCAGAGCTACACTTACAAACTTAAAAGCAAAGGGAAAAGGAAAAACAAAAAAACCACTCTTGTTTGGACACACCCACGGCATGTAGAAGTTCTCTGGGCCAGGGATCAAACCCACATCACAGAAGTGACCCAAACCACTGCAGTAACAACATCAGATCCTTAACCCACTGTGCCACAGGAGAACTCCAGGAAAAAAAACTCTTGAATTTCTAATCATCCTGAGTAGGACTTCTTTAACTTAACAGTGGGCATGAAACACCTAGGGATCCTGTTACAAGGCAGATTCTGAACAACAGGTCAGGTCAAGGTAGGGGTCTGAGATTCTGTATTTCTAACAAGATCCCCTGCTGGTCTGCTGATCACCCTTGAGCAGCGTTCTCCCAAAAAATAGAACCAACAGGGTGTGTGTGTGTGTGTGTGTGTGTGAGTGTGCAGACAGAGAGATTTATATGAAGGAATTTGCTCATATGATTATGGAGGCTGATAAGTCCAAAATCTGTAGGATGGACTACAGGCTTGAGACGTAGGTAAGATCCATTGTTGCAGTTCAAGTCTGAAGGGATCTGCTGGTAGGGTGCCTTTCTAGAAGGAGGTCAGTATTGGTTCTATTAAAGCCTTCAACTGATTAATGAGGCTCACTGACATTAAGGAGGGCAACATACTTTATCCAGAGTCTACCAATTCAAATGTTAATCTCATTCAAAGAACACCTTTACAGAAATACCCAGGATAATTTTTGGCCAAAGATCTGGGTACCATGGCTCAGCCAGGTTGACCTATAAAATTATCATAAGCAACAAGGAACTAGGGAAACATCTGGTTCTTCATTAGAACAGTTACGTCTGACTTGCTTTGCCCTTAAAGTTTCATCAGTATATCAAAAATTCACTGCCTGAAACTATTACATTTAGAATGGATAGGAGTTCCTGTCGTGGCGCAGTGGTTAACGAATCTGACTAGGAACCATGAGGTTGCGGGTTCGATCCCTGCCCTTGCTTAGTGGGTTAAGGATCCGGCGTTGCCGTGAGCTGTGGTGTAGGTTGCAGACGCGGTTCGGATCCCGCGTTGCTGTGGCTCTGGCGTAGGCCGGTGGCTACAGCTCCAATTCAACCCCTAGCCTGGGAACCTCCATATGCCTCGGGAGCGGCCCAAAGAAATAGCAAAAAAAGACAAAAAAAAAAGAATGGATAAACAACAGTGTCCTACTGTATAGCATAGGCAACTATATCCAATCTCCTGAGAGATACTATCTATGGTGGAGAATAATATAAAAAAAGAATGTATGTGTGTATACATCTACATATTCCTTTTTGAGCCACTTTGCTATACAGCAGAAATTGACACAACATTGTAAATCAGCTATAATTTAATAAAAAAAAATTAACTTCCTGGTGACAAAAGAATGGGACTTTTAAAAATGGGACACTAAGCCTCCAATACTAAACAGAAAGCCACATAAACAATATAAGACATAGTTCTCTTCTGAAAATAGATATATTTAAAATATCACTGTGTATGTGAATAACTTTATAAAAGAACAATTTAATGTCTAAACTAGCTATTAGAACTTTAGTGGATCTCTAGGAGAGCATCAGAAAATTTATTTTGTTATAATATAAATGTAAAAACTCCAAATCACTATGAAAACTAATAGATGGCATCTTAGATTGGTGCTACCACTTGTTGGCTGAATGGTCTTAGGGCAATTACTTAGCATCTCAGAGCATCAGATTACTCACATATAAAGTAGAGACTGAAGATGAATGGATTAAGAAGATGTGGTACACAATAGAATACTACTCGGCCATGTAAAAGGACAAAATGATGCCATTTGCAGCAACATGGATGAAACTAGAGACTCATACTAAGTGAACTGAGTCAGAAAGAGACAAATACCATATGATATCACGTATATCTGGAATCTAATATATGGCACAAATGAACCTTTCCACAGAAAAGAAACTCATGGACTTAGAGAACAGACTTGTGGTTGCTAAGGGGAGGGGGAGAGAATGGTATGGACTGGAGTTTGGGGTTCGTAGATGCAAACTATAGCATTTGGAGTGGATAAGCAATGAGATCCTACTGTAGAGCATAGGGAACTATATCTAAACACCTGTGATGTAACATAATGGAGGATAATGTGAGAAAAAGAATGTATATATAGGTAAAACTGGGTCATGTTACTATACAGCAGAAATTGACAGAATGTTGTAAATCAACTACAATAAAAATTAATTTAAAAACAGGAGAGATTTAAACTATTCTTTTTGTGAACTGTTTTGTAATTAAAACTATGATGTATCTTCCTAGGCTGCTTTGAGTGGGATTGTATACTCCTTGACAGGGCAAAAAATATTTTATCCCCAGTATCTAGCATGTGACTTGGATTTGCAATATTTGTGGCAGGATTACTTGGCAATAAAAAAAACTACTTAATAAATGACAGGTTTGGTTGTTAGGTAGCCACTTCACTTTCTTTTTAAGGTAAAGCAGAATAGAAATAAAACCACTTTAAACTAAATATTGTTATATACCAATGTACCCTATCTCTGTTTTTATCTCCAAGTTCTAGACCCACGTTTTACCCCCAAATTCTAGACTCAGATTTTAATATGCATAGTTCTAGGTCACATCATTTCAAATCATAGTAGTTTATTATAGTACCCTACTGTTGACTTTTTGCTTTCACATACAGAATCTCATTTTGACTTTTGAACCTCACAGGTAGCCCTGAGATGCTTGTAGGAATGAAATTAATATTTCTATTTTACATAACAGGAAATTGTACTTTCTGTTGATGAGACAATTGTTCCAAATTGTATGGCAAGCAAGTGAAAATATCTTCAAGGCTAGACTTTTAATGCCAAGTCCCATGTTTTGATCAAAAAATAGCTGTATCTTTCTATTAATGTTTGGAGAGAAAGGGCTTTGCAATGCATTCTGCATTAATGACATTTTTCATTTGGGCATCTTCATATATGGGCAACAAATTACTATTTAAAAGGAAGCTATTACATGGATATGCAATGAGATCCTGCTGTATAGCCCTGGGAACAATATCTAGTCACTTACGATGGAGCATGACAATGTGAGAAACAGCATGTATATATGTATGTGCGATTGGGTCACCTTTCTATACAGTAGAAAATTGACAGAACACTGTAAACCGGCTATGATGGAAAAAATAAAATCATTAAAAAATTAAAAAATTAAAAAAATAATAAAATGAGGCTACTCCAAACTACCTTCTTACACAAAGTCTCATAGAATTTTTATTGTTATAATTGTCACTGCCATTGCTACTATTTCTTCAAATCAGTGATTAGTAATAGATCTCATCCAATACTTCTCAGCCATTTTAATCCCATAAAATAATGAAAGAATACACAGATCTTCATATTTTTATTTAAAAAATACTTACTTTGAAACCATATCTAAAGAGAAAGTCATGAAAATACATCTTCTATCCTCTACTGTATTTCATTTTATTTTATTTATTTATTTATTTATTTATTTATTTGTCTTTTTGCTATTTCTTTGGGCCGCTCCCCCAGCACATGGAGGTTCCCAGGCTAGGGGTCGAATCGGAGCTGTAGCCACCGGCCTACGCCAGAGCCACAACAACGCGAGATCCGAGCCGCGTCTGCGACCTACACCACAGCTCACGGCAACGCCGGATCCTTAACCCACTGAGCAAGGGCAGGGACGGAACCCGCAACCTCATGGTTCCTAGTCAGATTCGTTAACCACTGCGCCACGACGGGAACTCCTCTACTGTATTTCATTTTAATGAACCAAAATTGAGAAAGCAGTTGAGCAACATAAAAGCTCTTTCATGGACCTTGAATTTAAGAACAATTTATGTAATGGCTTACTCAAAATTTGCCATTAAGTTCTCTGACCCAGTTAATATCTAGAAGCATACTATTTTATTTTAATTGGTTTTCCTAATCCTAATAACTATAGAATGCAATTATTTTGTAATTATTCTAATCAGACAAATCTAAAAATGGAAAAAGAGTTATGAATTCAAAACTGGAAACACTAAATTTCTTATCGTATTTGAATTTCACAGACCTGATAAATAGAGGTTGCCCCAGGAATGTACTGGCATTATCATTGCGAACCTCCTAAATTCGAGGTTGGTTACTGATGAAGTTTTTTTTCCTCCCCTATAGAAAATGAAAAGATGCTAACTTATTGAGTGGGATATGTCCATTTTTATTGTTTCCATTTGTTGTCTGTCTCAGGTATCATTAAACTTTAGGATCCAAGTCTGCAAATGTGCTTTCCAAAGGAAAACAAAATAAGAATCTATTTAAACTTTTCCCAAATTCAACAGATTTGTAGGTACATTCAGAAATATATATAATTATCTCCTATCTCAGCACCCCTCTCCCCCAGCCCACTCTCAAAAAAGCAGTTTCCTTCCCTAAGACTCTGAGTTTATTTTTTTACAAGGAAAATTCTTCTTTTTTTTTTTGGCTTTTTAGGGCTGCATCAGCAGCATGTGGAAGTTCGCAGGCTAGGGGTCGAATCAGAGCTGTGGCCACTGGCCTACACCACAGACACAGCAACGCAGGATCCAAGATGCATTTGCGATCTACACCACAGCTCATGGCAATGCTAGATCCTTAACCCACTGAGTGAGGCCAGGGATGGAACCTGCGTCCTCATGGATACTAGTCAGATTTGTTTCCACTGAGCCACTATGGGAACTCCCAGGAAAGTTCTTATTTGTACATTGAAGGGAGAGATGAGACAAGGATTTGACTTAAAAGGCCAAACTCTCTCTTAGTTACCTGCCTAAATCCTTGGAAGGAAGCCCAAACTTTAAGTAGCAATTTAAACAGTAAATAAATTCTGCTAATGGCTATTAGATTGCTAGCTGGGGAGATTAGTATAGGGAGTAATTCTAATTAAATTGAGAACACTGAAGAGAGTTGAAACATTTCAAGAGCAGATTTTGTCTCCCGTGCCTCATTAGGAATATAAAATCAGCTTCTTCTGTGAGAAGGACAACCTTTCAAAACACTGCTCTTTGACCCTGGAGAGAACTTTCATTTTCAGATTTTGCATTCCTTTTTCAGTGGTGCAGGGGATTTTTATTGCCCAAATCCAGTAGAAACCATGCTAAATCATCATGTTCTGTTAACAAGAATTTATCTTCCACTTAGACATAAAAAGGCTGATTTCAGCCACTGGAGCAGAGGGTAAGACTTCACAAATTTGGCCTCCCATTGGCTTTTAGACAGGGCTTGGAGGAGCGAGTGTCAGCTGACTCAACTGCTCCACCTCACCTGCCTTCTGGAACCCTGATCTCACACATCCTGCAGCCCACTAGGTGTAATTCGTAAACAGAAGTGGAGAAAAACAGAAGGGTAGATCACTAAGTAATGGATTTGCCTGGTGGTCTTATCAATCCAAAGTTTAATTGCATAATTGATTAATTGAGAAAGGGTGACTGAGTCCTGATGTCAATGAACCTATGAATGTTTATAAAAGAAAGGCTTGAACTTCTATTTGTTTGGTCCTTTTCTTCACTAACATTAAGAGTTAGCACTAGTTCTACAAGCGTTGCTTTAATTCTTTGACTCATGTTTGCTCTCCAGGTATTAAAAACATGAAGCCATTTAATACAGGAGAGACCGTGGTGCATTCCTTTTTTATTGCGTAATTGAGATAGTTTTGTTTTGTTTTGTTTGTTTTGTTTCGCTTTTTATTTTAAAGCTGAGGCATTGAGAGAGAAAGAAAATTTCTCTCAAATAATTTCAAAAATTACTTTGCAAATAATCTTCTAGGGGATTTCTCTGAGAGCAGAAAATATAGGAAGACTCCCCATGGCACTTATTGCTCTGAGCATGAGGTAATGAACCTACCAGGTATCTTAGCCAGAAGGAAGGGCCAGGTGCCTGGTTCCATCCCATCTCTCCTTAACTCAGCGACTCCCCACTTCTGTCTCTCCACGTGGAACCAGAACACATTACTCTGTGGTGCTGTCATAGATCATGTCAACTTCATCACAGCAGGTTGACCCTTTGCTTGGAATATACGTGCCAGTAGGGAGCACGCCTTTCACTAAGACTCCTCTGAGTCATTTTATTTATTAGTTTATTTGCTTATTTTACTAAGAGGGTAATTTCCTACAAAATTAAGTAGTCCGATTTATTTATTTATTCTACTGATTCACTGGTGCAGTGTCCCAGAAAGATCATGAGCTTTGAAGTCTTCAATTCCTTAATTTGTGTTTTGTTTTTTTGTCCAATACCTTAATTTGATTCCAGGGCTGCCAGAAGAAACCATGTGACCTTGGGTGGTGGCTTAACCTCTCTTAGTTTCTTCATCCTTATTGAAAGGAAAAGTAATACTTATCTCCCAAATATTTATAAGAATTCACGATAAGATAAGGTATGTGCATTTCTGAGAGCAGCAGCTGGCTCTTGGAAGGTGGTTCACAAGGTCTAGTTCCTTTTTATCTCCAATGCTCTTTATATGTCCAGATCACATCCATCCCTGATGTGACAGATGAGTCTCTCCTGATGCCCATGGCTTTCGTGTAATTGAGAAGCAGTGGCTGAATAATCGTTTTTTAATTCTCTTTCTATGATAGTGCCCTTCTCATCCCGCTCTTGAGGAAGGATTGCAGGGAAAGTCAGTAGCCCTTTTGAGGAATTACACTGTTTCTTTCCGGGCGACCAGCATTTCCCTGAACTGCCGCCTCCCCTACTAAACTCTGGTGGAGCCCCCCTTATCCCTGCTCCCACAATGCTGGCTCTGAGGTGCTAGGATGTGAGCATTATCTGAGGCATAATCAGGTAGGAAAGCCTCTCCAAGGTCAAACAGCTCTAAAATCCTGCATAGTCTCTGTAAAATTGAATGATGGGAGCCATTCCCCTTCTGTAATATAATTACGCTATTACATCCTTAGACTTAGAAACCAAATCCAGCTTTTCTGATTGCATGTCCTCCTACACCAGGGCACAGGACCTTCCTGTAGACTAGGTTGCCTTAGTCATGAGCAGTGCTGGGGGTCTAGCACATCAGACTCACCAGGCATGCAAAGCGATGCCATCATGGGGTCCTAAGCCACAGGTGGGTAGACATTCATGCCACAGCCAACCTAAAATGAAGCTACAACAAGTCCACCAGCTTTCACTGCTTCTTGACACCCTCCCACATACCTTGTTCCCACTGCCATTAGTGCAGTTCACAGAAATAACGCAGGCAAAGAGTAACAAAAGAATACTTTCTAGAGTTTCTCCTATCTCCACGTCATTACTTTGCTTATATTATCCCAGATTTGCTTCTCTCTCACACACATCTTTAGGAGTCTGAAGTTTGTGAGCATAAATGGATCATTGAAAGACAATGAGAAGGAGTTCCCATTGTGGCTCAGTTGTAATGAACCCAACTAGTATCCATGAGGATGTGGGTTCCATCCCTGGTCTTGCTCAGTGGGTTAAGGATCCGGCGTTGCTGTGACCTGTGATGTAGGTTGCAGACATGGCTCAGATCTGGTGCTGCTGTGGCTGTGGCATAGGCTGGCAGCTGTAGCTCCACTTTGGCCCCTAGCCTGGGAACCTCAACATTCCGGTGCGGTCCTAAAAAGGAAAGATGATGGAGTAAGAGCATGTGGAGCTCACCTCTGCCAATGAACGTATCAAAAATACATATACGTGTGGAACAGATCTCCCTGAAAACGAACTGGAAATGGACAGAAGGACTCCTGTAAAGTCTATAAGAAAGATACACAGGTAATTTGGTAGGAAGGGAAGAAAACAACTGGGTTGGGACCTTTTCCTCTGGGAATGGACTCAGAGAAAAGGGAGGATTATATGAGCAGACACCTGCCCTGGGAAGTGAGCAGTTCAAGGCCCAGCTGGGTGCTCCAGTTCTGGGTCCTATGCAGGGGAGATGGGCCCGCTTGGCTGCTTGGAGGACCACTGGGACTAACAGAAAGCCTGGACTCCACACATGAGGAGTCAAGGCTGGCTTGCCCCTGAGGTAGGGCAGAGAGAGTTCCTCTCTAGTGGCTGCTGGTTTCCTGCACATTACTCTGTGGTGTTGTCATAGTATTGTGATCAGATAGGTACTGAATAAGAAAGGAAACCACCTGTCAGCAGAAGAAGATGCTCACAGAAGCCAAGGAGAAGAGGGGCCTTGAATAAGCAATAGACAGGTTGATAATAAAGGCAAAATATCTCTAAGACAGGAAGGGTCATGGGGAATGGTAGATGGCAGACAGTGGGCGCTCCAGCCCCATTGCTTCCTTTACCTTCCCTAGCTCTGATTCTGTTTTCAAAAACTATCTTTGGCTTACTTGGCTTCTCTTTTTTTGTCTTTTTTTTTTTTTAGGGCCACATCCACAGCATATGGAGATTCCCAGGCTAGGGGTCGAATCAGAGCTACAGCTGCCAGCCTACACCACAGCCACAGCAACGCCAGATCCGAGCCGAATCTGCGACCTACACCACAGCTCAGGGCAACGCCATATCCTTAACCCACTGATTGAGGCCAGGGATCGAACCCACAACCTCATGGTTACTAGTCAAGTTTGTTTCTGCTGTGCCACGATGGAAACTCCTTATTTGGCTTCTATGTAGATCTATCTATAAGGAAAGCATTTGTCCATCACCTAGGTGTGAGTTTTTATTTCTATGGCAGTGATTTTTTTCATTGTAAATTAATAGATTGAAATTGAGATTACGGCATAGCTTGCCATATAACTAACTCTACTCTCATCAAAAATGGACTTCTAAATAAATAAATAAACAAACTCAAAATGGATTAAGGACATAAATATAAGACATGAAACCATAAAACTCCTAGAAAAGAACATAGGCAGAACACTCTTTGACATAAATCATAGCAATATTTTTATATTTGTCTCTGAAGTCAACAGAAATAAAAGCAAAAATAGGCAAATGTAACCTAAGTGATATTAAAAGCTTTTGCACAGCAAAGGAAACCACTGGGGGGAGAAAAATAGACAGCCTACTGAATGGGAAATAATACTTGCTAATGATGTGACCGACAAAGGATTAATATCCAAAATATATAAATAGGAGTTCCCATGGTGGCTCAGCAGTTAATGAACCAGACTAGTATCCATGAGGATGTGGGTTCGATCCCCGGCCTCACTCAGTGGGTTAAGCATCCAGTGTTGTCATGGGCTGTGGTGTAGGCCAGCGACTGCAGCTCCGATTGGACCCCTAGCCTGGGAATCTCCATATGCCATGGGTGTGGCCCTGAAAGGACAAGATCAAAACAAATCAAAACAAAATAAAACATATAAACAGCTCATACAACTCAATATCATAAATAAATAATCCAATAAAAAATGGGCAGAAAACCTGAACAGACATTTCTGCAAAGAAGACATACAGATACATAACAAGCACATGCAAAGAGGCTCAACATCACTAATTATTAGAGAAATACAAATCAAACAAGATATCACCTCACATTCATCAGAATAGCTATCATCAAAGAGTCTACAAATAACAGATGTTGGCAAAGCTATGGAGAAAAGGGAACACGTGTACACTGTTGATGGGAATGTGAATTGGTGCAGTCTCTACAGAAACAGTATGGAGGTTCATCAAAGACTAAAAATGCAGCTACCGTATGACCTAGAAATTCCATTCTTGGGTTTATACTATATATCCAGAAAATATGAAAACACTAATTTGAAAGGATATATGCACCCCAATGTTCATAGCAACAGTATTTACAATAGTCAAGATATAGAAGCAACCCAATTATCCATCAATAGACAAATGGCTGGAAAAAAAAATGTGAATATCAGCCATAAAACAGAATAAAATCCTTCCATTTACAGCAGCATGGATGGACCCAGAGAATATTATGGTTCATGGTTAGCAAAATATCAGATAAATCAAGTATGACGTCACTTCTATGCAGCATCTAAAAAATACAAGCAAAAATATACAGCAAAACAGAAACAGACTCACAGAAGTAGAAAATAAGCTATACCAGTGGGGAGAGGGAAAAGAGAGGGACATGCTGGGCCTAAGGAATTAAGAAATACAAGGTAGCATGTATAAAACAGAGAAGCAACCAAGATATGTCATGAAGCACAGGGAACTATGGCCATTTTCTTGTAATAATTTTTAATGGAGTATGAAATATAAAAATACTGAATCACTGTGTTGTACATATGAAACTGATATGATATTGTAAATCAATTATACTTCATTTAAAAAAAGAAAGAAAGACAATGATCAGGAGGTTATGTGTCCAGGAAACATGGAGTTTTGTGAAGTAGTTTGGCAGAGACATATTTTATAGATAAAATTCTGGGATGACAAATGCCACATCAAAAGAGAGTACCTTATAAAACAGAACTCTTTTTTAATTGCTTTGATTGCTCAAAGAAATGCTGTGTTCATCTGCTTAATACAATAAATTATCGGCAGTAAATAATCTGCCTAAGTGATTGGCACCTTTGTTGCAAGGTTATCACCCTACAAAAGGCCCCTGTGCAGGGCGCTTCATAAGTAGCAAAACAGGGAATAAGCGGAACAACAGTCAGGTGAACTGTATTCTGATCTTGATTCTGTCACTGACTTTGAGCAGCAGGCAAATCACATAGTCCATTTTTCTAGGAGAATCGGATTAATACAAAATGTTCACTAAAAATCTTTTACAGAAGTACTGGGTTCTACTCTTTGGAAAGAGAAAAATAGAAGGTGGCAATAGCTAAGCTCTCGCATCATTTTCCTCTCTAGTCGCCAAGAAGCAATTCTCCCTCAATGTCTTTAACCACCTCTACAACCCCCAAAGTGCTCTCTCAATCCCCCGTGTTACCCCCAGCACAGTAATCTACATTTTCAACACAGAATGAATGGATATCCCATGCAGTCCATAACACTGGATTTATATATGCTGTTTAAAAAAAAAAAAAAGATAAAGTAGGTTGATGGTCAGTTTAAAGAACATTTGCTCCAGGGAAGAGCTTTTGTTTAGAGAATACATTTATTTGGAATAAAATACCACTCTACTGCTAAGAAGTGTTAATTGTCAAGAGGTAACAAAGTTGGGTTTTTTTCACTAGGAAAAGATTTTTTGCTCCTATTGAAACTCCTATTTTTGACCAGATGTTCTCTTTTAGCCTGAGTGGTCTGGAGGAGGAGTCTCCAAAGCGGGCTGGGGACTCCCAGAGGGGTGTACAATGAACCACCGGAGTGTTATACCTATTTTCTACTTTAAAAAAAATAATAAAAATTAATCTTTCTTTCTTTCTTTTTTTTTGCTTTTTAGGGCCACGTGTGGAGGTTCCCAGGCTAGGGGTCAATCTGAGTTGCGTCTGTGACCTACACCACAGTTCATGGCAACACCAGACCCTTAACCCATTTAATCCACTGAGCAAGGCCAGGGATTGAACCTGCAACCTCATGGTTCCTAGTCGAATTCACTTCTGCTGTGCCACGATGGGAACGCCTCATCTTTCTTAAATTTTAATTTAGGGAGACCTGCCAGTGACTTCAAGTTTCTCATGCTAGTATCACATGTTCATTCCAGGTGTGAAAAGCAGGATTCTGAGGGAGAGTGTTGGGGTGGAGGTTAACATGGCTCTCGCTACACCTTGCTCTCAGCATTCGCCAACACTGACACCTACGCGCTCTGGGTTAACTGCATGGGCCCATTACACTATCTGGTTTAACCTAACCTAACACGCGAAGCCTAACCAAAGGTTTACACATTTAGTTCAAATAATACAAGCCCCTGTAAATAACAAGAACATGATGGAGCTGATATTTCTCCTCCTAATCCTAGTTCTTCACTGGTCAAGATATAAGTAAAAACAACAAATGTCTGAAAGGAAAGTGGAAAAAAAAAAGAAAAAGCAAGCGTATATAAAAACAAGAGTATGTGACAAATGAGAGTATGGATGCAAACGGTTAGGTATAGAATGGATAAACAACAAGGTTCTATCGTACAGCACAGGAAACTATATTCAATACCCTGCAATATACCATGATGGAAAAACAAAACAAGAGTACGTAAAATAGATACGCATTCGCTGGCATTAGCAATGGAACACATCTTAAGTGTTTATTTTATATAATAGCACTTTGTGACATGGCTTTCCTAACAGCCAAGGAAATTATCAACATTAACGGAACCTAACCTAGAATCAGATATTTAAGTGACTGTATCACAAAACATTAAACTAATTTTAAAATTAAACATATTCTATAATGGTTTTATTATTTGTAGTAAGAACAATGTTTGTATGCTTAATAATAAGATAAAGAATTCTTTTAAAACAATCATTATTCCACTGTCATCACATCCTTTCTACTCTTTATTTTTATTTTTTTGGCTGTGCCCGTGGCATGTGGAAGTTCCCAGGCCAGAGATCACTGCAGTGACAACATCAGATCCTTAAGCTGCTGTGCTACAAGAGAACTCCCTATCATGCTCTTCTTAATTTTTATTTTTGCTATATTTTATTATAGATGTGATACATTAATACATCAATATGTGTATATTGATGACATAGTACACTCTAAACTTTTACTGATGAGTTCATGAACAAATATGTATGGTTATCACTGAGTTAGAGAAAAGTTTAGAATGTAACTTGGAGGAGGCCTTCTTCATTATCTATGGATTTTAGGCAAGTGTTTTTTGTTTCTCACCTGTACAATGGGAATAATAATAGTACCTGGTACATATGATTTTATGAGAATTAAATGTATGTGTACTCTTAAAAGTTCATGATGTTGAAGTGTTCGATATTCATTTATGCACTCATGTTGTTACTGTCGCAATTCCCATAGTTTGTTCCAACACACTTTTCTAGAAAAGGGTCTGTATAAACATTAGCAGTGCTGCATACGCATGTTTGCTTGGAGAGCCATACAACACATGACTATGGTAATAGTGCTGAGACTTCCTAAAGTGAAAGAACCTGTTTGATTTTATTTAATTTTTCACTTCTGAGATGTATTTGTCCCCAGAAGCCTCCCCACCTTTTTTTAAAGGAGCACATATGAATGTATCTCAAAACACGGTTTGGGAAAACAGCCTTTCTGGTTATTATGTCTTGTCTTAATGTTGTTCTGCTGTTTACACGTCAGGAATGTTACAAGTCAAGTTGGTGTCAGTGTCGTGGGCCTCAGTGTCTAGGTCCATGTCCAGAGAAAACTCACCCTTCTACAAGTTCTAATTCTAATCGCAGTGTCTCCTTTTATTTCGGTGCCTCAGAAATCAAAAAGATAGCGAGGCAAATCACCCAAATCACAATAACACCGTGGATATGGATGGCAATTTTAAGAAAGAGAGAAAAGAATAAAAAAATACTACTGCTTTCGCTAATAACAAAAGCACAGTGGCTTCCGTAGGGAGGTGAAGAGGGACTCTAAATTCACACACATTCCTGGGCTGAGATAAATGGACTTAAACATCCTTTGACCCTCTATTATAGAGCAGAAATCAGTTATGAATATTGCTGAGCACAAATTTAGCAACAAGCATCCAGGGATATTTGCGAAGTTCAGGAAACCCCTGTTAATGCTCTCAGAAGACTGAGTTTCCCCTTCCATGTCTGGTGTTTAAGTCACAGTCAGCCCAGCAGAGTCCCTGTTTCTCTTCTCTCATGGGAAAGTCACATTTCCTTGTACGCTTCTATCAAATATACTTTAATAAAAAAGAAGTTTAAAAAACTCTTCTACACAACTGTGGACATGAGCTAGCAAACTTCTAACCCATCCTGCAAAGAGCAAAGGCTATGCAGAGGCTTTTGAAGGTTCTTATTTAAAATGTCATTGGACTCTTTCCCGGCTCTCTTCATTCATTTTTTGTGCTTTTTCAGTAATACCATTCCCCTATTCCTCTGGAAATTCACAATCAACAGCATTTCAATAAAAAAAAATAAAAATTCACAATCAAAAGCATTGCAATACTAATGTTTATCAAAAAAAAATGTGTAATATATGAAACGAAAAGCAGAATAAAATGGAAGAACCTTCTTAAACTGCTTTAAGAAAACTTAATAGCCTTGGATAAACAGAACTATTTCCAGGAATAATAATTCTTAGAGCATTTTTTTCTCCTTTTTTTTCCCCTTAAAACAAAATACAGCATACAATATACGTTTCATAAATCACTGAGGTATAGAAATAAAGGAAGCTATGTAATTTCTGAATCAGAAAAAAAATCTTTTTTAATTTAATGTATCTATTATAAGGACAAATATATCTGAAGTATAAATAATTATAAAATCACAAGTAATTATTCTTCAGAAAGGCAAACTTTTGAACAACTTCCAAATTTTCAACTCTGTAAATAGCATATAATTTAAGGTTCTGTTCTTTAAGTTCAGGGATGATGAAAGGTATTTTTCTTCTGAATTTCTCTCATAACCAGTTTATAAATTTGCTCAAGTTAAAGCCAGATATGTCATAATTAGATGATTAATGAGTTTGTTTCGTTATTTCATGGGTCACACAGGGGTCTGAGTTAAAAACTTCCTAGGGTTTATAAAAAATGAAATACATTCATTCACATCCTTTTCTACCTAAGCCAGCCTGAGATGCTCTTCTCTGTTTCCTTGACACAGTGGCATGTGGCGATCTGGCCCGGAAAATGTTAGAGCCTCTTCTTTCCCATGCAGAGGCTTCTACAAGCTTTCTCCCTTAGCATCAGAACTGCTCACATCACTGTCCTGCTCAAAACGTTTGCATAGCAGTAGAAGCCTCTACAAGGGGGCCGCATCCGCCAACCGGCTCTACCAATCGCTTCCGAGTTCCTCTCCTCCCCAACCCTGCTCGACTTGCCCCGGTACAAGCCAAGTTCCTGAAACGACATTCACCAACTATCGCTCAGACTGTGTTTTCAGCCAGGACGTCCCTCCTCTACTAGTCTCTCCATCCGAAGCTTGACATTTCACCGTGAATCCCACCTCCTTCGAGGCGCCTTTCCTGGGGTCTCCGTCACCGCTAAACTCGGCCATCCTTAAACGCTCACAGTGTCTGTTTTGACCACTAGGGTACCTCAGATTCTTCCAGGATTTTACCTTGTGTCCTGATCTCCTCTCGTGTCCTATTGCCATCTGCTTAGTCCCTCGGGCTACATTCCTGAATCCCCTTTGACTCCTATCTCTTCCTTATCCTCCTCATCCAGTGGGTGTCCGAGTCTGGTCAACTTAGAATCACAAATCCTCCAGCTTCTGTCCTTCATCCCCAAGGTCAGTGCACCGAGTCCTAACCACTAGAACACCAGGGAACTCCTGGATCATAGGTTTTCTTTTCTTTTCTTTTTACAGCCGCACTTGCAGCACATGACAGTTCCCGGACGAGGTGTCTCATTGGAGCTGTAGCTGAAGGCCTATGCCACAGTCACAGCAACGCAAGATGTGAGCCACATTCGTGACCTACAAAGCCAGATCCTTAACCCATCGAGTGAGGCCAGGGATTGAACCCACATCCTCATGTACACTATGTTGAGTTCTTAACCAGCTGAGCCACCACGGGAACTCCTGTATGTTTCTTAAGGTCTTTCCATGTGGGCCTGATGGGTCCAGAATAATCTTCCTTTGCATCGTCTTCAAGATGATGATGGACATCGAAGTCCATCCTAAATGTTGGTCTTACAATAAAGCCATTCCCATGACTTATTTCCTACTCATCACAAATTTCTTTTTGGACGTCATATTTTATTTATCACGTAGATGAATAGATCACATCCTCGTGCAGTCAACTATGTGAAATCGGAGTCTCTTGCTTAAATTGTTAACTTCTCTAGGATCACTAGTCTTTGTACAAATAACGTCTGTTACTGCACCTGGTATATAAATACTGACTGAATCTTCACCACATAGAAAGATGTTATAATGATGTTGAGTGTTCCTTTTACAAACTGACTTTTTTTTTTTTTCTTTTAGGGCCGCATCCACAGCATATGGAGGTTCTCAGACTAGGAGTTGAATCAAAGCTGTAGCTGCTGGCCTACACCAGAGCCACAGCAACACCAGATCCAAGCCCCGTCTGCGACCTATACCACAGAGCACCGCAACACTGGATCCTTAACCTACTGAGCGAGGCCAGGGATCAAACCTGCGTCCTCATGGACCCTAGTCAATTACATTTCCACTGAGCCAAAACAGGAACTCCTATAAACTGACTTTTAATGGGACTACTTTCAAACAAGTTCTCCCAACTAGCTTGTCTCCTGGACGGAAAATATCACGTCTCATTCTTCTTTATGTTTCTCAGAAGGCTTTAAATATTTAAGCATTTTGACTATAGTAGGGGCAATAAACTGATAAAAGATTAATATGAGAAAGGGTATATATAGAGTTCCTTGGAGGCTTAGTGGGTTAAGGATCCGGCATTGTCACTGCTGTGGCTCAGGTCACTGGCATGGCATGGGTTTGATCCCTGGCCCAGGAACTTCCACATGCCATGGGCATGGCCAAAAAGATAAAAAGGAAAAGAAAAAGTATGTAAATTTTATTTGATCTTAGTTTTTAAATTATTCACAGAGGCTTTCATAGAAAAGAAGTGAAGACAGATTCAAAGAGGCAGTTAGACCCTCAGGTTTATCTACCATGTTAACAAAGGGTAATACATTTAGGGACAAGTGACAAGACAAAGAAAAAGGTGTGGCAAATTATGGGAAAGTAAATATATGGGGAATATCAAGGGAAGAAAGGGGTTATAAAGATTTGTTTGTGCAGGCCCATCTCAGTGCCTACTTTCCGTCGCCAGGGATAAAAGTTACGTTTTTGTTTCCAGGTACAGAAAAGGAAAGGGTAAATCTTCACAAAGGGGGATGTGTGGTCTGCTTTTAGGTAGATAGGGAGAAGGCAGAGACTTCTTTATACATTTGCTGTTTTTTAATTACCTTTTGCTTAAAACAAGTCTTATCCAACATGGCATATTTGGAAATGGCATATTCTAATCTCCTTCATATAAGAAGGGTGACGTTTAAAAATCAAAGAGAAGGAGTTCCTGTCCTGGCACGGCAGAAATGAATCTGACTGAGAACCATGAGGTTGTGGGTTTGATCCCTGGCCTCGCTCAGTGGGTCAAGGATCCGGCGTTGCCGTGAGCTGTGGTGTAGGTCACAGACGAGGCTCAGATCCTGAGTTGCTGTGGCTGTTGTGTAGGCTGGCGGCTATGGCTCCGATTCAACCCCTAGCCTGGGAACCTCCATATGCCGTGAGTGCGGCCCTAAAAAAAAACACACACAGAAAAGATTAAAAAAAAAAAATCGGAGAGGTGATTATTGATTCTTTTGGGGTTTATTGGCAAATTTTGGGGGGAAAAGTCCACTGTCTTTAAAAGTACAAATACATTTAAAAGGAATTAACAGTTAAATGTGTTTAAAAAACAGAAAGCAAAACCTCAAAGGAGATATATGCTTTTTCTTTGAATTAAAAAAAATACCTTTCTTAAAAATAACACCAAAGCCATGATCTTGAATGTAAAATAATGGCAGGTGGCTATACAGATTTTTTTTGCATGTCTAAACAGCAAAGGCATAAATAAAGTTGAAAAACAACTTTTTATCTATTTATGTATCTATCTCCATCTTCCTCCTTACCTGTGTACCTACCTATCTATAGAAAGAGATCTCTTTAAGTACATAGGAAAAAGATGAGCCAAACAATACAAAATGGGCAAACAGTATGAAAAGATAAGTTAAAAATATCTTGCAAGTGAAATATTGAAAGGTGTTAAAAATAAGCTCAATAAGAAAAGAAAGAAAAATGAGATGTTATTTATCACCTTAAAAAATGGCAAGGATTAAAAATAGATAATGTCCTGGAGTTTCCATCGTGGCGCAGTGGTTAATGAATCTGACTAGGAACCATGAGGTTGCAGGTTCGATCCCCGGCCTCCCTCAGTGGGTTAAGGATCTGGCCTTGCCATGAGCTGTGGTGTAGGTTTGCAGACGCAGCTCGGATCCTGAGTTGCTGTGGCTCTGGCGTAGGCCAGTGGCTGCAGCTCCAATTAGACCCTTAGCCTGAGAACCTCCATATGCTCCAGGAAGCGGCCCTAGAAAAGGCAAAAAAAAAAGACCAAGAAAAAATAGTATGATATCCATTGTTGGTGAAAGGGAAGAAAATCCATAATTGAGAAAATGAAAAGTGCTACAAGCTTTCTAGAGAACTAATGCGAAGTGTTAGTAATACCAAAAATATGCATACTCTAATACAGCAAATAGATTTTAAGTAGTACAGTAAATAGATTTTAAGAAAACTATTTTCAAGAATTATTAGACAAATGTCATAAGTTTCATATCTAAAGATGTCTACTTCACAGGTTTATAATAGCTACTATCAATCTAAATGGTTATTGATATGATTGCTAAATAAATAACAACACAATTATGTAATGAAAAGTGTTATAGTGCATGTGCCTGTTAAAAAGGATATCCTTTGTCTATATTCATCATGACAGGTGAAAAATTATTCAAAAAGCAGATCAGAGAGTAGTCTTGGTTTTTTTTTACTAAATTTTTATTTTATATTGGAGTCTAGCTGATTTTACAGTGTGGTGGAGGGTAGTCTGTATTTAAAAATCTCATTCTTGAAAATGTGTGTGCCTGTTTGTACGTGTGTGGGTGTGTGTGTGTTTCTGTTTATTTAGGGTTGAAGGATGTACATACTCCAAATTGTTAACAGTGGTGATTTTGTCTGGGGATGAAATAGGCAGAGCTTCTGTTTACATTTTATACATTGCTGAATCATTTACTGGAACACTTTCAAGGCTTTTTTGTTTGTTTTTTTCTATTAGTTTTATAATTTTAAAATGCAGACATTGACGAAAAGGAAAACTTACGAATAAACACCAGAATGGGGCCATGTTCTCGAATTCATCTTGTAGAAGGACCCTGCTGGGTCACAGAGTGGGGGGCAAACATCCACTGAAGGGGTTGAAAAAGGCTGAATAGAGGGATGGTGCGGTGGCTTCCTGAAATAGCAGTTATTTCTGAGGTGGAAAAGGGAGGGTAACAGCCTTCAAGTGAGGAGAATTGGACCTTAGAGCCTAAGGGGTGGCTCGAAGCCTGGGTTTAAGGAAACCCAGTAGAGATAAAGATCAGGAAGAAAGGACTGCGGAAGAAGTATCTACAGGACGTGGTGACTACTTGAATGTCCTGGACAAAGATAAAGTTAACAATGTAATCCAGTTTTCCAGGTTCAATAATCACAACAAACATAACGCTCCGGAACAAGAGGCGGAGCGACGGAATGGAGAGTTCATGAGTTTTGTTCTTGACCTGAGAGGTTCCAGACGAACGGGGCACTTCCAAGTAGCATCTGGGAGCTCTTTTGTAGTAGGTCCAGGCTCCAGGCCTGAGATGGAGCCCTCTGTGAGCTTGTTACCTACTGAAAAGGAGGGACTGGCGAAAGGAATGGGGTGTCAGCTGAGAGCCTCTTATTCAAACCGGTGGACGCTGGGCTTTCCTGGGCTTCACTCCTTGTTGTGTATCTTCCAACAGATCCCTTCTCAGAACGCAGCCGAGCTTCACATTGCTATTAGACGAAGCTCCTCAACTCATCCTTCCTAAAGCCGTCCTCTCCTCTGGGTGAGTAACCCAGCTACAAAGTAAGCCAGTTCTTACTCTCTGAAGAAGGTGGTTTAGCATGGGTTGAAGTAGCTCCCAGATGCAGGCACCTGGGCGAGGCTTCTTGCCTTTAATCCCCACAGCCTGTGGTGAGGTTGGTATTATCTACATTTGTAGATAAGTCACTAAAGCCCACAGATGTCCAACTAACAGAAAAGCCAGAAATCTCCATTCAAACTTTATCTCATTCTAAGCTTTGCATCTTTATCAACTAACTTCCCACACTATTGCCTCTGGGATCTCCACGACTTACAGGGGTTCTTTTTAAAATGTACAAAAATAATCAAACAAGAAGTGAAACAGGAGGGTGGGGGGAGTTTCTAATCCTCAGTCCCAATGTCAGTCTAAAGACAAGAACATTTCCATGGAGCTCTCAAGGAAAATCTCCGGACAAAATGATAATTTTCAGAGATTGCCTTTCTTAGAACTGTTTCTCTGTTATTAATGTTGGTCTCCCAGATTTTATATGCAGCTTTTACTGTTGGTCGATTTCAGAGCAGAAACCTACAAGAGTTAGCTGTGTGTGAAAACTAAAATGATGAATTAATTCCTTTGTGTTCTCTCTGGGGAACTTGGGTGTCGGGTGCGGTGCTCTTAAATGGCTCCTTTTTGAAAAAAATACTACATTGAAATAGAAAAGTCACACTTGCTCTTGAAAAATTGAATAGGTCTGGAGAAATAAGAGGAAAAGGGAACAAGATAAGGCTTTAGTTAGGAGTTTCACTGTAAAATAACACAAAACAAAAATCAAAGCTTTCTGTGGCTCCGCTTCCCCTCCTGAGCAATGGAAACACTTCGATGATGTCATGACAGGTGTGAAAACCCATTACAGGCATGGCAAGCATCGGCTCTGTTTCCCAACCCCCGCGCCCCCCCAGCCCATCATATAAATGACCACTTTGGAAATACTAAGATTTATTTTTTACAAACTCTCTCTCTGTTTCAGTGACATCTATCTTCTTTAGCAATTCCATGTTTCTCCAAATTAGTCTCACCAAAGCCTCAAGGCTCAGAGATAAACATGAATGTGGTTAAAGGGCACACAGAAGGTATTTAATAATAATTATAGTACATGATTTAAGATCTCTATCAGTATTAAAACAGGAAGTGTTCTCTCCAAATCAGGAAAGGAACTCTTTTTTTTTCCCTATTAATCATTTTTTAAAAATTGAAATATTGTTAATTCACAGTGCTGCACCAGGCCAGTCTCAGGTGTACAGCAAAGTGATTCAGTCACACGTACAAATGTGTGTTCTTTTTCAGATTCTTTTCCATCATAGGTTATTACAAGATATCGGACACAGTTTCCTGGGCTATATAGTAGGTCCTTGTTGTTTATCTATTTTACATACAGTAGTTTATATGTAGATATCTGTTAGTCCCAAACTCCTAATTTATTCCTTCCTCACCTCACCCCACCCCCATTTCCCTTTTGGTAACCATAAATTTGTTTTCTTTCTTTTTTTTTTTTTTTATTTTCCCACTGTACAGCAAGGGGGTCAGGTTATCCTTACATGTATACATTACAATTACATTTTTCCCCCAGCCTTTCTTCTGTTGCAACATGAGTATTTAGACAAAGTTCTCAATGCTATTCAGCCGGATCTCCTTGTAAATCTATTCTAAGTTGTGTCTGATAAGCCCAAACTCCCGATCCCTCCCACTCCCTCCTCCTCCCATCAGGCAGCCACAAGTCTCTTCTCCAAGTCCATGATTTTCTTTTCTGAGGAGATGTTCATTTGTGCTGGATATTAGATTCCAGTTATAAGTGATATCATATGGTATTTGTCTTTGTCTTTCTGGCTCATTTCACTCAGTATGAGATTCTCTAGCTCCATCCATGTTGCTGCAAATGGCATTATGTCATTCCTTTTTATGGCTGAGTAGTATTCCATTGTGTATATATACCACTTCTTCTGAATCCAATCATCTGTCAATGGACATTTGGGTTGTTTCCATGTCTTGGCTATTGTGAATAGTGCTGCAATGAACATGCGGTGCATGTGTCTCTTTTAAGTAGAGTTTTGTCCGGATATATGCCCAAGAGTGGGATTGCGGGGTCATATGGAAGTTCTATGTATAGATTTCTAAGGTATCTCCAGACTGTTCTCCATAGTGGCTGTACCAGTTGACATTCCCACCAACAGTGTAGGAGGGTTCCCTTTTCTCCACAGCCCCTCAACACTTGTTATTTGTGGATTTATTAATGATGGCCATTCTGACTGGTGTGAGGTGATATCTCATGGTAGTTTTGATTTGCATTTCTCTTATAACCAGCGATGTTGAACACTTTTTCATGTGTTTGCTGGCCATCTGTATATCTTCCTTGGAGAAATGTCTCTTCAGGTCTTTTGCCCATTTTTCCACTGATTGATTGGCTTTTTTGCTGTTGGGTTGTATAAGTTGTTTATATATTCTAGAGATTAAGCCCTTGTCGGTTGCATCATTTGAAACTATTTTCTCCCATTCTGAAAGTTGTCTTTTTGTTTTCTTTTGGGTTTCCTTTGCTGTGCAAAAGCTTTTCAGTTTGATGAGGTCCCATGGGTTTATTTTTGCTCTAATTTCTATTGCTTTGGGAGACTGACCTGAGAAAATATTCATGATGTGGATGTCAGAGAGTGTTCTGCCTATGTTCTCTTCTAGGAATTTGATGGTGTCCTGTCGTATATTTAAGTCTTTCAGCCATTTGGAGTTTATTTTTGTGCATGGTGTGAGGGTGTGTTCTAGTTTCATTGCTTTGCATGCAGCTGTCCAGGTTTCCCAGCAATGCTTGCTGAATAGACTTTCTTTTTCCCATTTTATGTTCTTGCCTCCCTTGTCCAAGATTAATTGACCATAGGTGTCAGGGTTTATTTCCAGGTTCTCTATTCTGTTCCATTGGTCTGTCTGTCTGTTTTGATACCAGTACCACACTGTTTTGATGACTGTGGCTTTGTAGTATTTCTTGAAGTCTGGGAGAGTTTTGTTTCTCAGGATTGCTTTGGCGATTCTAGGTCTTTTGTTGTTCCATATAAATGTTTGGATTGTTTGTTCTAGTTCTGTGAAAAATGTCATGTGTAGTCTGATAGGGATTGCATTGAATCTGTAGATTGCTTTGGGTAGTATGGCCATTTTTACAATATTGATTTTCCCAATCCAGGAACATGGAATATCTTTCCATTTCTTTACATCTTCTTTGATTTCTTTGATTAAAGTTTTACAGTTCTCGGCATATAGGTCCTTTACCTCCTTGGTCAGGTGTATTCCGAGGTATTTGATTTTGTGAGGTGCACATAAATTTGTTTTCTATGGCTGCAAAGTGCTTCTGTTTTGGAAATAAGTTCATCTGTATTATATTTATCATATTTTTAGATTCCACATATAAGTGAAGTAAGCCAGACAGTCTTTTTCTGGCTTCTATGTTGCTGCAAATGGCATTATTTCATTCTTTTTTATGGGTGAGTAATATTTCATTGTGTGTGTGTATACTGATATACATCTTCTTTACCCATTCCTCTCTCAATGGACATCTAGGTTGCTTCCTCGTCTTGGCTATTGTGAATAGTGCTGCTATGCACATTAGGGTGCCATATAGCTTTTCAAATTAGAGTTTTCTCTGGATATTTGCCCAGGAGTGGAATTGCTGGGTCATATATTAACTTCATTTTTCATTTTTTAAGGAACCTCCATACTATTCTCCACAGTGGCTGCACCAATTTACGTTCCCACCAATAGTGTAGGAGGGTTCCTTTTTCTTCACTCCTTCTCTAGCATTTATTATTCGTAGACTTTAATTATGGCCATTCGGTCAGGTGAGGTGATAGCTCATTGCAGTTTTGATTTGCATTTCTCTAAGAATTAATGATATTGAACATCTTTTCATGTGCCTATTGACCAGAATGTATTCTTAATTAAAACAAAAACTTTTAGCTCTAAGTCAAATCTACTGTTGTAGTTGAAATCCTGAGTGTTAATTAAGCTGTGTATTACTTCTGTGTCTCTTGGTTGCATTAAAAGACTCCAAGTCTCTTTCCTAGTCTGTAGTTCTGTTTCTAACATCATGTTTTAACGTTCAGATTTTGAGAATGTGGGTGCCCGTTGCTTTGCTTATTACAGTATTTCTTTAGGGACCTCCAAGTTTCAGGATATCGAAAGCTTTGACAACCTAGGAAAAGACGTCCTTAGTCCCTGATCTCCTAATTGCAACAAAAAGCCATGGCAAAGCTCTGCCATTGGTTACTAGATAAGGTAGCGCTCATTGAAAAAGAGTAAGAGTCAAGCTTCCAGCCAAACTCACCTCCCAAGTCAAAACTCAGCCCAGTATAAATGCAGTAAAACATGATTTGCTTTGAGCTAAAATAGTGACTAAAAGAAAAAAAGGAAAGGCACTAGTTAACTAATGTGGACTTTTTTTTTTTTTTAAATAAAAAGTCTACTAGTTAATTATTCAGTGTCCCAGACTCTCTCCGTATTTTTGTCAGACACAGGCCCCAGGGAAACCAATATCTAATTTTATCATTATACCTTATAAAAGGAAACTCGATACCTTTTTTAAACCGGGAACTCTCGATTGCAAAGCTCTATTATTTGGTGAAGGGTAGTCTCTAGAAGGCAAAGAGTTAAAGACGTCACTTTAAATGACAAAAGCTAAACACTTTACCCCACTTTCAGTCTCTCATCTATTCACCCCTCTCTTTGTGAATGATTTCAGCTTTCTAAGCTCTTCAACTACCTGCCCCTAATTTGTATTCCTAGGGAGAGGCCTGGCGGGTTAGTTTGCATTTGTGTGCTACTGTCGTTGGGCTTCCTGCTCTGGGGGAGGGGAGGGGAGGAAACCACTGGGCTGGAGTGGGGGTGGGAGTGAAGGTGCTGGGTTTGCCCAGAGTCAAGCTGAATTTTAACCTTGAATGCCTCTTACAGAGCTTCTAACAAAGCCTCCCTGGTTTCTCAAAACCCTGTTAAAACTCCAGTGTCCACACACATTTGAACCAAATAGGTTAGCCAAGAGTGAAATGTGGAGTTAGGGAAATTATTTTGTTATTACAATAATAACTAAAGAATAATAATATGCAAGACCTTCAATGCATATGAATGCCTCAGGAGAGCACTTATAAATCAAGAAAGGGGTAGATTTACAGCTTTTGGGGAGGGAAAAAAGAGAAGAGGCAAATGTCCAATATTTTACTAAAAGAAAGCAAGAATTTTTTTCTCCATTATTAATAGAATATGGCAAACGAAAGGTTCACAGAAAGCCATTTGAATTAAACACTTTTTTCAGATATCTTCTTACTTGACAAATATTAATGCCCGTTAGACTGGCTGTTTGATTCTGTTTCTGAGGGCACAATTCAGAATAATGAATGAAATACTTCAGATCTGCTAATTGTAAAGCAAAATAACAGGGTACTCTCAGATTTCTAATGGAGCAAACAACGCTGAAAAGAAGGCCGTCCCATAATGAATAATCAATACACAGAAGTCTAGCTTTTAACTAAAAAGGGTGCCAAAACAACCACCGGAAGGAGCAGCTATGACTGACCGACCGTGGAGGTGTGCTGGTTCACCAGCTAACTAGAGGAATATTTCATTTTATCTACCAGCTATGTCCAAATTCAACATTCTGAGGAAGGTGTAGAATAACCGTGGGTCTGCCTGATGACTGGTCATTAGAGGTTGTTGGCCCCAGTGGCCCTTTTTGAAAATGAGAGTAAATCATGTTATTCAATGACAAAACCATTTACGATGCAATCCTTATAACATTTTCTAAAGGAGATTGCAAAAGAATCTTGAGAAAAAAGAAGGCATTTATTCAGGATATCACAAATTAGTGAGCAGCGTTCTGAAGTAAAAGAACATTGATTAGAAAACAGTGTTCAGAAAGTTCCTGTCGTGGTGCAGGGGAAACGAATCCGACTAGGAACCATGAGGTTGCGGGTTCGATCCCTGGCCCCGCTCAGTGGGTTAAGGATCTGGCGTTGCTGTGGCTATGACGTAGACCGGTGGCAACAGCCTAGCCTGCGGGCATCCATATGCTGCGGGTGTGGCCCCCAAAAGACAAAAGACGAAAAAAAGAAAAAAGAAAACAATGTTCAGGAGTTCCCTGATAGCCTAATGGGTTATGGGTCAGGAGTTGTCACTGCTGTGGGGCAGGTTCAGTTCCTGGCTTGGGAATTTCTGTATGTAGCTAGCGGGGCCAAAAAAAGAAAAAAAGAAAAGAAAAAAGAAATCAAAGTTTAAACTTTGCGCCTAGTACAAGCCCCTCAGACAAACATGGACTATATGACGTGGCATGACCTTGACCTCTCTATACTTCAGTTCCTTTTTTGTTTTAGGGCCCCAGCCACAACACCACCAAATCTGAGCCACATCTGTGACCTATGCTGCAAATGCTGCAACACTGGATCCTTAACCCACTGATCAAAGACAGGGATCAAACTCACATCCTCATGGATACTAGTTGGGTTCTTAACCCACTGAGCCACCATGGGAACTCTCTTCAGTTATGTACTTTCTAAAATTAGGATAACTCTAATAGAAAGAATAAAAAAAAATGCTAAAAAAAAAAGATTTAAATAGCCTAAAAATATCAAAAAGGGGATTATTGTCTTCCTACTAATAGTGCAAATAATTATTGGTTGATTTACTCCCATTTCCTTTGCAGTTTTACTCAGTTAAGGTAATAATCTCTGCTCACCTATGCTGTGTTTATTCCCATCCTAATAACACACTTAATGGACTCATCTTTGATATCAGTGAACTATACACAACAAATACAGGAATCTACAAGAAATGAAAATGAATAGTGCTGAGATCAAAAATCTCTGGTTAACCTGACAAACCTACCCAGTCTTTCTTATCTGATCATCCAAGTGTACTCTGGGGTTAAATCTAGGCAATACTTTCTTTTTTTTTTTTTTTTGGTCTTTTCTAGGGCCGCTTCTGCGGCATATGGAGGTTCCCAGGCTAGGGGTCCAATCGGAGCCGCAGCCACTGGCAACGTGGGATCCTAGCCAAGTCTGTGACCTACACCACAGCTCACAGCAACACCAGATCCTTAACCCACTGAGCAAGGCCAGGGATCGAACCTGCAACCTCATGGTTCCTAGTTGGATTCGTTAACCACTGCGCCACGACAGCAACTCCTAGGCAATACTCTCAAATGGATTTTCCCTGACTGATCAAGCCAAAGGTCTGGCATATGACACTTTCCTCCATTGAAAGACCTGAAAACTGGTCATCCTATTCATTCATTATTTATTCCATTATTCATTTAATAAATACTTGTTAACATATTTTGTGCCAGGTACCATGTAAGGAAGATAAATACATTTTTGGCACTGCAACCAAGTAGAGGAAGCACACGTGGAATATTACTCGAATAAGTAGTAAGCCAAACCTTAGGTGTCTGCACAAAAAATCATAGGCGTTTAGAGAAGAAGGAAAGAGAAAAAATAAAGCAAGACAAAACTGTGGAGATGACAGAGAAAGTCTGACACTGAACAGTGAAACTAATAGCCCAGACATTGCGGCATGCCAATTATGATTCCTGGGAACATGCATGCAATCTCACTCCCAAAATAGATATTAGAAAAGCTAGCAAGGATAGGAATTAGGTGTTTTCATTGCAATAATTAGACTGAATTTGTAAGTGACCAACAGTTTTACATTGTTTGAAGTGCTTGCATGAAAATCAGTTATTTCACTTTCATAACACATCACTTGGTCAAGGTTGAACCACCACAACCAAGATTGTACCTCCAGGACTTTATCTTCCAGAGAATACAGCTCTCAGAGAGGGTCTATGGTAGATGATGTGGTCCTACTATGTGTTAAAGAATAACACGTGAGGGGGTTCCCGTCATGGCGCAGTGGTTAACGAATCCGACTAGGAACCATGGGGTTGCGGGTTCGATCCCTGCCCTTGCTCAGTGAGCTGTGGTGTAGGTTGCAGACGCGGCTCGGATCCCGCATTGCTGTGGCTCTGGCGTAGGCTGGCAGCTACAGCTCCGATTGGACCCCTAGCCTGGGAACCTCTATATGCTGAGGGAGCGGCCCAAGAAATGGAAAAACAAAACAAAACAAAACTCGTGAATATTTTAAATTACAATTTGAGAGAGTTTAATACACAGAACAACCATATCCAAAGCTTTTTTTTTTTCCTTTCTTTCTTTCTTTCTTTCTTTCTTTCTTTCTTTCTTTCTTTCTTTCTTTCTTTCTTTCTTCTTTTTCTTTTTTTTTTTTGCTTTTTTTAGGGCCGCACCCATGGCATATGGGGGTTCCCAGACTAGGGGTCCAATTGGAGCTACAGCTGCCTGCCTACACCACAGCCATAGCAACATCAGATCTGAGCTGCGTCTCCGACCTACACCACAGCTCATGGCAACACCAGCTCCTTGACCCACTGAGGAGGCCAGGGATTGAACCTGAAACCTCATGGTTCCTAGTCGGATTCGCTTCCGCTGCGACACAATGGGAACTTCATCCAATGCTTTTTTGCCCACCTTTCCATCCCTAGAGCAAGGTTCAGTTTTGCATTAACTTTCAGTTACACAAATTACGACAGTCTTTCAAATACACACTTCTTGCTCTCTCCCATTGACATTTACCCTTCTCCCAGCTGCCTGCATTATCTTTATTTTTAAAATTTTTTATGTGTTTTATTTTGGGGTCACACCCCTAGCATGTGGAAATTCCAGGGCCAAGGATCGAACCCAAGCCACAGCATAGAGAACACAGAATCCTTAACTCACTGAGCCACCAGGGAATTCCTGCCTCACCTTTAAAAACAACAAACACAGCAACACCCCTCTTCGCAAACGCCAGCGGGATCTCTGCAGTCTATAAAATCAATTCCCGACGCTTTTGCACTGATGAGGACTTCCCAGCCTCAACTCACTTACCCTCTAGCCTTGAACACTTCACCACTGCCTTGAACTTCAAGGCATGCCCTCACTTATATATAACCCCTTTTCTCTGAGGACCCATGACTCTGAACAGACACTTGTCCTCACTGAACCTGCCGCTCCTCATATTTTTCCCTCCATCGCATCATCATTCTCTAGGAGGCTTCCTCCAACCCTCTCACCAGAGTTGCTTGTGGTTTCCTTGTGTCCCCTATACTTTGGACACAATTCTCTTAGAGATTTATTTTCTAAGCGTTGCAACTGCTTGCTTCCATGTGGAGAGGAGGAGATTTTCCTCTGCCCTTTCTAGGTTGTTTCATTTTATTAAGGTTGTCCTAAGGCTCTCTGTTACATTCCTTTGTGTCTAATTTTTAACTTGATCTTTCCATCAAGACCAGCAAGACAGTTGTTTGGAATAAGAGCTCTCTCTCTCTCTCTCTCTTTTTCCCTTTCAAATATAGCCGATTCAAAGGATTCATTATTTGGCCATTGATGAGTAGGAGCTTATACTGATCTCGATAGTAACTCAAACCAGTAAGCCATAGACACAAGAAGTGTCACAAAAGAGGGTGCAAAAGATGCAGCCCTTATAAGATCCTGAAGGTTTACCCCTAAATATAGTCTAAGAAAGTAAAGCCCTTTGTTGTTATAGGAGATAAGAATGGTGTAGTGAAAATGGTGTTTCTCGTTTCCCATGAGAATGTGAGATGCCTCCAGTTGCAAACTCGGTAACCTTTGCCACTGGGCAGGCACTTCTGGAATGGGACTTTTCCAGAACTGACAAAACAACAACGGTTGAGACAACAAAAGCGCCTTATGGATCCTTTAGGACAAATTCTCCTGAAAGCTGGCACAGTCAAAGAGAGTGCGACTTGCGACTTTGTGTCTCAGAATCCCAGTCTCTTCAGCTGGCCACAAAGATGCATGCCAGTGCACATGTCTTCTTGACTGTTGGAGACCAGAGAAAATATTCTCACTGGTCACAAAGCCAAGCTATCAAGATATAGAACTGGACAAAGAGAAAACCACATCCAGTTTTTCTAATATGCATGTTAACAACTTTAGCTAAACCTTTGTTCTCTTGAAGCCAAGCCAGTACCTAAAAGGTATGTGCTGCTGAGGTGTTTTGAGTACCTCATTGCATGGAAATTTTCTTGAGTTGGTGGGTTACCTAGTGTCAGTTTAGCCCACTCCATAATCAGTTTTACCCTAGTTCAAGGGTCTTTGGGTTAGGTGGCAACTTAATTCCTTGATATAAAAAGTTCTTATAAAAATGGATAAATATTTTCTCATATATTTTCTCAAGTTTCTATATTTGTTTCACATGTAAAAGACACACATTTGTTGCCAGCTTTTAATAATCCATTTACAACTCACTGTACTGGATACCAGAGCTTTGGCATGGCTAAGGTAGTGGGTGAAATGTTGATATGCCCCAGCTCAGTCCTTCCCATTTGTGGATTTTAATAGTCTGAAGACCTTGCTTATGTAGAGACTGAAAGTGGTCAGTCTAAGGCTCAGGCTAAAATTCATCAAGATATCTGGTCCACTGAATTATGTTTGAGTGTACAGTGCAGTCCACAGGGGCAGAGTGACAAGACTCTGCTTTATAACTGATGTCTTAATGTAGATATTCTTTATTTTATCCTGCCTGAAGTTTGTTCAGTTTCTTGGATGTGTGGATCATTATCTTTCATCGCCTTTAGGAAGTTCTAGCCTTTATGTCTTCAAATCCTTTATTTCTTCAAATATTCTTTTGACCTTTTTCTCTCTTTTTCTCTCCTTTTTCTAGGATTTCCATGATGTGTGTGTTGTTACATTTGACTGTGTCCTATAGGTCCTTCAGATTTTGTACATTTTGCTTAATTTGTTTTGTTCGTCAGACTGGGTAATTTCAATTTCTTTATTTTCAAGTTTGCTGATTCTTCTGCTTGTTCAAATCTACTGTCAATCCCTATGGTGGATTTTAAATTTTCAGTTATTGTATTTTTCTTCTCCAGAATATCAGTGTGGTGCCTTATAATTTCTCTCTCTTCATTAACATTCTCCCATTTGTTTATGTATTATTTTCCTGATTTCCTTTAGTTCTTCTTTTGTGGTTTCCTTGAACTAAATTAAGCATATTGAAGACAGTTGGCTGGTCTTTGACTAGTAGTTCCAACATCTGGGCTTCTTCAGGGATTTTCTGTCAAATTATTTTTTTCTTATGATTGAGCCATATTTTCTTGTTTCTTTGTATGCATCATAATTTCTTGTCAAAAATTGGACAGTTTGAGTGTTATAATGTGTAAAATCTGGAAATCAGATTCTCTTCCTCCTCACAGATTGCATTTGTTCCTTGTTTAAGGCTATGATTATCCATTTGTATCGTAACTTATCCTATTTTTGCAAGGTCTCTATTCCTAATTATGTGATCACAAAAATTCAGTTCTATTATCTCTGCAGTTGGCCCATGAGCTATTTCCTTACATATCTGAATTGTTTAAAGTGTGTCGGAGCTGTAGCCGCTGGCCTAGCCAGAGACACAGAAATGTGGGATCCGAGCCGCGTCTGCAACCTACACCATAGCTCACGGCAGCGCCGGATCCTTAACCCAATGAGCAAAGCCAGGGATCGAAACTGCAACCTCATGGTTCCTAGTCAGATTCGTTAACTACTGTGCCACGACGGGAACTCCAAAAGTGTGTATATCTTTAACTCTTCTGGTAGATGCTCTTGCTAGGAACTCCATTGCGCTGTGAGGGGCCAAAACAAAGGCAAGATTCTGCAACTGTTTCTCAGGGAACAGCTAGACCATCCAAAACATACAACCCTAAATTTGGAGAGAATAAGGTCCTTCCTATCTACTTTTGTGCTAGCCACTTGCTCCAAGAGTATGAGCTGTTATCCCCAAGGCCAAAGTGGGGCTGAGGAATAAGGGTTAAGAGCTGGTTCATGCAGGTCACTTTCTTACCCAAGTTTAGCAGTCTCTTCCTTTTTCGAGTACTTCTCTGATTGTGGTAAATGTCTGATCATGTTCCCAAGTTACAAATTAGATGATTCTGGTGGGTTTTTTTTTTTCCCCAGCTTAATTGTTCTTTTGGTAAAGAGACTAACCTCTGGAGCTTCCTGCTCTGCCATTTGCCATGGAATCACTTGATGTATAGTATTTAAATAATGCGCATTTTACTATAATCTTAATCTGAGTAAATTTATTTTAATTGTTGTACCTTGTGTGTGTATTTCCCCAAATATCTGACCTTTTAAATTTCTAACATTTTTCTAGACTAATTCATCAGAGAGTTTTTAACTTTGTTAAATTTTCATAAAATTTAAAATAAATTCTTATAAAGCCTAAGTGTCATTAATTTTTCTAACCATTATTGAAAGACATATTTTAACTGAATAATATAAATATATTTCCTGGAGTTGCCACTATGTCTCTGGAGTTCTGGGTCCCAGGTTTGATCCTTGGCCCAGCACAGTGGGTTAAGTATCTGGAATTGTCATAGGTTGCAAGATCTGATCCCTGGACTGGGAACTCCATATGCTCTGGGGCAGTCAAAAAAAGTAATAATAATAAAAATTTTTTTTAAATTAATAAATAATTTCCTTTTATAGATCTTTCCTCATGAATAGAAACAATAAGCATTGTCACCCATTTTTGTTTGGTTATACTGTGTTTCAATCAGTCAAAATATTAATTAAAAATTCTAAACATATTAAAGGCTAAAATATATTTCAATCTTCCTGGAGATATAGGTTAAAAGATTTCCAGTTTAGCACTCATTAACTATGCAAATCATGTGAGATATCAGTGGCAATTTGGTAGTGAGTACTAGATTTATTAAATTCTAGATAGCTATGAATAGATTTCTTGGTTTAAAACTATAAATGTGTTCTGAAAGCATATGGTAGGCTTTGATTGACTGGGGAACAAAGTTAGCAAATCTAGATTCAGTATTGTTTGTATATGCTTGTTAAAGCAAAAAAAAAAAAAAAAAAAGGATGATATTCAGGTTTGTCTGTACCCTCAGATATGAAGGGAAGCTATCTTATAAGCACAGATAGAATTTGGCTTGGTTATTTCAGTGAATAAGAAGAAAGTGGCTTTGAAATTACAATGATTCACATGTTATCCCTGGTTTCTTCATAAGGAATATGAGGACTCTTGCCCTCATAGCAGCATGTGTTGGAGGACAAAAATAGAATTTACATATCTGTATTTACATGTAAGCCAATGGTTTGGTTTGAAGACTTTACTTTTGTTTTGCATTGTGATAAGGATTGAAAAAATTTTCATTTTATAGCTCCTGCTACTATTCATTAAAAATTTATCAGGTGCCTATTGTGCTTCAAGAACTAGGGATATAAAGATGAATGCTATGTGGTCCTTGAAACTTTTAAATTCATTGGGAACACAAACAATAAGCTAATATGATAGATAGTACTGGACTCTTACTTAGAAGTGGTGCCTTTCTATACATGGAGCAGAGCTTAACACTGAAGGAATTCATCCTTTATGTTGGCAGAGACTAGGCTATTTATAAGAGACCATTTCCTGTAAAGAATAAAATCGAATTTGTCCTGCTCATTAAGCATGAATCTTCCTAATGCCTTGTAGAAATTACTCAAAGAGAAAGGTTTCATGTCCTGGAAAAGAGAGGTGAGTAGGCAGGATGGAATCACTAGGGACAGAATTATCCAATTTGGTTTATTTTGATTAGAGTATCTCAGAAATTAGGGGGAAACGAATTACTTAATCCTCTCTCTCTTTTAAGGTAGGTTCAGCAGCAATGGTTGAACCAGACCAGGTGAAAATACATATACATGAAATCATTATATAGTTGAAATGTAAGAGGTTCATTCTTTTTCTTGACCAAGTGAGTGCCTAAGAACCAGGCTCTAGTGTGTGGGAAGCTTCCTGCAAGGGAAAGGCCTGATGAGGATCCAGGAGCTCAAGCATGGTGACAAAGGTGTTCACATGTGGAGTGGCCTGGTGGTGGATGCCAGTGCCCAGGAAGGTATTCATGCAGGGCCGGCCGACTTGTTTAACCAAGAAGGGTGATGGCAATATGGTGGTGGTGGTGGGAGGGAATTGATCAGCTCAGTGTCATGTGTAGGGTCCAAGTAAGGCGATGAAATTGTCCATGTGGACAAACTGATGGGGTTTTTGGAGCTGAAGCAGATAAGGAGGGCTCCTAGATGTGGGGGTATCTCAGAGAGTGGTGTTGTAGTCCAATAATAGTGCGAGGGGGGTTGCAGTGGTGATGGGAGCTTGGTTGCATACTGTGTAATGGATCAAATGTATAAATATATGGATAATATGAGGCTCTTCTGACAAGGAAGTTACAAAGAAGGGAAAGGAGAAAATTACAACTACAATTAACTCTGATGTTGGGTTGAAATAGGAAATATTGTTGTGAAAAAACTGGGGAATTTCAATGTAGAGAGATAGAAATAAAAATGGATGTTAATGTCTGTGTGTATACACACATATATTCCCTCATTCTGTGAGCAGTATGTACATCTAACACCCCAAACTGGGCTTCTCAATATCATTCTCTACATGAAACAACCAGAGAACCTTGAAGAAATGGCTGATTCTTGTTAACATAGCAAATGGACACACCAGCCAAGTTAAGTGGCTCCCACTGGCCAAAATAAAGATACAAATAAATATTGATATGACTTATTATAAATGATTGGATGAGATGATACCATATTTAAAAATGAATAAACTGAAAGTTTAATGAGGAATAGGATATTTCATATCTCCAAATAACCTCCCCCACAAAATGCTTTTAATTATAAAGGAACAAAGATAACTTCATAGCAGGAAAGTCCGTTAGGCACCAAGTGAATTAATCAAGAGATTAAAGTGAACATCTCTGTGTGCTCCCCATACGGTGCAATGAGAAGAATTCAGAATGACTTTCATGATATGCCTGTCAGAGATGCATAACTAATCAAGAGAGAACAACAGGAAGACAGAAATTGAGGAATATTTTCAAGATACCTGGTCTATAATTTTCAAAAGTCTTGAAAATTAAGCAAAGACCTCGGAGCTGTTCCAGAATGAGTGAGATTAAAGAGACATGGCAATGAATGAAAAGTGTCATTCTGAATGGGATCTATTTCTCAAAAAGAATATCATTGGTTTAACTGGCCAATGCTGAATGGGGTCTGAGGATCCGATGGGAAACTATCGTGGTTAGCTTTATAATTTTGATGACCATGTTATGCTTATATAAATGTCCTTATTTGTATGGAATATCCATCTCTTTGGTGGTGACAGGGCATTGGATCAACTAATGGTAGTCTCAAATCGTTCAGGAAAAATCAGTTCTTTGTTCTGTACTTGCAATTCTTATCTATGCTTGAAATTCTTTCAAAATCAAATCATATTTTACACTGCTAAAAATAAGAAGAACTGGGACTCTGTTGTCAAATTGCCTTGGCTCCAATTCCAGCTCTAGCTGTGTGAGTTTGGATAAATCCTGTCACCTCTCTGAGCTGCCTGTCCTTCTTCTTCTTCTTTTTTTTTTAGGGCCTTACCCACTGCATATGGAAATTCCCAGACTAGGGGTCAATCAGAGCCGCAGCAATGTGGGCTCTCAGCCTTGTCTGTGACCTACACTACAGCTCAGGGCAAGGCCTGATCTCTGACCCACTGAGCGGGGCCAGGGTTTGAACCTGCAACCTCATGGATACTAGTTGGATTCATTTCTGCTGCACCAAAACGGGAACTCCCATACCTTTCCTTCTTCTATGAAAGGACTATAATAACAGTAACTGCTTGATGGGGTTGTTTTAAATTTAAATGATAAAGGCCTTTGCATAGTATTATTCAATATATTAATTATACTGTATTTTATATCTCAGTGACTTATTTATTATATAACCGAATGTTTATACTTCTTACTCCTTTTCACCTATTTCTCTTACCCACCCATCCAAAGATATATGTGCCCTATGTTCACTGCAGTGTTATTTACAATAGCCAAGATAGGGAAGCAACCCAAATGTGTATCAAAAGACAATAAATAGATAAAGATGTGATATATTATATATACCAGAAGAACTTAGAATTACTTTTGTGATCTGCCTGCCAAAGATGTATATACCCCATATCATGGAATATTATTCAGCCATAAAGAGAATGAAATAATGTCATTTGTGACAACATGGGTGGATTTAGAGGGTATTATACTGAGCTATATATTAGTTGTTTGTTGCTACCTTGACAATTACCACAAATTTGGCTTAAAACAAAATCCACTTATTATCTCACCATTATGTAGATACAGATCTGGGTGGTGGGCTTGACTTGGTCTTTGACTGGGATCTCACAAGGCAAAGTCAAGGTTATCTCCTGGACCATTATTTAAAGGCTCAAGGGGAGAATCCCTTTCTAAGATCACTTAGGCTGCCGGCGGAATCTAGTTCCGAGATGTATAGGACCGAGGTTCCTCTTTCCTTGATGGCCTTGTCTGGACGCCACCCTCAGCTCCTCCAGACCACCCACACTCCTCAAGTAGCTCCTTCCATCTTCAAATCAATAATGGTGGGTCAAGTCCTTTTCACACTTGAATCTCTTTTACTTCCTCTTCTGTTGCATCTGGAGAATTTCTTTGCTTTCCCTTTGCAAATCCCTTAAAAGGGTTGGTGTGATTAGCTTAGACCCACCTGGACAATCTCCCTTTGTTAAGCCCAACTGTTCCATATAACACAACAGGAGGATCATGGGAGTGATTATCTCATCACGTTTGTAGGTTTCAGCAGCTAAGATGCGGAATCTTGGGGACCATCCCTAGAAATTCAGTCTACTGACCTAATTTATTCTGAGCATGGTTCACACAGAGTGGGGAAAGCAAATAATGCATTGTTCTGTAAGATGATATTTACTTTTTAACAGGCAATTGAGAGGCATAGTTCCTTGAAATAATCCTTGAAATATGTGTATGTATATTATATATAAATATATATATAAGGAGAAAACATTGAAACAATATGAGAGAATATCTTCAAAGTATTTTTCTTGTGCACAAATGCAACATAAGTAGTTAAACACTTTTGAAATTATATACACTCAACAGATATATAAATGCTTCTACAGAAAATACAAAATTATTTCAATTTTAACTTAAAAATTTAGATGTAGTTAAAACAGAACTAGATAGTATTAAACATTTGATGTCTTTCTTGCACTCCTTCTCTGGTTCCCATTCTACCAAATGGGCCAAATTTATCATCCACATAGGTATCACACTTTAAATCTCTGTCAGTGGAGGAAAGAAGGATGGCTTATTGATGGAGCATTTACGATGATTCTGGAATTACCATCACCACAGTTGTCCATACCAATTTTGTCTTTGTTGCCAGAGTGGAGAAAGTTTTGAAACATTTCAGAGAATCGTAGATTAGAAAGTTGAACATGATAACTAAACTGGGCAATTGCAGAGGGATACTGAGTAGCATAAACAGTAGCCCTTAAATAAACAATGACCTGCATTTATGCTTTTTGCACACACCCCTAGGAGGGCTAGAAGCAGGCCACCCCCTCCCCCATGGTTCTATAGCTCAGAGGCTTGGCTTAGGTGGGGTTGGAAATGCCCTAGAATGGCTCTTTGTTGATTTTCCCTCTTGCTAGAGCCTAGTGTTGCTGTAAAGCAAAGTGCTATTGAATTTGCTCACTCAGGCAGAACACTCAACAGGAAGGAAGGAAGCGGCCATTCTTTCTGGTCCTATTGTCTGACCACCGGGCTTAAGCAATCAAACAACTCTGTGGCCATAGCTGGGTGCTTACAAGCCTGTCTGGTGTGTGTGTGTGTGTGTGTGTGCGCGCGCGCGCGCGCGCACGCTCGCTCGCTCCCTCGGTGGGCACTGGGGAAGGAGGCAGGGATGGCTGAAACCTGGCTCTTGAAGGTTTTCACTTATTTTTGATTCAGTCCGAGGCATGTTTACAAAGCTCATTCTCAGGTAATCATTTTCTAACAGCAAAGTGAAAGCAGAGTCAGAGGAGTTGAGCGTGTATATCTTTTGGAAGTGGAGTAACTATAGATGGGATTTCCCTTTGCATGTCTTTTGAAAATAGGAAGAAGTAAAGCTTTACGTCACTAATACATTTTGAGACGAGTCACTGTTTTTGAATCATAGTGTTTAATGTGTCTCTGACCTTGTCTTTGGACAGGTAATTTATCTTCTCTGACATCAGTTTTTTTTTTTCTTTTAAAATTCTTTCTAATTAGTAGGATAAGCATAATGACCTTACTTTGCTTCTTAGTATAACAATCAAAAGTGTGAGGAACTAAGAAAAATATTACATTATCCTAATATACAATATTATACAATATACATACAATATTAGGACTCTCCTGAGGAAAAAAGTCACCAATCAAAAAAATTACCAAGGTGAGAAAGAAAACTTAATAAAAACTAAGAGTTACTGAATTAAAATAATAAAACTTTGTCATTGATATATCTTTATAAATTTTGACAGCTACCTTCAAAGTGTGAAGTTTCTCTAAGAAAACTGTAGTTTTGGGATTGCCACAAGAAAGCAGTTAGTAGAAATCCATATTTGGCAGCAAATACTATTAGGGAGGAAAAATTTTTTTTTTCCCAAGCATAAGTCTCAACTTTTTATTTTAGTTTTCATAATTCTCAACTTTTAAGTGCAATTTTAATATGCATTTATTAAAAGACTAAAACTTCATATGATTATTCTTCTTCTACATAAGAATTGTAGAGGAAATGAAAATTTAAAAATCAAATAAAATCAAAAAGTAATTATAATTAAATTCTATGGGGGAAATATTGCTTTCATTAAAATGAGTTTTAAATTTAAACTTTTTTTGATGAGTCCCATGTAATTGTATTGATTACAGTTATAGCTTGTAAAATTCAGAAGTTGTGAGGAGTTTAAATTACTCTGGGTTATTTGGGATTTTCTGATAACCTCTGGGGAAAGTATGCCATATTCTTTTTGGGGTGTTTTTTTGGTTTGTTTTTTTAAGGCCTCATCAGTAACATATGGAAGTTCCCAGGCTAGAGGTCGAATCAGAGCTGCAGCTTCTGGCCTACATCACAGCGCATGGCAATGTTGGATCCTTTAACCCCCTGAGTGAGGCCAGGATCCAATCCACATCCTCTTGGATCCTCGGGTTCTTTATCCACTGAGCCATAATGGGAACTTCTGCGTAATCTTTCATAAGTCATAACTTCTAAGATTATACTGTGGAGAGTGGTAGTAGCTTTTAAGGTATGAGCCAGTCATCAAGGCTGAATTATGTCCTCTAAGAAATAGAATCAAGGAAATATTTTCCAGACAAAACTATAATCCCCAAAGATACATGCACCCCACGTTCACAGTAGCACTATTCACAGTAGCTAAAACACTGGGAATGACCTAAATGTCTATCAACAGATGAATGGATTAAGAAGATGTGGTACATATATACAGTGGAATACAACTCATCTATAAAAAAGAAAGAATTAATGCCATTCACAGCAACATGAATGCAACTAGAGGTTATCATACTAAGTGAAGTAAGTCAGAAAGAGAAAGACAAATATCATATGATATTACTTATATGTGGAATCTAAAACATAGCACAAATGAACCTGTCTACGAAACAGAAACAGATTCACAGATATGAAAAACTGACTTGTGATTGCCCAGGGGCAGGGGAAGTGAGTGGGATGGACTGGGAGTTTGGGGTTCGTAAGAAATCTTTAATAAAAAAAGAAAAAAAAATTTCCTTTTTTTGGGAAAGGATTTGAGTGAATTTTTCTTTCTTAGGGATCTACCATCAGAAGAGCTCTGTGTCTAGCTTGTTAATCTAGATTCCCACAGCTTGCTCTGTGGGTCTAATACACCTTTGTGGCTAGAGCCCATACAGACCTTGGAGACTTTCTTCTTTGATTTGCCACTTTTAGAAGTTGAATAACTGTATCAAGCTCTTCTTGCCTGTACCCACTACTCTTTTCAATAGCAATTCAGTATTTGGCACTGTCAGCAGAATTTTCACAAGTACAAGTCAAAAGCAATTCTTAAGGAAAAGATTGAGGACATTTGAGCAGAAAATCTATTTCATCCTGCTCCTTATAGATAACTGGGCAGATAACTGGTTATATAGCCAGGGCTATCAACTGTGATGGGAGCTTCCAAAAGCTGGGAGCCTTAGGGGGATTATAAGAGACCAGTAGGCTAGGCTTAGATAGTCCCTTGTGTTATAATTTATAGGGGGTCTTGGAAAGTGTGCAACCCTCCAAAACTATTTATCCATTTAAGCCAGTGTCAAGCTTCATTGTTTTGAAGTTATTGCTTTGTGTTGTTATACCTTTGGGTTAAGGTCACTTTTTTTTTAGAATGAATTTGTTTTCCAGGCTCTCTTCCTAGGAGTGAGTCAACTGACAACACTGGAGCTTACAGAGTAATGAAAAAAATTTGTGCTGAAAAGGAAGAAAAGTTACCCAAGGGAGAGGAGAGGCACTGAAAAAGAGATTTTCCGTCCTTTACATTTTTGTCTATTGCCTCTCATCTAAAGCTTCAATCCCTGAAGTTTTAGGTAAGAAAAAAAATAGAAGGGGAAGGTGATTAGATTGAGAGTCTAGAGAGCTCAGAGAAAGCTCCTGCATTGCCACCAAATAGTGACCTGACGCATTTAATTTAAATTTCTATTGTAATCTCCTCCTTTGTTAAAAGAGAGTCATGGACCAAATGCTTTTTCATGTTGTTGCAAGATCTACAATTCTCAGGTTCCTTGGGTGTATGATTAGGGACCCATTTTTGTATATTTGCTCAAAGCCTGGGCCAATTTATCTAGTTCTTTCTGTAACAGAGAAGCAAAGGAAATGACCTTCTTTAATTGGTGCACACAATCATTGAAAGAACTACAGGATCCCATCCAGAGAACCTGCTTCCAGAAAGAGCTAGAATCTCTTCTCTGTACAATATCACGCCTTTACTCTTGCAGACACATTGGTTAGACACAGACTTAATTCACTAATTTACTCCATATATATCTACACTGCACTTGTAATCCTCAGGTCTGAAAGAAGATAAAATAAAATCCAAAGGGAATCTTCAACTTACCAAATTTCTCCTTCAAAGATTCAGACTGAGGCATCTGTAGAAGGGTATCTCCTACAGTCTCCAGATCAGCAAACTTTCTTATCCTTTCCATAAAACTAAACTTTCTCTGCAATTTACCAGGCCAGGCATATACTTGTTATAAAACAGAATTAAGAAAAGGTAGGTAAATAATAGTAATAATAATAGAGCTAATACTTATGTAGTGATCACTACAAGGTAGATACATTCTAAGTGCTCTATACTCAAAATATATTTAATTTTCACAACTATGCTATGAGGAAAATACTGTAAGTATTTTCATTTAACAGATGAGAAAACTGAAGCATGAAAAGCTTAAGTGTTTGCTCAATACTACCTACAAGTAATAGTAGACCCATAATGTGAATGGGGACAGTCTAGGCTATTTGCAGAGTCCTTGCTCTTCACTATGACAAAATTCCATTTTTCTAGTTAGATGGAGGGATGTGCTTATTAAAAATATGCTGCCATGTCATTCCTAGAGTAGAGACTATTCTAGATCCACACTGACAATGCATTAAAATACACCTGGAAAAAAGCAAACCAGGAGTTCCTATCATGGCTCAGTGGAAATGAACCTGACTAGCATCTATGAGGATGCAGGTTCAATCACTGACCTCGCTCAGTGGGTTAAGGATCTGGTGATGTTGTAATCTGTGGTGCAGGTCACAAACATGACTCAGATCTGGCATTGCTGTGGCTGTGGCCAGCAGTTACAGTCTGATTTGACCCCTAGCCTGGGAACCTCCATATGCCATAGGTGTGGCCCTAAAAAAAACAAAAAACAAAACAAAAAAAAGGAGCAAACTGAATCTAAGTAACTTAACTGTCTACCAGAAGTACAATACACTTTAAAGGGAGAAAAAGAAAATCTAGCACTCAACAATGTAAAATTATAATGCCCAGCAACCGACCATGAAGTAGAAAAATGTGACCTAATTGGTCATTAGAGAACCAGCAGGACAGAGATACTAGAATTATCAAACAAGGAGGTTAAAACAGCTCAAGGATTAAAGGGGAAAGCACAAATACAGCGAAGAGAACAATGGAGGATACAAATGAAAAGTAGATGAAAATTTAGAGATAAAAATTCAACATCTTAAATAAAAATGTCACTGCAGTTATACCCTGCAGAAATAAAATGATCAAACTTGAAGCATAATATTAGAACTGTAAATCCAAAGACTTTTTTTTTTTTTTTTGGCTTTTTAGGGTTGCACCCATGGCATATGGAGGTTCCCAGGCTAGGGGTCCAATTGGAGCTACAGCTGCCGGCCTACACCACAGCCACAGCAATGCCAGATCCTTAACCCACTGAGAGAGGCCAGGGATCGAATCCATATCCTCATGGATCCTAGTCAGGTTTGTTAACAGATGAGCCCTGAAGGGAACTCTAAGAAATTGTTTTGTTAAAGCTGCAACCTCTAGTTTTTTCATCCATACCCATGCATTGGTGCCCTCTGGATGCATAAAATGTCAGTGTTCCACTAAAGGAACTGAATGCAGTGTTTCGGATGAGATTATTCTATTGTGCCAAGGACAGGGTACGTCCTCCTCCTTGGATGTGGAGACCACGGATCAATTCAGCAGCCAAACTGAGAGCAATCTGTGAATTTTTTATGACTTGGCAATTCCATTTCCACTGAATGGCTTTCTTTGCAACTACTCTGCCCATGATTCACAGGAAGCCAGTTTTCAACTTATAAAACTCTTAATATGAATTGCTTTTATCTTCCACTTCTATTTCAAAATAGAAAAAGAAATTGAATACTTTTAGCTATTTCATCTCTTCAGTTAGCTTTACACCATTTCCCCCAAGCAACACACTTGCCTGGGGGCAGAAATGAATGAAATTCAAATAAATTAAATTAAAATACTTGATGACAGAGATTAAAAAAAAAAACAACAACAAACCAAAACCCAAAGGGATACAAAAAAACCAAAATGAACGAAAAAACAACCACCCAACAAAAAACCAAAAACAGCAAACCAGCTGTCTCCATCAAGCAGACTCTCAAGACGGTGTGTCATTCAGGAGAACAGAGCGCTCTGGTCCTTGCAGTTCCTTTTTTTTTTTTTTTTTGTCTTTTTGCTATTTCTTTGGGCCGCTCCCTCGGCATATGGAGGCATATAGAATAAGCTCTATTATAAGAATTAATTTTTAAAAAATATTTAACTTATACAGGAAGTATTTTTAGAGAACTAACAATTTACATGGAGACCATGATTGGCTAATATATTCTCTGAGAGACTTATGTGGGATTCTTATGTTTTATTTATGTGATTCTAATTTCAGATCATTTACATGTTTACAAACCTATTGGTATATCTAGACAATTTCCATGTTTAAATAATCATTGAATTCTTTTCATTGATGAAAGTAGAGCTTAGAGGAAAAATCAGTTTTATCACTCCAAACACACACACATGTATTCAGCATATATTCTTAGCAAATATTGTTTCAGTGGAATGTAAAATCCTTTTGCAAAAAAATGTGCGTGATCCTTACATCATATAAATAAAATAACTGGTCTTGGACATGATCAACCAAGTGTTCAAAAACTGTTTCATGAAATACTTTATAAATAATTATACAGATGACTGAAAAGCCATTTCTGTTGTGTGTTAACATGGATATGCCTCCAAAAAATCTTTGGTAGGAGGCAACTAAACTCAGAACTGCTCAGAAATAGATAGCAGGAAGTCCAAATGTCTACAGAAAGGAAGTATCTGTGGATGCAAAATACAACCAGTACGCACTGCGCTTCATCCGTGTAGACAATATTCATCTTGATAAAGTAAAAAAAGGCAGTATTTTTTCCAATGCATTTCTTTCGGACTGAATTATTTCAGTAATTTTCCTAATTCCCCACTTTACTTAAGGAGTTCTTTCAAAAGAAAATTGTGGTTTGGCAAGGAACCAATGATTTGGACAGTAAAGTAGAAAATTCGAGCCATTGCAGTACTTGGGATAGATGGAAAATTTGTAGACCTGGCTGAAATGATGACAGTGAAGAACTCGAAAACCCTTATACACTTCCAATTAATGGGTTGAACTACTTCATCTGGAGCCTCTTCTCCTGCAATCTCTGTCTAGTCAGATCCTTTTATTCCATGTTATGCTAACCTGATGCACATGAGAAATAGTGTGGTCACAAAATAATAAAATCTTAGAAAAGCTTATTGTTTTTTCTAAATCATGTAAGATATGGCAGGAGATTCAGACATATTATAAACATAGTGATTTGTAAAACCAAGTTAGAAAATAATCTTACTAGATGTAAAATCAAAGATAACTACAACCAGATGTAGAAAACCAATAAGGATCTGAGGAGAGTGGAATTTTGCTACATAGAAAGGGGGAAAACCATATTCTCAGGAAGTAAACATTATAAGGGGTATTTTTTTCCCAGAATTAAAAGAATTTTATAGTAATGTATTTTATTCCCAGAAATTAATAAAAATAAGTCACACAATTCCCAGAAAACACGGTTTAAAAGTTGCCTTGACAGAAATGGAAATACTCTATTAGCAATTGTTACCAAAAGAAGAATTTACTGCCTTGAGTGAAAAACAAAACTGGAAAGTCAAAAAACTTTGGAGTCCACATTTTTCTTTTTCAGCTAAGAAGGATTAAGTATTTTAACAGTTTGTTCGGAGAGCCTATCAAATTAAAAACTTAAAATCTTATTGTAGGAGATCTTTTTATTGTGCAAAGTTCTTAAATGATAGTAGGTCTGGAAAAGAAGATCAAATATAGAGCAAACACCTTTTTTACAGATACAGTTTTTTTCCTCTGTAAATGAATGTATTGTCTGATTTAAATGTTTTTAGAGGAGTGCCTTTCAGAAGATGTACATACAGCTGCCAGAGGTCTGTTAGAAACTCCCCTGTTGAACTGGAGAAAACTTTATTGTCCTTGAGATGGTGGGTTTTTTAGTTTGTTTGTTTTCAGTTTTTTTATTTCTTTCTTGCAATTGAAGATGGAAGTCAATTTGTTCCTTTATTATGAGTTAATACACTCCGCTTTTTATAAAAGCCAGATGTTCTGAGTTTTACATCCAAATCACATTGTTAAGAAGCATCCTTTTACTTAATTTCCCCCCCTTCCTTGTCCTCCCTCCACCCTTTATTCTATTTTCAATTCCTTTATTATTCACAGATCTTCCCGTAGATTTCCGTTCTTCAGAAGATTATGGTCTTCCAACGCTAAGCCACTTAAATCTGTCCTAATGGAAATGCTTTTTTTCAGTGGTTAAGAAGGACATTGCTCTTGACGTGACTGAGTCTAAATTTCCTCCCTCATTCTTTTATGTAACTTTTATTTTCTCACCGTCCACATTTTCCCCCAAATGCCATTTTATGTTTTGCTTTCATAATAACATTGCCAATATTACAATACCTGTTATTTATATGGTGTTTTACTGCTTTATGAAGCACTTCTATTTCTTTGGTTTATTTATTACATTTAGCTTCTTCCAAATGTGTTTGTTAAAACTTTTTTTCCCCCTGCTTTTAAAAATTCTCCTGTCATTTATTTTTTAGTTTTTTATTTTTTTTTGCTGTACAGCATGGGGACCAAGTTATTCTTACATTTATACATTTTTTTTTCCCCACCCTTTGTTCTGTTGCAATGTAAGTATCTAGACATAGTTCTTGATATGTTAAAACTTTTTTCATGTGGAAAATGAGTCATATATTGTTGTAGATGGTCTATTGCCAGAAATAGTTTTCTTTTAACTCCTTTCAGAATTATATCAATCCTGGAGTTTAAATAATTTCTGAAATATATCAATTCTGGAATTTAAAGCTACAAAGCATTAATGCTGTTATCATAATTTCTCACCCTTAAGTTACTTTAGGTAATGGTATGATTTATATATTTATTTATTTATTTCCTACAGACTCTTAGAGATTTTACCAGCTTCAGTTTGGAATAACCAAGCCTAAATGTTAGCTTCTGAAAAGATTAATATTTCTTGGGGAATAATTCTGGCTATGCATATGTCATGGTCACACATTGGTTCTGTTTTAAACTGAGTGTTGACATTATGAATGTAATTTTGATTTTTTTTTTTAATCCCATCAGGATTATTATCTTAGTGCTAGAGAATAACTTCTCTTTAGTGAGGAATAGTAAACATTTCTTTTTTTATTTCTTAAGAAAACAAGTTACTGTAGTTCAATTTTCATTGTGCAAGGAGGACAAAGTGAACTGTGGATTGTCCATAATAGTGAGCACAGCTTGTGATATTTCAGATAGCTTTTATTTTTTTATTTTACTGAGATTTGAGGATTTCTTTTTTTTTTCTTTTGTCTTTTTAGGGCTGCACTTGCAGCAGATGGAGGTTCCCAGGCTAGGGGTTGAGTCGGAGCTATAGCTGCTGGCCTACACCACAGCCACAGCCACAGCAATGCCAGATCCAAGCCGTTTCTACAACCTACACCACAGCTCATGGCAACACCAGATCCTTAACCTGCTGAGCAAGGCCAAGCATCGAACCTGCAACCTTATGGTTCCTAGTCAGGTTCATTAACCACTGAGCCATGATGGGAACTCCAAGAGATCTGAGGATTTCATATGTGAATTCATTATGCTGAAACTTCTCTTTAGACACGTGAGGCATTCTGCCTACTATTAGAGTTAGTGGGAGATGGAATTACTTGAGATAATAGGTTGACCTTTGGATAATATTTTTTTTATGGTCTCACCCATAGGATATGGAAGTTCCTGGGCCAGGGATTGAATCCGAACTGCAGCTGCCACCTATGTCACAGCTGTGGCAATACCACATCCTTTAACCCACTGTGCCAGGCCAGAGATAGAATCATACCTCTGCAGCAATCTGAGCAGAAGGTTAAGAGTCCAAGCAGTGGTTTTTCTTTTACATTACCCTTACATCAGTTTTCTGAAGCACATGCTATGTAAGAAATCATCATTAACCTTAGTAGCTTAAAACATTTATTAGCTCACAGTTTATGAGCGCCTGGAATCTGGAAGCAGCTTACATGGTTGGTTCTGGCTCAGGGTCTCTCTGGTGGTTATGGTCAAGATATCACCTAGGGCTATAATCATCTCAAAACTTGTGTGATTGAAGGATCTAGTTCCAAGTTCACTGACATAGTTATTGGCAGGATTTACTTCCTAAAGAAACCTGAAGCCTCTTGCCATGTGGGCCTCCCCATGGGCAGATTCAATATTAATGGCAACTGGCTTATTCCAGGAGAGAGAAAGAGAATGAGAGAGAGAGGAGGACAAGGGGGGGGGAAGAAGAGGAGGAGGAGGGGGAGGAGGAGGGGGAGGAGGAGGGGGAGGAGGAGGAGAGAAGGTCATCCAAGACAGAAGACCAGAAGCCGCAGTCTTTTTTATAACCTAATCTCAGGAGTAATATGCCATGCTTCAGCTGAATACTGTTTTTCAGAGACCTCCCCGGTAGTGTGTGTAAGAGGGGACTGCATATAAGCATGTAGGTAAAGATCACTGGAGGTCATCTGGGAGGCTGGCTACTACAATAGGCAATCAGGCATTAAAAAGATATGTTAACTGAGTCCCTGGGACACAACTGACTTGCTATAGATCATACACATAATTTTATGGCTTTGAATGTGGCATTAAATTTTCCACACGAGACTCTCACGCTCTTCATAAATTTTTTTCCCATAATTATTCAGTCCTGCATTACAATAAAAACTTACAAGTTAAAAAAATTAAATTACTGGATTCTGTGCAATAGTCTCCAATTCACGGCTAGCTAGTTTTTCAAGCACAGAAATGAGGCCTGCTACACAAGTACCATTTCCATCATCTATACATTAAACGAGGGCATCACTTGGGTAGAGAATGTAATGTCTTCTGCATCATTTTTTTAAAAAAATAGTAATAGCTTTTAACAATCAAGAAACTATATATCTAACTCATATTAAACTTGAATATTCAGAAATTAAAAAAAAAATCAGAATGGAGGATCCAGAGTTCACAGTTCCAGTTTTGTGTTTTAATCTTCTATTTTGCTTGGCGATGTGTACTTTGTGTCTGACAAGAATCTTGTCACCTGCAGCACTCTTGTTATGTTTAAAATAAAGAGGTCCAAGTAAGCCTTTTAGGAATAAGTAGTATTGTTTTCAGTGTGCCAAGTTTGTTTTGGGCAAGGTCACAAACAAACAAAAAAATTGGAAAAATTAACAATATAAAAGTAGTGTATTTTCTATTTTAAGTAAAATAAGGGTATAGAATTTTTTAATATATGTATAACATAAGCATATGTGTGTATCACTATTCTTTCACTTTTGTCTGGCTCTTACTAGAGCATTGTCAATACCATTTCAACTATTTCTAGCCTGTCTCCTCCTCTCTCTCTCTCTCTCTCTCTTTATTACCTAATGAATTTATTACAGTTATAGTTGTACAATGATCATCGCAATCCAGTTTTATAGTATTTCCATCCCACACCCCCAGCGCATCCTCCCACCCCCCTAACTGTCTCCTTTGGAAACCGTAAGTTTTTCAAAGTCTGTGAGTCAGTATCTTAGTTCTGCAAAGAAATGCATCGTGTCCTTCTTTCAGATTCCACATGTCAGTGATAGCATTTGATGTTGGTGTCTCATTGTCAGACTGACTTCGCTTAGCATGGTAATTTCTAGATTTTTTTTTTTTTTTTTAAATCACACTCTCTTCTCTAGTCTCTTCAGCCAAACCAGGATCTGTAAGCATGGAGAGCTGTGACTACAAAGGCCATTTATGCCATGGGTGCAGAAATCTGAAAGCGTTATATGAGAAAGAATTGTGAATGGTGTCTTAGGACTTAAATGTGTTATCTCCAAAGCCGTAAGTGAAAAAACATGTGGTAATTATCAGGAGAATATTTTACACTGTTCAGTCAAGCTATTCAAAAAAAAAAGGCTCATCTCACTAGAGCTTACAGTAATCAAATAGATGATCTATATTTTCTATGACAAGACTGTTACACCCAATACACTGTGTTAGTCATTGCACTCTCTGCTCATTATTGTTTATACCTTATCAGCATGACACCCAGGGTCCTCTGGAATTGGATCTTTACTTCTCTCGACATCTCCTATTCCTCAATTCCTGTGATTTATATCTGATGATTCCTGACATTGCAAGTATTTTCACATATCTATATTTCTTGCCACTTTTGTGCATGTATTCATTTATCTGATAATGCAAATGCACACGTACTGTGCCAAGCATAAAATTGGATGACGGGGACAGTAGGAAGAAGGCAGGCCAATATGGAGAAGACAGCCTTCTTAATCTCTCTGTGGAAGATATTCCTGAACAAATGATTATAAACTTATTAAATTATAATAATTAAAAATAGTATAAAGGAGGAGGAACGAGTGTTACGATATTGTGCAGGAAGGGGTCTAACCTAATGTGTACGGTGGGGGGAGGGGAGTTGACAAAGTCTTCCCTGAGAAAGTGTTTCGTAGTCTGAGGCTTACATGAGGCTTGGCACAGGCAGTTGCTTAAATGTGTTTAAGACTGTTCTCTGACATGCAATTAATTTAGTGGGAATTTCTACAGCCAAGTGCAAAGCTATAGATGGTATGTTGCTATTCTTTGAACATTACTGTATATAGTTAAGTATCGACCAACCGTTTTGCACAAAATAAGCAAAAGTAAAGCATGACCTTAAGCATACAATTAAAGATAGCGTTATATAACTTGCCCTTGTAATTAATGTATTTGCTCACACATTTAGTACACTTTTATAAAATCATAACACATGGTGGTAAAAGAAAGAACTTAGAATCAGAGATTTGGAGCCAAGCTTCACTTTAGCTTGACTGTTTGGGGAAAAAAATCATGTGACTCTCCTTGAAACTCAGTCTATTCAGCTGAAAAATGGGGACAGTGATAACATATTTTGAGAGCTATTGAGATAATGCAGATTAAGTATCTACCCATAGCTGGGGCACTGTTGGTCTTCAATACAAGGTAGCTATCATTGTCATTATTATTGTTATTATTATTTGCCAGGGTTGAAAATAAATCAGATTTAGCTTAAGCCGTGGGAATTGTTCTACAATACAGTTGTGGAAATGATATCAAAGTTTAAATATCTTCATACAGAGCCCAAGAATTACATTTGTAATTATCATTATCCAGGAATACTTAACTACTGTGTGTGCTTTAGAGAATGCTGTTATATATTCTAATTCAATAATTAGAGGTATTGAAGAACCACAGGTTGTGCATAAAAGAACAGGAAATGACTAAATGGCTTTGATTTTGGTAACTTGTATTTATGGTTATGTTAATGTATGTAATTAGGAATGACTTAGAGAAACCAGGAGTGGGGGGAGTTGATGCTGAGAAGGAGGAGGTGGCCGCTTAGAGGACACTGTCCGCCCTGCAAAGATCTAGACCTTCATGGTGTGGGTGACAGAGAGACGGTGAAGCCTTGCAAGCAGACGTGTGAGATGGGCAGGTCTGTGTTTTCAGTGCCTGCTTGGAGGCAGCAGTGGAAGATGGATGGAACAAGAAGCAGATGGGCCAGCTACCGATGCCTTCTGGACCAGATAAAAATTGCTGAGGCACTGATCTGGGTGGGAGATGACAAAGCACTAAGAGAATTACACTGAGAAATGGTGATGGCCTGAACCGGGTGAAATGAAAAATGAATCTTCAGGAGATTTCACTGGCAGGGGTTTCTGATAAATTGGGTGGAGCAATTCCCTTAAACATTCCCTCATGTTTAAGGAAATGGACGACTCAGAGGTAGTGACAGAAATATTGGCAGAAAGGCAAGAACAGATTTGAAAAAAAAATATTTCAAGGGCCAATGTCAACCAGACTTTGGGATTATGTGGATGGGTTGGAGGTGAATGAAAGGAGTCACAAAGGATCCCTGAAATGTGCCACCTTTTGAGCAAGAAGCAGAGCTGAGGAATGTGCACAGAGGGAAAATTTACCGTTTCTACTTGAATCCCACATGTTGATTTTGAAGTATAGATGAGACACCTAGTTAAAACAGTAGATGTTGGATAATGCGTGTCTGTCCCATAGATGTCAGTCTAGAAGGCATAAACCATATGTGACAGCCGACCCCATGAGAGGAGATCTCCTAGGATGCGTGGATAGAGTGAGAGCAGTGCCTCCCTTAATTTCTCCCTTGTCCTTTTTCACCAAATCTATTCATTAAGAAACAATCTTGATGAATCTTTCAAAGGATCCCATTTATGACTTTATTGCATGCCAGGATCCTGATTCAGGCCCTTTCTATCTGCTTTTCAGGGAGGCTCTGGATAAGGCTTTCTGTCTCCGGTTTCCTCCCCTAGTGCCACCAGGATTTTTTGTGGTAATAAAAATTGAATCCATAATCATCTGACTTGGTGATTAAAGACGGGTAATTGTCTTCACTGCTGACGGTGTATAACTCCCACTTTGTAACATGAAAATACAAGGGATGCTTATCTCATATTACACCTTCCCATGTGCCCAATATCTTACCAAACTCACCGCTATCTCCCCTGCACATGTTACGCTTTTTTTTTTTTTTTGATAGGCAAGAAATAGATTTATTAAGACAAGACCCTCGTGAGAGATGTAAGTGGGCAGGCAAGGAGGCTCTGCGTCCTGCACACGTCATATGTTTTTATGTGACTAACATTTTTTTTTTTGTCTTTTTGCCATTTCTTTGGGCCACTCCTGCGGCATATGGAGGTTCCCAGGCAAGGGTTCTAATCGGAGCTGTAGCAACCGGCCTACGCCAGGGCCACAGCAACGCAGGATCCGAGCCGCGTCTGCAACCTACACCACAGCTCACGGCAACGCCAGATCCTTAACCCACTGAGCAAGGGCAGGGACCGAACCCGCAACCTCATGGTTCCTAGTCGGATTCGTTAACCACTGAGCCATGACTGAACTGGCAATTTTAAATAATATTAACTATTTCCTGAAATAAATGTCTCTTAGGAAAGAAGTAGGCACTTGTTACTCATCATAAACTGAACAAAATGACAATTTTTTTCCTAATTATCTCAGGGTCATCTTTATAAGGATCAAATACAGTACAGAATAAGTTTGTATAGGTGTACATATGTCCATGTATAATTTTATAGAAAATTAACACAGAATTTCACTAAATCGAAACAATCTTTACAAAATAACTTGCATCACTTTCACTGATTATAAAAACTGTACATATTCACTGCAGAAAAATTAGAATTTTTATGCCCTAAAGAAAATGAAAATCAGGAGTTCTTTGTGGCTCAGCAGCTTAAGGATCCAGTGTTGTCATTGCAGAGGCTTGGGTCGCTGCAGTGGCCCAGGTTCAATCCCTGGCCCATGTGCAGTCAAAAAAAAAAAAAAAAAAAAAAAAGAAAAGGAAAATCACTCAAACTTTTGCCACCTAGAGTAAATAATTTTAACATATTACCGAATTTCTTTCAAAGGAAAAAATTTTTAAGAGTTGGGATCACATCATATGTCATTTTTATTCTACTTTCTCAATTGAGTATTACAAATTAGGTCTAAGTCAGTAAACATCCTTCAAAAAACCTAAATTTAACGGCTTTGCAATATTTCATCATTCTGTTATTTCTCACTGTATTTAATAATTCCACTACTACAAGTATTTGTGGTTTCCATTTGTTAGTTACTAAAATTACTTACTGTCTTAATTTCTTCATTGCCTGGGCTTTTTTTTTTTTTTTTTTTTTCCTTACAGCCTCACTTGCAGCATAGGGAAGTTCCCAGGCAAGGGGTCGGATTAGAGCTGCAGATGCTGGCCTACATGACAGCCACAGCAACACCGGATCTGAGCCACATCTGGGTCCCCTGCTGCAGCTTGTGGCAATGCTGGATCCTTAACCCACTGAATGAAGCCAGGGATTCATACCAGCCAGGTTCTTAACCCACTGAGCCACAGTGCAAACTCTGCCTGTAATCTTTTTAACACATTATACCCCAAGCTTTTGTTTGTAAGTCACCAAAAAAGACATGATGGCTAAGGTCACCAAAGCCTTCTTCTGAGAGCTTCAATCATAGAATCTTTTGCAGCCACAAAGAAGCAATGACTATAGACTCTAGAATTAGATGCTGCTGGGTTTAACTGCTGTCTTTACCACTTAGAAGCTGTGTGATTGTGAGCAAGTGATTTAATTCTCAGTGGATCAGTTTTCTCATCTGTAGCACGGAGTTCATTGTTCCAAATGTGATTTTCCTCAGATTGCGAGAGAATTCCATGACCTATGTGTCTAAAGTGTTTGAAGAAATGTCTGGTGTGAAGTAAGCACACATTAAGTGCTAGGTATGATTTTGTAAAAAAAGGATTTATCAGTTAATTCTTGTCTAAGTTCTCTCCTTTCTTGCATTTTAAAGCACTATAGTTCTTCCTCCACTTGTTTCTGTTGATAATCTTTAAGATTCTTCTGTCAACCCTCACTCCCTTCTACTTACTGCCCTTGGATGGCCGCTTGTATTTCTCGGGGCTCCTCAGCTACTCCTTTACTGACCTTGAACAGACTCACCTTCTTCTACCAGCCATTAACTAAATGTCATTCCTCAGTGGAGACACCTGCCTCACCTCACACCCTTCTCTCTCCTCTGCTATCTTGTCTATGCATTAAGAATTCACCTACCAACTCCACAGAACTGATTCACAAACACTTATTTCTAGCCCAGACCTCTCTTCTGAGTTTCAGATTTTTTTTTTTTCTTTTTTGATATGGGTATATTCGATGTCACTTGCCTGCCAATTTGATATCTCCTCTTTAGTTCCCAAAGAGGAGAATTTTTGGTGGCCCCAAAACAACAATTTGATCTTACCAATCCTGTTCCTCCTTCAGGATTACCTGGGCATTATTTTTACACCCTTTTCCCCATCCTCATCCAATCAGGAATCAGTGCATTGATTATACCTCCTGAGTAGTTTTGAATCCACGTACTTTTCATTTTCAGTACCAGCATCCTGGGCCAAACTACTATCTCTTACTGAAACTTTAGTAGCCCGCACCTGTCCTCTGCATCCCCTAAGAATGGTCACAAAACTCCATCATCCACTCAAAGTAAATTTTTCTTTTTCTCTCTTTCTTTCGTTTGTTTGTTTGTTTGTTTGTTTGCTTATTTAGGGTCACACCCATGGGATATGGAAGTTCTCAGGCTAGGGGTCCAATTGGAGCTACACCTTCTGGCCTATGCCACAGCCACAGCAATTCGGGATCTGAGCCACATCCGGAACCCATGCTGTACCTTGTTTTATTTTTGGCTTTTTGTCTTTTCTATGGCCGCACCCGCAGCATATGGAGGTTCCCAGGCTAGGGGTCGAATCAGAACTGTAGCACCTGGCCTACACCATAGCCACAGCAACTCTGGATCCGAGCTGCATCTGCGACCTACACCACAACTCATGGCAACGCTGGATCCTTAACCCGCTGAGTGAGGCCAGGGATCAAACCTGCAACCCCATGATTCCCAGTCAGATTTGTTAAGCACTGAGCCACGACAGGAACTCCTGCTCTAGCTTATTTACGCTGGATTCTTAACCCACCAAGAGAGGCCAGGAATCAAACTCACCGCAGTGACCACTTCCAAGCAACCTGGCACTGCCAGAAGCTTTCCCTCTAGACTACCTCACATTCTGATAACAGAGACAAGGAACTTTTTTAGTGGCCGATAGCACACTTAGAGATGGAGTTTAGCGTTAGGGAGAAGGTAATGGTAAAGAAATGCTTGTTGGAGCCTGACTGGGAAGCATGAGGTTGCGGGTTCGATCCCTGGCCTCGTTTAGTGGGTTAAGGATCCGGTGTTGCCGTGAGCTGTGGTGTAGGTCGCAGATGAGGTGAGGATCCCGAATTGCTGTGGCTGTGGCATAGGCTGGCAGCTGTAGCTCCAATGTGACTCTAGCCTGGGAACCTTCATATGCCACAAGTGTGGCCCTAAAAACCAAAAAAAAAAAAAGAGAGAGAGAGAGAGAGAGAAATGCTTGTTAAAATGTAAGTAAGGGGACAATTTTGATGGTGATATCACTGTTCACCGAGGTGCTAATGATGGCAATTTGTATAAATCATACACACTCACTGGGAAAACAATTGGGAACATTACGGAGGTTCTAGGGTCAACACCAAAGGAAATGGTCTGTAGGTGGTCTTACTTGGGGGGAATATGTCCAGGTCGTATTTTCAATGTAAGTTTTAAATAAAGTTTGCGGTTATAAAATGCAACCAGGACACAGAGATTAAAATCAGACTAAATCAGGTCTCAGTCTTCTATTTGGTTTTTCTGACTCCGTGACCTCCGTTTTAGCATGAGGACATCCTGCGTGAGCTGAATCAAATTCCCGAACATCGTCTCTGAATTACACTTTGAGAAATCCGGTCGAGGCCTTTGTTTTATCAGTCTTCCTCTTCCAAAAGCAATCTGTACTTGTCCATGAGCATAGATCTCTCGGTTCTGACTGAGATGGTTTTTATCGTGTGTTGAAAGGAGAAAAATACAGACCTGGACCAAGTGTTTGCCTCCATGGGGCCGCTCTCAACCAGTGCGACTAAATCAGATGAAGCAGCCTCATGGAGACACAAAGAATTTCAGAGCCACGTCTAATGACAGCATTTACTCTTCCTCTGGATGGTGTGAGAACAGCAACATCACGTTTATCAGCAGCGCTTGCTAAACCAGTAGCTCAAAGAAAGAGCAAAGCAGATGAAAACGGGAAAGACCCAGCAAAGAGCTCCCATTTTCTTGTGAAATCAATTCACGTTATTGGATGTGCTGCCTTGAATGAATGTCCTTCCTTTTACACTCCCACTTAGCTTTCCTTTAAGTGTCAAATGAAGCGGGTGGTGGAAAATGCGCTGCACCAGTCATTTTGACATTCCTTTGCAAATTAGTCAGGCTTTGATGGTACAGGTCGGCTCTACCAAGCAGGGGGGCTTTCAGCCTTGGGAGTCTGGCAGGAGTTCAAGAGCAACGCGTTGCTTTGAACTCACTTGTTAGCCGTGCAAAATAAACACCATCCACCTTGCAATAAAAAAGCATCAGCAGGAGAAAAAAGAGAACATGCTAAGCCCCTCCCTTGAGACTTCAAAACCCTCGCTGGGGCTGCTAAATTAGGACAGGAAAAAGAAGGCCTGCTTGTGAAAAGAAAGGAGCGGAGAAAGAACTATCCTACAACAAACACACACAAAAATTACAATCGCTGAGAACTAATTATGTTTTCATGATCGCAAATGCATTGAGAGTTTGAAAGCTCACGGACGCATCCTGATGCTGCTATAAAATGTTTCCTGGCTAATTATTTGCCAGTACAACTGTTCACTTCCTGTGGTGGATTTATGCTAAATCCTGTTATTAGTCTTGCTCTGCAATTGCCATTGTCTATGACTAGAAGCAAGGCTGAAAGGCTACAGTTGGCCTTTTATTACACAACATGTGAATGGAGATTTGACCCAATGTCCGACCACTTCCCCCCTTTGGTTTTTATGTGAGCTTGCTGGGCTTTTCCCTATAAATCACCAGGTTCCAATGAACTTTTACTCTTTTTTCTCTCCTTTCAACTCAACTACTGTGTGTGTGTGCATGTGTGTGTGCACTTTAAAAATAAACTACACAATTTCTTTTTTCTCATTAAGTCATTAAATGACTTTTCAGCATAAACAGTTTCTAAAGTTCTCGCTTACAAAAAATTAAACCAATTTTCGAGGACTTGTTTGGGTTCAGTGGTTGAAATTGGGAGTGGTAAAAAAACGAGAAAAAAAATAGGAAAATAATTTACATTTCAGCAAGGATATAATTTTCAATTAATATAGTGTGCAAACTATCACAGTAGTTACAGTAAAAATGAAATACTTTCTGTAGAAATCCAGCCAAATATTTTCTGGAGTACTTGCTGTTTGGGGCATTTTAAGCAGATTTGGTAATAACTTCAATATGTTTTTCTTCAGATAAAATTAATACAAATATTGTGAATTATCTAAAAGAAATCTCAAATTTGGTTTGTACTATTCTAAATCTCCAAAATATCAATGTAGTATTCTACATTTGTGGTACTATTATATTCAAGAATATATTCTATATTTAAAAGCTATTCTCACTTTAGAAATCAAATCTTAAAAGATTCACGAAAACTCTAGGATTTTAAGAACAAAGTAGATTATGAGAATGAAAAAAATTTTAATGGTAATAAGGACTTGACGCTCATGTTATTTACTCCATTTTTTCAGTTTATAATGACTGCATACACATCTTCATTATTCTTCTTTCCTTAAATTTTTTTTTTTTTTGGTCTTTTTGTCTCTTCTAGGGCCGCTCCCTCGGCATATGGAGGTTTCCCAGGCTAGGGGTTGAATCGGATCCAAGACGTGTCTGTGACCTACACCACAGCTCAGGGCAACGCCAGATCCTTAACCTACTGAGCAAGGGCAGGGACCGAACCCGCAACCTCATGGTTCCTAGTCGGATTCGTTAACCACTGCGCCACGACGGGAACTCCCCTTAAAAATTTTTAATTAGGAGTTCTCATTGTGGCTCAGTGGGTTATGAACCCAGCTAGTATCCACGAGGCTGTGGATTCGATCCCTGGCCTCACTATGGGTGTAAGGATCCCTCAACGTTGCCGCTGTGGCCTAGGCTGGGAGCTGCAGCTCTGATTCAATCCCTGGCCTGCGAACTTCCCTATGCCACATATGCTGCCCTAAAAAGCAACAACAACAAAAAGTTAATCAAAATTGCATGCACAAATATCCACAAATATTCCCGGGAATAATCCCTGTGGACTTCAAACTTTTCTCAGATCTTTTTCTAATGTTCTTATAGACAGTTGATAGGAACAACTTTGAAAATCTTATCTTAACTGCAAATAGTTTTGTCCTTGAAATTTCATTTTGGGAATCAATCTTAGAAAATTTCACCTAGAGGCACTTGGTTATATCTTCAAATATTTTCTGTCCAGACATTTAAAAATTATAAAGTACAGTAGGCAACCAAGATAGATATCAGTAGGGAGATTTAAAGAAATTATACTATATCCAATCCATGGATACTTCATAGCAATTGGAAAAATAAAACAAAGAAAAGGGAGAAAGAAAGGGGTTGCATGGAAGATGGAGGCATGGAAAGATGTCCATGGTCATTTTTTTTCTTTTTCTTTTTTTTTTTTAGGGCTGCACCTGTGGCATATGGAAGTTCCTAGGCCAGGGGTTGAACTGGAGTTGCAACTGTCTGCCTACACCACAGCCACAGGAAGGCAGGACCTGAGCCACATCTGTAACCTACACCACAGTGCACAGCAACGGTGGATACTCCACCCACTAATCGAGGCCAGGGATCCAATCTGCATCCTCATGGATAATAGTTACATTCCATAATTTTTGAATGAAAAGAGTACGTAGCAAATAATATATATAGAATAATGTCATTTAAAAAACCCCAACTATATAGGATATGTAAGCACAGAAGGGTCCCAGTGGGTTATGTACGAGCCCAGGAACAGGTTGTTCCTGGGAACCCAGGAAAGAAGGAGGCGGGGAGACCATTTTCACTATTTGCCTTGTGTAACTTGGTAGTTGCCAATTTTGGAAAAGCACAGCTCATTTAGACATTTTTTAAACCTAAGAATAAAAATAACGCTTAAATGTGATATTGGCCTTTGCATCTTTGATGTGTGTCTGTGGTGAGTGTCCACAAATCTTTCATATCTTCAATAATATTTACTTCTGCTGGATGAGAAGTCTGGAAGGGGGTGCTCTCTGGGGGCGCATCCTCTCTCCGAGGCGGTCTGTAGAAACTGGCCCACAGTGGCCTACCTCCTCCTTCTCGCCACCTCCCCCTCTAAGAAAAAGTGGAGAAGGGCCCGGAGAAGGAAGGCGGGCTGCATTCCACAGCAGCAAATGGCTCTGACCTTCTGAGGGCCTGTGAGTGTCTCCTCCCCACTCAGCACGGGGATGTGGAGGAAGTGTGGCTCCCATAAACCTCATCACCTCACTGCCTCCATCACACTCCAGCACTTCCAGAGGCCCTTTACTGTGCCAGCACCCGCTACACACACACACACACACACCCACCCCAACTTCCCTCTTCTTCCTCTTCTAAAGATGCAAAATCTCTGATCTATCTCAGTGTTGAATATCTGGAGAAGCTTGTGCCTCATTTTCTAAGAAGTCCAGGATCTTATAGTGTGGGTGGTGGCACTGACTCTGAATCTTGCTTGGCATTTTCTTAGTTATGTAGATATCATGCATTTGGAAACATAAACTTGTGCACACCAGGGTTCAAAGTAATTTGTGTAATAGTACCTGGTATAGAGTTTTGTGGGAAAGATAAATGCCTCCCACATGACCTACCACGTGGTGCTTCATAAAGAATGAAACAAATATTAATATTACAAATGACAGCTATCATTGTTTGTTTTTTTCACTGTAATTTGTAATAAGAACCCAAATTTCCCTTGGTTTAGCAAGCAGGTCTGAGGGTCTGGAACTTTTTTTTTTTTTTGTCTTTTTAGGGCTACACCCATGGCATGTGGAAGTTCCCAGGCTAGGGGTTGAATTGGAGCTGTAGCCACTGGTGTATACCACAGCCACAGCAATGCAGGATCTGAACTGAGTCTACAACCTACACCACAGCTCACAGCAACGCCAGATCCTTATTTCACTGAGTGATGCCAGGGCTCAAACCTGCATCCTCATGGATTCTAGTCAGATTCGTTTCCACTGAACCATGATGAGAACTCCCTGGAACTTTCTTTATTCTGTTCCTGGGATCAGCTGTATTAATTATACGCTCTGCCTGAGGGTTGCATATTACAGGAGTCCCCCATGCTCACAAGGGATAACTTCTAAGACCCTTGGTGGATGCCTGAAACTGTGGATAACACCGAACTCTCTGTGTACCATGGATTTCCCTATATATATATATTTATAATAAAATTTAATTTATCAATTAAGCACAGTAAGAGATTAACAACAGTAGCTATTAATACAACAGAACGATTATAACAATAAACCCTAATAAAATTTGTATAAATGGAGTCTTTCCCTCTTTCTCAAAATATCTCACTGTATGAAGTTAATGCCTTTTCCATCTTAACTAATCACTTATCACACACCATGCTGTAACTTCTGTAGTTTGAGGTGCAACCGCAAAACTAGCACAAATTTCTTTTTCCTTTTCATCATTTCATGAATTAATTTGTTCTCACTGTAGACCTTAGCCACCTCAGAGTACAACTTTTTTCTTTCCTTATTAATCAAGAACTTTCACCTTTTCCCTTAAAGGAAGCACTTTATAGCCTCTCTTTGGCACATTCAGGTTGCCAGCAGCCCTGCTCATCACTACAGATGGCATCACATTGGCGCCATTATTAAGTGAAAGATGGTTATCTGAACACAGGCTGATAACTGAGATAGATACTAAGTGACTAAAGGGTGAGGGGGTATGGGGGACGGGGGTAGGGGGGCATGAGACAAAGGGATGAGTCCTGGTGGGACAGAGCAGAACAGCCCAAGATTTCATCATACTATTAAGAATGGAGTGTAATTCAAAACATACAATTTGTTCATTTCTGCAATTTTTCGTTTAATATTTTCAGACCATGGCTGAAACTGGGTAGCTGAAACTGCGGAAAGCGAAACCACAGTTAAGGGGAATACCACCGTGCATTTATTACCATGTATAAGTAACAAGGTCGATATATGCTCTTAGAGTTAATTTTTGTGTAAAGTCACATACCTGAATCCACTGACCCAGGTAGTTCCATTCCTAATTCCTTAAACCCTGGAAAGATCATAATAACCCCCAAAAGTAGTTGGTGAAAAGTATCTTCCCAGAATACTTCTTTGATGTTAGAACACTTTCTCTGGGACGTGACAATGAGGGGCAGCAACCCATTAACACCATGGTAGGTGGTAGTTCATGAGATTCGCTAGATTTAGGAAGTTGGAAGCCAAGGGAAAAATAGAAGGTTCTCATGGAAGTCCATTGCTCAGTAGGTGGATTTGTAGAGCACAGATGTGTAATTGACAGACCAGCTTGCAATGCAGCTGTAACAATCCACTGCTATATGACCTTGAGTCCCTAATTTAATCTCAATTCCTTCACTTGGGGAAAAAAAAAAAAAGCTATGATATCTGGCTAATAGTGTTGCTGTGAGAATAAAAAGCAAAGCCTTTTTTTTTTTTTTTTTAAACCATAGACAGCATTTGGTAAGTATTAATTACTTCTTGTTGTTCTATTGAGCTCAGTGCCTTGGTATCTATGATGGCCTAGCTTTGATTAAGGAGATAGGTACTTGAGAACCAATTATATTCTAGACATTGTTAATAAGTATGAGAACACACTACTTATAAATGGATGGATAAAGGAGTGACTGTATATATTATAGGAGTTTATGATCTGTCTGGTAGGGGAACGAAATGAGTAACACATATTTACACATCAGTGTGATAGGAGCTAAGGGCCAACACATAATCTGGGGGATAGAAAGCATAGACTGAGGAAAAGCTAGCCAGAGGATATAAACAGGAAGAACCACATGCGCAATGACACCAAATTAAAAAAAAAATTAAATCTTGGTGCCTTGAGGACTATGAGAACAGGCACAGGGGAAATCTGTTCAAGAATGTGGTTAGAAATTAGGCTGAAGTAGACTTGGGCCATGTTATAAAAGGTCTAATATATCATGTCAGGGACTCAATTTTTTAAAAATTATTATTATTATTGTTAAAGTGTAGTTTATTTATAATGTTTCTTCAAGTTCTGTTGTATGGCAAATTAACCTGATTGCAAACATTTCCCTTTGCAGTACAGTAGGGTCCCATTGCCCATCCATTCCAAATACAACATTTTTTATCCAAAAACCCCCCCCCAAATGCCCATCTATCCCACTCCCTCATCTTTCCCCCCAGGAACCCCAAGTCTGCTCTTCATGGCTATGATCTGTTTCTGTTTTTTAGATAGCATTATCTCTTTCATATTTTATATTCCACAAATAAGTAATATCATATGGTATTTGTCTTTTTCTTTCTGGCTTACTTCACTTAGTATGAGTTTCTAGTTCCATCCATGTTGCTGCATATGGCATTATTTTGTCTTTTTTATGGCTGATTAATATTCCATTGTATATATGTACCATATCTTCTTAATCTATTCATCTGTCAATGGACATTTAGGTTGTTTCCATGTCTTGGATATTGTGAATAGTGCTGTAGTGAACATAGGGGTGCATGTACATGTATCTTTTTCAATGAAAGTTTTGTTCAGATAGATGCCCAGGAGTGGGATTGCTGGATCATATGGCAGTTCAATATTTAGTTTTCTGAGGTACCTCCATACTGTTTTCCATAGTGGTTGTGAGGGACTCAGTTTTAACTGAAGTCCTTGAGATGAGATCATTATACTAGGGAATGACAAGATCTGTTTTGGATTTTAGAAAGACCATTTTGAGTATGGTGGATAGATAGGACAGAGTTGAGTTAATGAAGTAAGGGAGACCAACCTGATAATTATGCTTCCAGCAGTGACCTGGTTCTGATTTGGTCATTGGACATTTAATAAATATTTACTGAATACAATCAATGATTCAGAGACCAATTCAAGGGCAAATAATAAGGAAAAAAAGGCAGTGGAAATGGGGATGGATGGAGAAGCTGTTATAAAATAGAGAGATAGTTAAGTATAAGATAGAGAAAAGGAAGCATTTGCAAGTATTTCAAATATCCTCACTGTCCTGTTCAGTTATATAAATGTAATGTATGGAAATGACATTATTCCTAGGGATGTGATTTGGATCATTTGATTTTTCCATCAGAAATATAAACATATCCAAGAAAATAAGCATCTTTAAAGTGCAAACTTAAAGTTATGTTTTCCTCTGTATAAAACAAGCAAACAGGAGTTCCCCTTGTGGCTCAGGGGTAACAAACCTGACTAGTATATATGAGATGTGCATTTGATCCCTGACCTTGCTCAGTGGGTTAAGGATCCGGTGTTGCTGTGAGCTGTGGTGTAGGTCACAGTGGAGGCTCAGATCCTGCGTTGCTGTAGCTGTGGTGTAGGCCAGCAGCTGCAGCACCTATTCGATCCCTAGCCTGGGAACTTCCATGTGCTACAGATGTGGCCCTAAAAAGCAAACAAACAAACAAAACCTCCCAAAAAACAAATTCAAAATTAATTAACTATTATCAAAATTGATCACATATGTTTACCTGATTAACAAATGCTGATTTGTAAAATGTGTGCAAAATTTTATACATTTGATCTTTGAAAATGTCCTTTCAGACAGACAGGTGTCCCTTAGCATTTGACTTTAATTGAGCATGTTCATCATTTGGAAGGCATTTATATAGTTCTGTTATGTTTGTCTCCTGATATTTGCATTTTAGCATGTGATTACATTACAGATTGTTAAATTACAGTAGAATGTTATAGAGAATCTCCTCAATTACACATTTGAATGAATTTTTGAAATGTGGGGAGTTCCCATTTGGTTGAGCAGTAGTGACCCTGACTAGGATCCATGAGGATGCTCGATCTGGCATTGCCGTGAGCTGTGGTGCAGGTTGCAGACAAGGCTCAGATCCCGAGTTGCTGTGGCTATGGTGTAGGTTGGCAGCTACTGCTCTGTTTCAACTCCTAGTTTGGGAACTTCCATATGCCCTGGGTGCAGCCCTAAAAAAAGACAACAACAACAACAACAACAAAAAAAAAAAAAAGGGAAAATTTCCTTCTTACTTACATCATGTTTAGAAAATGTTTCTGGAGGTCAGATGATGTATACACTACACATTTCTGTGGAAATAGAGGTCCCATGCTTTACTTTAACCTTTGGCAGAAGGGGAAGTGTAGCTTGACTTTTTTTTTTAATTTTATTAAAACAATGTTAGTTTTTGTCAAAATGTCCTTATTGCAGTACAAGGTTCTCCTATACTGCTGTCTGATCTTGTAAGTTTAGCTTGAGTTTACAAAGAAACGATGTTGATTCTACAGCAAAAGCTAATTTCCAAACCATTCAGTGTTTGATAATATTGGTTGAGGGTTATTCTCATTCAGAAAACTTGTCATCTCCACTCTGAGGTAAAAAAAAAAAAAAAAAATCACAGTAAAACTTTCTCACTGCTAAACCATCACACTACTGTGCAGCAGACAAATTCAGACTATTCAGCATCTATTTCTGACAAAAACTCATGGAACTGATGTTGGTTAGCCCACAGAGTTAATGAAATGTGCTGTCAACACTACTGGTTCAAAACCACATGGTAGATTAATGTATTTTCTGTAAAGCCCTGCTGATGAATAATCATGGGCTTTAAATAATTTGCATCATCACAAATTTTCTAAGTTTTTCCAATGAAGCCTTTTTCTGTTTCATTCACATTTTATTACTATTAGTTTTAACACATCTTAGCAGATTCCACTTCAGGTTGTGTGGAATTAGTCTCTTGCCAATATCTTGGAGAATATTCTCACCTGTAGTTGTTAAATGCGGACTATTCATAGTGGTTACTTTTTCAGTCACTTCAAACTTGGCGTTGCCTGCTCAAATAAACAATAACCCGGCAACATCTTTAACATCTGTCAATTCAATTAAGAGCCGGAGATAACTATTCAAAATCATTTGCCTTGTATTTTAATTGGCTATTGATACAAATCTCAGAATCCGCTCTTTAACCAAGAGTTCTCACCTACAGGCTCCAGTCTGAAGTAAATTTATTTTCTCTGGCCATATTTCTTTGTTTATTGTGTCAAACATGATTTAATTACATCATCATCAGTAACCACATTTCCTTGAATGGCTAATAAATATAACTTTCTTGGCTGTGGTTCACTTTGATTCTTTCTTCAGGAAGAAATTGTGCTAAGATAAAATATTTTAACTTTTGCAATTGCCCTGACCTCGGCCCTCCTGTCAGTTGCAAATATTGGGATGAGACGAAGTCCACTGTATTCTGTTAGCACAACCATGCTGTCTTTGCAGAATAAACACAATGTTTTCCCATCCAATTTTATAACAAAATAATCCACACTCAGTCGTGCCTTAAAAATGTAATATTCGGAGTTCCTGTCGTGGCACAGTGGAAACGAATCCGACTAGGAACCATGAGGTTGCAGGTTCCATCCCTGGACTTGCTCAGTGGGTTAAGGATCTGGTGTTGTCGTGAGCTGTGGTGAGGTCACAGATATGGCTCAGATCTGGCATTGCTGTGGCTGTGGTATAGGCCACCAGCTACAGCTCTAATTCGACCCCCTCGCCTGGGGACCTCCATACTCTGTGGGTGTGGCCCTAAAAAAGCAAAAAAAAAAAAAAGGTGGGGGGGCGGCGGGGGGGGGGGGCAGATATCCCAAACCTACTTTTGCATTTGCTTGTTTTGACATGATGTTACACTGGTAATAAAATTAAAATAAAATGCACTACAGTGCTGTTACATTGGTAATAAAATTAAATAATAAAATTTAAATAAAATGCACTGCAGTGACACGCATGACTGCTGTTGAGTTATAACGGTGTCACCGTTGTTTGTACTGTGCTTACTAGCAGTGTGAAACCAACGAGTACCCCACATAGAGACCCTGTTGCCACTATTCAACTGTACCATTCACCGTAGCATGAAAGCAGCCAGGCATCAGCTCTTTGCTAAGAGCTTGGACTAAATGCTGAAATTTCATGATTTCACTTGGATTTATTTTTCCTGAATATCTACTTAAGATCCTGATGTCAAAACCAATGATATAGGTCAAGTAATTTCCAATTATGCATATAGAATAAAACTCATTTGTCTAAAAATGTAAAGAAAGAAAAAAAAAGGGAGAGATTGTGAACTTCAGACTGTGTTAGGTATAATGCGTCTTGTATTATACTGAAGTGATTACTGGAGTAAGTTGGAGAATTGGAGGGAATCCTAGAAATGATGGTAAACAGTACTTCACAGAAAAAAAGATCAGGTCATTCTGCTATTTAAAATCGCTAGTCCTGGAGTTCCCGTCGTGGCAGAGTGGAAACCAATTCAACTAGGAATCATGAGGTTGTGGGTTCGATCCATGGCCTTGCTCAGTGGGTTAAGGATCTGGCATTGTCGTGAGCTGTGGTGTAGGTTGCAGACGGGGCTTGGACCTGGCGTTGGTGTGGCTCTGGCGTAGGCCGGTGGCTACAGCTCCAATTAGACTCCTAGCCTGGGAACCTCTGCATGCCGAGGCTGCAGCCCTCAAAAGACAATAGACAAAAAAAAAAAAAAAAAAATCACTTAGTCCTAAATCTTCATGTGACCAGGGCAAACAGAAATATAATAAGAAATATGATATGTGCCTGAATCAGATGACAGGCTTTTTTGTATTTTGGGTAACTGGTTAGAATTAACCTCAGAAATATGTGTTGAAAATCAACCTTAAAAAAATAATGATGACCTTCTAGCTTAGTGATTCCTAAACTAGGGTAGTTTGATGTAGTTACCTGAAGGCAGATAACTTATGAGAGGTAAACTTGGAGGGTTATATAATATATTGAGGGTTTAATGTATTGGTAGAGATTGAGGAGTCGCTCTATAACTCCTGTTCACTACGAGACTGACAGAATTACATCAAACACTTAGAGGTTATCAGGCTGATACTACTGCCCCATTTTAAAGAAACAGATATAAAATTCAGAGAGATTGGATTACTTGTTCCAGGTCCCATTATAAGACATAGGCTTTGGACCCAAAGCTCCTCTTTCCAATCTATGCTATTAAAAGTCTGCTTTCTTGACTTTTACTTTGGATTACTTTATCAAATTCAGTTATTTCAGTGGATAATAAAGTTTCCATTATATGACTTTCTGAGTCATTTTGATATAAACTGATAAATGAGTCATGCTTTGCTCCCTCCCTAACTTCCCCATCCTCTTCTTCCCTCCCACACATTCATTAATACATTGCATCCATAAAGGTAAAGTATTTTTTTTAAATATGAACTCCTGAGTCACTATGCCAATCAAATATAATAATTACATGTCAAGTAGTGTTTTAGTGGTGTTAGTCATAGAATAAAGTTGGTTCTATGTGTATCATTGGCTTATTCATTTTGATTAAATTTATTGATGTTCTTCAAGATGAGTGTTGTCTTTAGGATCTATTATTGGCATTAATTTCATACTTCAGTGTGGGAGGCACAATAAAAATTTCCCAAAGATATCCACATCCTAATCCTTGGAACCTGCAAATATGTTACTTTATATGGTGAAAAAGAGTTTACAGATGTGATTAAATTAGGATCTTTTTTTTTTTTTAAATAAAAGGCTTCCATTTATTCTCTCATCCTCTGTGTCATTGCTGCCATTTGTTTTAATTCTAGATACATTGTAAATCTTATAACACAATGTTATTGTTATTTGCCTTAAGCATTCAGTTGTCTTTTAAAGAGATTATGGAAGGACATTCTTTAGTTTCACATCTACTGATATACTTACCATTCCAGTGCTTTTTATTCCTTCATATTGATCCTAATTTTTATCTTTTTCTCTTCTCTTCAATCCACTGACTTCAGCATTTTTTAAGTCTGTGGTTTTTTTTAAGTCTGTGGTTGACCAATTCCCATAGCTGTTGTTTATTTGAATATATTCCTCATTTTGATAAATTAGGATCTTGAGATGGGGAGACTACCCTGGATTATCTGTTTGGGCTCAATGTAACTAAAAGAGTCCTTGTAAGAGGGAAGTGGGAGGGCAAGAATCAGAGAGGAGATGTGACAGTGGAAGCAGAAGTTCAAGTGATGAACTTTGCAGATGGAGGGAGGGGCCATGAGCCTAAGACTACATTTGACCTCTAGAAGCTGGAAAAGCAAGGAAAATGACTCTTTCCCAGAGCTTCAGAGGAAGTGTGGACCTGCCAACACCTTGATTTGGGCCCCACGAAACCCATTACAGATTCTGACTCCCAGAACTATACAACAATAATTAGTGGTATTTTAAATCACTAAGTTTGGGGTAATTTGTTACAGTGGCAATAGGAAACTAATACAGTCAGCCTATCTTTTTATGGTCAGATTTCATTGAGCAGTAGTTCCCTAAGCTATGGTAGTCATGTGATTATTTATGAAAAAGGAATGCCCTTGATAATTTGTTAAAGTCATATTTCCAGTAGGAATTTTAATAGCATCCAAATTTTCTAGTTGCCAGTACTTTGTCGCAGACTAGTGGTACGTAACTCTTCCAGATCATAGATGTCTTCTGCATTATATTTAAACCACCATCTTTAGAGCAGTGATCAGGCCCAAATGAAATGTTTTCCATGATGACACATTCTTCCAAGGTTGACAAGTATCTCATGAACACAACATAAAAACCACGGTGTGCCAACTCTTGATGTATGAAACAGTCACATTCTACAAGATAATCTTTAGGAAGACTATAAAGAAAATGCAGTGATTTTGAGGTTAAAAAAGGCCTAATAATGACATCCCATAAAATAAAACAAATATGTAGAATCTGTATTTTAGTATGAATATAAAATTTTAAATAATTGAGGTGAGCTCACATTTTAAACTAAGTGGTATCAAATTGTTTAAAATTATAAGTAGGTTTTGATTAACTTTTTTTTTTTTAACACTGTCACACCTGTGGCACATGAAAGTTCTCAGGGGAGGGTCAAATGGGAGCCTAAGCCACATGCATAACACCACCAGATCTGAGCTGCATCTGTGACTTACATTGCAACTTGTGGCAACAAATGATCCTTAATCCACTGAGCAAGGCCAGGGATTGACCCCGAATCCTCACAGACACTGTGTTGGGTTCTTAACCCACTGAGACACAATGGGATTTCCTTGTTTAACATTTTAAAATTTTCTCTCTCAGAATTAGTTTGGAACTCCATTGCAGAACTAGTGGATTTTTCCAAATTCAGTTTTAAAGCAATGAGTTAATGTAAATTTGCTATAAAATCATAAAAGAAAAGAGCCAGTTTGGTACATAGTTAGTAATTGCTGATATTTATTGAGAGGTGAGTACATTCTAAATACATGTAAGTGCTAAGATCACTCCTTTTTTCTAGTTTTCCTGAAGGTACAATTGAGGCAGAAGAATGGATTCAATCACGGTTAGTAAAAGGAACCTTGGAAGAGAATGGGTCACTAGAATTTTATGACTACCTGTGACTAGGTGCCTTAGATACATTTTTCAATTTTGATGAAGCATGTCTTATTAAATTAATACTTGAAAATGGTAAAAAGAAAAAAAATCAGAGTACAAAATGACATGCAATAAAGATTGTCTCCAGAGTAATATTTCTCAGAGTTATATACTGGCAATTATTTTTGCTTTTTCTGGTGGTTACATAAATATAAAAAATATGCTTCTACCACTCTAGCTCATTTCAACCATTTTAGTATGCAAGTGTCTTCCTTTTGCTCCCACCCTTAATTGATAATTGAGTGGTACTACATTCCAGTCTCAAGAAAGTTTCCTCTCAGCCCCTGAAAAGATTGACTTCAAAGACTTCTTAGCATCAGTATAAGCTGAGGAAACATCTCATCAGTCTGGAGTATGGTGGTACTTCTTCCATTACAAACAAAGTTTTTTACCTTCTCTCTTAGAAGTTTTTAATATTTCTCTTTAACCTTAAAAGTGCTGAAAATTTCAAGAAGGTTGTAGTTTTTTCTTTTTTTTTTTTTTCATTTGTCTCCCTCAAAACACAGTGGACTTTTTTCATCTTAAAGTTGCATATTCACTACTGGGAAATTTTGTATTAATAAATATTATATAATTTCTTCCCATCTCTCTTCTCTATCTTATCCTTTTTTTTTTTTTTTGGTCTTTTTTGCTATTTCTTGGGCGCCTTCCGCTGCATATGGAGGTTCCCAGGCTAGGGGTTGAATCAGAGCTATAGCCACCGGCCTACGCCAGAGCCACAGCAACGCGGGATCCGAGCCGCGTCTGTGACCTACACCACAGCTCAAGGCAACGCCGGATCGTTAACCCACTGAGCAAGGGCAGAGACTGAACCCGCAACCTCTTGGTTCCTAGTCGGATTCGTTAACCACTGCGCCACGACGGGAACTCCTATCTTATCTTAATGGAAGATTAATTGTATTTTGAATTTTCTGAAGTAATTCTCTAGGGAGCTTTCTTTTTTCCTAATGTTTTCGCTTCACAGATTTTAAGTCTGGTAATCATATATATATATATATTTTGTTGTTGTTGTTGTTGTTGCTATTTCTTGGGCCGCTCCCGCGGCATATGGAGGTTCCCAGGCTAGGGGCTGAATCGGAGCCATAGCCACCGGCCTATGCCAGAGCCACAGCAACGCGGGATCCGAGCTGCGTCTGCAACCTACACCACAGCTCAGGGCAACGCCGGATCGTTAACCCACTGAGCAAGGGCAGGGACCGAACCCGCAACCTCATGGTTCCTGGTCGGATTCGTTAACCACTGCGCCACGACGGGAACTCCCATATTTTTAATTTCTAAAAGCTCATGTTTTCCCCTCTGGCTAGTATTGTTTTCATGAATTAAGCTCTCTAGTTTCTTTGAGGATAATAATTAATGATGGTATTTTCCCCCTATTCTTTGAATTATTTATATTTATTTTGCTTCTTTAAAGAAAAAAAAATGCTAAGTAGAATTTCATAGCTTTTAAGAATGTGGGTTCTCGGAGCCAAATCTCTGGCTTTCAACCTCAGCTCTATCATTTATTAACTCTGTGGCTTTGGATAAGTGATTAAACTTTTAATGTGACTGAGTTTCCTCAGTTGTCAAATAAGGATTGTAGCAGTGCCTGCCCGACAGAGATTGTGTTTCTAAAAGGATTAAATAAATGAGGAATGTAAAGACATTGAATGGTGCCTGTTATGCAGTAAGTACTAATAAATCATAGCTGAAGTGATTGGTTATCCACATTGCTCTGGTGATCTGCAGTTTTCCCATCTTGAAAAATGAAGGTCTAATTTATTAGAGGCAGCCAGCGTGGATGTAGGGAGCTGGAGCCCAGCTAGGTCAGTTTCCACAAGGCTTCTTCCCCAAATGGGAAAACTACTCAGGATGCAGACGCGGTACTTCCGCTCATTGGACAGACTTCACTTTGCGACAGGGCAGGGTGCAGGAAGAAGCCAGAGAAAGGAGAGTTTTATCCTCCTCATCCTCACTGGAAGTCTTTGCTTGAAATGGGAAGCTTGCTCTTTTTTTTTTTTTTTCCGGATAAAGCCTTCCACTGTTCAGCCTGGAGGTAAATGCTGGGCTGCAATTCCAGTTTTTCTGCCTGTGGTGGGGATGTGGGAATGGGTCGCAGAGGTGGGGCGGGCTGGAGGCGGAAGTTTTTTTAATCCCCCTGTTTCAGCCTCATTCCTCACTGCCACTCTCCGGGCTGTCAACCCTGAGCCCACCGTGCCACGGCCAAGACGACTGGCGTCCAGCAAGCTCCCTCCTGGGCTCGGTCTGGAATGTGGGTCCCCCTCCCCCCACTGTTTCTCTGGTCAGCAGTTTTCAGCTGCTCCCGTCCTCCAAGAATTTGTTGAAATCTCTTATCTGCTAATGACCCCACCCACACCCTGCCTTCCCTTTATGGTTATCAGTAGACTCCCTATTCCCACTTCCTCAGTTTTTATTCCCTGCCATCCTGGGGCAAGGGTCCTGAGTCCTGAGACACACACTTCGAACTTAGAATAAACTATTGACCCCACTCCCTCTCATTTAATTTTCATTAACCCTTACAATTTTATACTGAAGTATATGTTGCGATTATTTCAGTTTTACATGTGAAAGTTTGTAAAGGACTAGAACATATGATCAGCGAGTAATAGCCCTCAGATTCAAGTCTAAGTCTTCCTAATAAAAAAAATCCCCACTCCTTTCTCTAAAATCCAAAAATGGGGACCCAATATGAAGATAGGCATTATGACTACTTAGTATTAAATGTTTAGAAGAAAATGAAAATATTAATCCTATAGATTTTGACACTTGCAGAAAAATTACTAGGATTATTGCAAGAATTTTTTTTAATTTATGGATTTTTTTTTTTTTTTTTGAATAGTGCTGGTGATTGTGTTTGAATCCTGTAATTTTGGAACACAAGACTCTGGGAAGATTTTGAGCCTGGCGATGTGTCAGGCCTACATCATGTACCCTCTGTTATCCACTTCTATCCAGTGTTTGTTACCAGCCCAGGCATTAGAAACAGAGCCCCAAGGAGACCCAGCCTTCCCATTCTTTTCCAAGCCCTTTAGGTGGCAAAAGCCCTCAGCTATGTTTCTCCAAAAGCAAATGCAGTATGATGTAGAACCAAAGAGAACCACTACTGCAGCAGAGGTCCAAGACTGTGTCACTACATTTTTACTTTTGAAGGCATGGTGAGAAAAATAGTACAAATCTGTCATGATTTTTATGGATGTGTGAAATTTCTGAAAACATTGCTACCGGTCATAAGAAGCCAATACTCCTTGGATTTCATTTGAGAAAATGAATCTGCTGTTATTATCACTCAAAATTATTCATTGTATTGCCTCTCAGCAGTGTCTCAGCAGACGCACTCTTGGAGGAAAAGGAAATTACCTGTGTATTTAAACAAATGTGCAATATTCACTTGTTGAGTCCAGTTGCCCTCAGGTCTATTGTTGAGGAATATCGTCAAAACATAGGCCATGGATTCTTCTGTTACTTTTTGGGTGAAATTTGTGGTTTTAGCATTTACAAAGAAAACATTCTGAAAGAAAACCTTGTGTTTCTTCTGCTGATCAGGGGCTGCACTAGATTTGTTCTTTATGACCACATGACCTCTAAGAACAAACTGTGATTCGTTCTTTCCCTTGACCTGGTTTTCACAATCTGAAAATCTTTAGCAGTTTATACATGAATCCAACTTGAAAATCAATATATTCAGAAAAGCAGTAAATACTCAGAGCACTAAATAAGGGAAGAAAAAAAGAATTTTCTAACCTAGTCTGAAAATATCATTATTGATCTAGATTTCTTTTCTAGTTTTTTTGCTTTTTTTGTTTTTGCTTTTTAGGGCCACACCTGAGGCATGTGGAAGTTCCCAGGCTAGGGATCCAATTAGCTAAAGCTGCTGGCCTACACCACAGCCACAGCAACTCAGGATCCAAACCTTGTCTGTGACCTACAGCACAGCTCAAGGCAATGCCGGATCTTCAACCCACTGAGCGAGGCCACGGATCAAACCTGCATCCTCATGAATACTAGTCTTCGGGTTCGTTACCGCTGAGCCAGGACAGGAACTTCTTGATCTAGTTTTCTAATAAGACAATGTATCAGTACAATTGTAGTTCCTACTGGAGCCAACTGCAATAGGTCTTCTATCCAATGTCATTAGGATTCTTCTTTATGTACAAAAGTCTGATTTTATTGCTCAAATATTGGTTGGTATGCTCAGCAAAATATTGGTTAATGTGTACCTTTTCTCTATCCTAGCTGAAATATTCTTATTAGCCATTCATGTAATTTATTAACATTGCTATGATTTTCTTAGTTAAATATAGACATCTGTATATGCATGAGAAATAAGAAATGGGGCCCAGTTTTTGCAAAGACAGGGACTATAGTTAAATTGAAAAATAATACCCGTATAATTTATCAACTAGTGCTTTATAGCCTAAGCATGTCTTATCACATTCTTTATTTCTCTTAAGTGGCATTTCTTGTGAAAGATTTTGTTTGTATTGCCACAGTCAGAGGAAAGTACATGCAATGGTAAGTTGGACATGGAAAGTTTTTTGCAAGAAGAAAAAGTACATGATCTGACCATTATCACCTGTCTCAGGTCAGATCTGAAACCCAAATTTGAAACACTTAAGAAGCATCTAAGATTTAATATTGTTACTTATGATATTGATATTACATCTGAATCTAAGATCCTCCAAAACCAGGGGTTGCAGTTCAGTTACAGAATATAGGAGAAGCTGGATATCTTTACTTGCAACTTGCATTGCAGGGGGATTAATATCTCTTATCTTTTGTAATGTAGTATTATGAGAGTATCACCATAATGCAGTATGACTACCTATTTCAGGAAGGCTATTTATTATAGGATACATTGGTGTTGATAAAAATGTGTTCAAATACTTCACATCTGTTTGAGCAGAAGTATGAGCAGGTCCCAAATAAATCCCCCCTGTAACCTGCCCCCACTCAAGTTGGAAAAAAGGGGCTTTCTATTCAGTTGATTTCTAAGGCCAATTTATAAGTTGAGAGAAACAATCCCTCCTCCACATTTAAAGTTCAAATGTGCCTCAGATTACACTTTCAAATACATACAGTTCAGTTAACTTGTTTAAAACATTGATTCCCACCAGGCAGCTCCACTTGGGAGGAACTGATTTCTATCTAAGTAAGTAAACTTTTGCTTTTCCCCTGGCTGAACACACACACACACACACACACACACACACACACACACACACACACAGAAACTGAAGCTGTAAATGAAGGCCTGCCGTCTCTGTCTGGTTCTGGTTACAAGCTCTGTTTGTTGACATCACAGATGAAGGCCTGCTGTGTCTCTGGCTCTGTCTCCTCCATTTCCCCTCTAATTAGGCTTTGCCCTCAATTAACTTAATGATGCAACTTTTCCTATAGATCATTTGCCCTTTCAATCAATTAACAGAATATGAGGGTGCATCCTTCCTTGGCTGGGGATGCATTTGCCGGAGGGCAGCCTGTTCAGCTCCCAGAAGGCCCTCATGAGCAAAAGCAAGATGTTTACTGCTCTATCACATAGTACCCCAAAGAAAACTGGGCCTACTGGAAGCCTTACCTAAACTGCCCTGCATGACTGATTTGTGTCAGGGTAGAGAGTTTGTTGGAAACACCAGGGCAGGTCAAAAATATTGATGGGTGTGTGGTGAACGGAAAGCAATTCACAATAAAATCAAGGCCAGTGTTTTAAAAGAGCAAACGAGGACTTCTGTAATGTCAAGTAGAATTGTGAAACACACACACACATACATACCCCTAAAAGACCTGGACAAATCATTAAGGTTTTCATTACTTGCAAAGAAAATCAAAATGATCCTTCTTAGACAAGATTACTTTTCTTTTCCCAGCCTGTAATTAAGGATTACAGATTGGATTGCCAAATAATTTGATTTTAAATGACAAAAATAACCATTACAAGCTTATTGTAGAACCCATGTCCTTGTATCAATATCTGAAGGATGCAAAAATCAAGATCTTAAGATAAATTTGACTAACACTTTCTTGAAATGTGTAAAAATTAGGCTAAGAAGAGATAAGTATGAAAGTTTAGCATTTTACCAAAAGGCAGGATGAAATAGACATAGAACAGTCACAGGTTCTACATACATGAGATATCATGAATCTTTCCTAGAATATTTTTGTTGAAAGCAAAGACATGTTTTCATATATATATATATATTTCTGTTACCTGTAATATGTAATACTTTTTATAAAACAGACCTTGGCTTTTGTTAGAGGCTTCAGATAAAAAGAAACATTTCCACTAAAAAGTTTATTTATTATTTTATTATTATTATTATTTTTTGCCTTTTCTAGGGCTGCTCCCATGGTGTATGGAGGTTCCCAGGCTAGGGGTCCAATCAGAGCTGTAGCCACCGGCTTACGCCAGAGCCACAGCAACGCAGGATCTGAGCTGCATCTGCGACCCACACCACAGCTCATGACTGACAACGCTGGATCCTCAACCCACTGAGCAAAGCCAGGGACGGAACCCGCAACCTCATGGTTCCTAGTCGGATTCGTTAACCACTGCGCCATGACAGGAACTCCTCCACTAAAAAGTTTTTAAAAATTCCATCACTGAGCTAAAGGAGTAGGGTTTGTAGCTTTTGCGTATAGAAGAGGAGACTGAAATAGATTATTTCAAACAATGCAAACACAGTAGAGGGAATGTTATTTAAGTAGACTTCTCATTTCACAAAGTATAGCAGGGAGGAGACTTACACTCTAGCAAGAAATTTAAATTTCCTAGAAAAGCACTGTACCCAGAAGGTTGCTGAATAATGAACCTTACACATAGCATATAGAAAACTCTTCTCCAAAGATGCTGAAGACAGAAGCCACGTAAGTCATTGTTTTAAGGGAATAACGTGAGAGGATTTTCTCCTTTTCAAAATTAAGAATCGAGGAACCCCCCAGGTTGCTTTCCTGCATTCCCAAGGACCTTTAATCTCGGGTCTGTGTGTGTGTTCCCAGGTGAATAGCTGCTTGACACTGTAACCTCCAGCAAGGCTGAGTCCATGTCTGTCAAGCCCCTCGGAACCGCACCTGGAGAGAGGAGGTGGGGCTCGTGGGTAGCTTTATAGTTCATGTGTATTTGGACTCGAGCCTGGAGAAGGCAGAGAGGCATGAAAAGTTTTAAAACACCCTGCACAGAACAAGTTCGGGTAATGGACGTACCAGTCCAGGAGTGTGCATTTTTAGAGCCTCAACTAAGCCTCAGGTGGGACTGAAAACAATAACAGGTTCATGCAGCCGTCCCATTCACATCTCCTCCAGCCCAGCATGTCCAAATTTTAACTCATTTTTCCCTCAGAGACAACGTTCACCTTCTTTTTCAATGTGTTCCCTCGGCAGCCACCGAGGAGATGGAAGTCACTAACAGGGCACTTTTGGGATAAGGGCAATAGGGCCTGCCTACCAAAGGTCCACTGAGACCCGGAGCAAAGGAAATGACTCAACCCAAACCTCATAGCCAGGCAGGGACAGAAAGAATCCAGTCCAGTTAGAAATTACGCTATGGCCCAGGGTCTTTCCACATGTTCCAAGTTAAATGATAATTAATGGAAAAGAGAGGACTAGAGATGTCCAAGTTACCATGGAGATGTGGGACCATGGTGCGAGCTCAGATGGAAGCAGGAGTCACCACAGGAAGAGAGGGATGCTCCTGTGTCCTATGTTTCACTCAAGAGGAGAGAGACGTGGGGAAGAAGAACATGTGGTGCTCAGCATCACTCTCAGGAAGTCATGTAAGTTTACACCCAAGGGAACAAGGGCATTTAAGCAGCTGTGGTCTTGGGAGTATCGAGTTTGCGGCCCCTGGTACCAAAGGCATTAACTAAGTGTTCATACAATTAGGCTGATAGCCAGTCGTAATTTTATGGAATTTATTTGCTCTTGGGCCAATGAATGAAACATTAATTTTATCACTTGCATTACTTCTTTAAGAATTTACAGAGTATTGTCTGGACAGGAGGCAGGTGATTCCCAATTTAGATGTATACACATCCTGAATTCATTGATGATATTAAAAACAAACATATTAAAAAACATATGTTTGTGGGCCATAATCTGTCTCATCCTCCTTCCTCAGCAATCACTATTTCACTTGGAGCTCCTGGCCTTTCTCAGATTACTGAACTGTCTCTGAGACAGGACCGGTTCCACTTCATTTCCTAGATCTGGAAGTCTGGCATACTGAAATTTTAAGTATGCACAATACTGTTTTCTCCTCTAGTGCTGAATTTAGCTAACGGCATGGTGCTAGGTAACAGAATAGTGGGCCAATAAAAGAGCTGAGCTCCAAAAACCACGATGCCTTCTCCAAACACTTTCTTTATTTTCCTTCCTGTGAATAAATGCATCTCTTACTCTTCTTTGCATAGCGTCACAAAGAGAAGATTCTCAAGTGAGGTTCCATGTTTGTTTGGTGGGTTCCTTGCTTATGAAACATCAGGGTGATGTTTTCTCCATACACGCCTTGAATTTGCACCATTTTCTTGTTTATTATTTCTAAAGTACTTTGGCCCTTATCTTATTATAGACTATGCAATTCCATAGTGCAAAATTCGCAACTAGTCTGTATTTATTGTAGAGAAAAGGTTGTGGTGTATCAGATATATTCAAGTTTAGAGTGTGTCCCTCAACTTACTCAAATAGACTGATGATGCCAGAAGTTCTGCTCAATCTAGACAAGTCTACATTTTACCATTTTCAAACCGACCTTTGAAATTACTGGGGTTTTTGTTTTGTTTTGGCTAGTTTGCTTTTTATTCCCATACACAGACAAAGGCTGAGCTAATTTTGTGGACATAGATGATTTAATCCTAAGCAGACAACCTTCCTCCAGACTTCTATGGTTGTATCTCATTACTTCTCAGTGTAGTGCCTCTTTAGTGACCCAATTCCCTTTAGACCACCCATGCTCAGGAAGACACTTTTTTAAGTTTTTCTGTCTCCTTTCAAGCTCTGCACTCTTTCCCTCTTCTGAAAATTCCATACATTATTTTCCACTTCTTTCCTGTGGCGGTGGTGGTGGTGGGGGGAATGGGTTATAATCTTTTATAACCCAACATCTTTCTCTGGATCATTCTCCACAGATTTAATTTATTTATTTTTACTTCTTTGGCTACCCCGAGGCATATGGAGTTCTAGGGCCAGGGATTAGATCTGAGCCACAGCTGCAACCTACACTGCAGCTGCAACATCGCTGGATCCTTAACCCACAGTGCTGGGCTGGTGATCAAACCTGCATCCCTGTGTTCCGGAGAGGCCAGCGATCCCATTACACCATGACAGGAACTCCCAGATTTTATTTTTAACCATATTCCTAAAACTGATTTCAATGAACTCAAATTCTCTGAGAATCTGCAAAAGGGGTTTTAATGTTGATGATAATTGACAGAAATCAAACGTATTTCAAGTCACTTTGCCATCTCCCGGTGAGGTAAGTGATGTTACTAAAATTTTACAGATTAAAAGCAAAATTAAGATTCAGGGACATTAAGCAAATTTTATAAAGTCACACACTATTAAGTGATAGAGCCAGATTCAAAACCCAGAATTTTGGGTTTCTCAGAGAGACGAAGTAGATTTGAAGATTGCAATTGCCATCCTCCAGTGATGACCTTGGGGACAGCTAAACTACACAGGACTATTTGTTTCTCTAACAAAGGGTCCTCCACACTGGTACATCATAGCTTTTTGTGCATTTTATGTTGTCACTATTGCCTAGATGGGAAACAATCTGGTTTCATGGTTGCTGAGACAGAAGGAAAATGGAAAGGTCCCAGACCAATCAGATAATTGAGGCTCCTTAATTGCTAAACTGAATTTTATTCTCAACTTTAAGTCAGCGGGTACTGCTGACTGCTCTTCACCCGAGAGAGTCAAACGAAAGTGCTTTAGCACACGGGCTCTGTAAGAGTTACCACACTGCTGCTTGAAATGGATCTTTCTCAAATGGAGCTTTCTCAATTCGTTGGGTAAAATGAGGAGCAGTTCAGAGAGCTTGTAATGGAACACATAATTTACACTGAGTTTTCCAAGCTTGTTTATGTGCATACCTCTTAGTCATTAGGAAACCTTAAGAGCCATTTGTTACTCTTGCAATAAGGTTGTAAGCTCTTCTCATGATTATTAGGGCACTCTTATTTAAAAGCAATTGTGCCCTCTTCTTGTCTTCATAACACTTATCACTACTAGATTATTTTTCTTGTTTCTTTGGTTATTAGTTTCTCTCTCACCTGGAATGTAAATTCCAATAGAGCAACTAAATCTGTTCGGTTCACCATAATATCTTTAGGCCTACAGCCATGTCTAAAACCTAGTGGGTATACAATAAGTATTTGTGGAGTGGATAAATAAAGCATATATTAGAGATGCTGTTTTTTTTTGTTTGTTTGTTTGTTTTGTCTGTTTGCTATTTCTTGGGCCACTCCCGTGGCATATGGAGGTTCCCAGGGTAGGGGTCGAATCGGAGCTGTAGCCAAGAACCTACGCCAGAGCCACAGCAATGCAGGATCCAAGCCGTGTCTGCAACCTACACTACAGCTCAGGGCAACACCGGATGGTCAACCCACTGAGCAAGGGCAGGGACCGAACCTGCAACCTCATGGTTCCTAGTCGGATTCGTTAACCACTTTGCCATGACAGGAACTCCAGAGATGCTTTGAGAGGATGGACTAGATATCCCAAAGATTCCTTCCAACCAAGGTGTTTATGATTTCACAATTTCAGTGTTTCAAGATGATTTTGTGACATAAAATTGAAGCCATTTGTTAGAGGAGCTACATTTTAAGAAGATCCATATGGTAGAATCCGCTACGTGGATGATGGAGGGGGGAGGCTTTACAGAATTTTACTACTTAGATGGGGAATAATCTAGCTGAGAAAGATGAAGGTCTATACAAGGGTAACCATGGGAAGGATGAAGAAGCAGACTTACACAATGTGAAGATAAACAGAATAGGAAGGATGAAGAAGAGAAAAAGATGAGAAAAAACACAGATTATAAACCAAACACATTTTTAACTGAATAAGGCAGATATATAGTAAATTGATATAACTGGTAGGAGATTTTCATTCATCAGCTCAGGAAAATTTATAAACTGCCCATGGATTGCGGGCTTGAGCTTACAAAACTGTATCACAAATTTACAGATGAATATTTATATTCACCCAATAAATAAAAAGTTCTTATTTATTTATATCTTTTGAGTGATGGATGATGTGTTTGCTTGAAGACTGAATGTACCTAGCTGATTACAAAATAAGTATTTCATAGCGTATTTTCTGAGAATCAATATAACTCTTTTAGACTCTTAATAAAATCTAATTGGATTCCAGAATATAAGTCACACTTTTTTAAGGATTGGATGGTTATTTTAAAATAGCAGTACAAATGCACTTATCATCACTTATACCTAAGGTATGAGGACTCAGCTTATTCTATAAAGGTAGGTTTTCTTAATAAAAATTGAAAATTTACCTAAAACTCTTCTTAAGAAGATAAATGTTATTGATTTTTACCAAGGATAAAATATGTTGATAATAATTACAGAAAATGCTTTTTCTGGATAGTTTCCTATACACAATAGAAATAAATCTTATTGAAATAGTATTTCTTAAAATTTGATTCTACTGTAGTAATCTCAATAATAGTCAAAGCAAATTAAAGCCTTGAGATGAGAGGCAGGAATGGATCAGAACTCGCATTATGCAAAGAAAGGTAGCGAAAGAGAGAGGTCTTCAGCAGGAAGAGAAATTGTCTGGCTTCATCGCATAGTTCAAATACAAAAGGGGCTACCAAGTCAGAAGTTTCAACTGTGGTAATTTTTTTAATCACTTACTCGTGGATATTTATGTTACTATTTCACAAAGTAATTATAGATAACTTTAAGAACGTTAAGTTTTAAACTTATCTGTTGAAAGCCATGTTGCATTTTTTTCAAAGTATTTGGGAACAAGTCCTTGTACTTTACAAAATCAGAATCCTGGGTCACTTTGCTGTACAGGAGAAAATTGATAGAACACTGTAAACTAGCTATAACGGAAAAAAAAATCATTAGAAAAATAAAATAAAATTTTAAAGGACTGAAATGTATATATACATAAACAAGCCAGATGATGTCATCCTTTCAGTGAAAGAGTAAGTCTTGTGAATGAATTAGGAAAACTTGGCATAGCCTGTGAGATTGCATTTTTCCTCTAAAGGACAGCTGAAACGTCTCTAAGAGTAGATCATGAAGTTTGGAATCAGTTGGCTTGAGACTCAGACTCAAGGAACTGGGCTTCACACTGGAAGGATAAGCTGTGAAAAGCAGAGGTTATTTAAGGGCATTCGGTTACAGAGTCAGAAGCCCTATGCTTTTACTTCACACTTGTATGTAAACTTGCATCTTGAGAATAAACTTTTTTTTTTTGTCTTTTTGCCATTTCTTGGGCCGCTCTCGCGGCATATGGAGGTTCCCAGGCTAGGGGTCCAATCGGAGCTGTAACTGCTAGCCTATGCCAGAGCCACAGCAACTCGGGATCCGAGCCGCGTCTGCGACCTACACCACAGCTCACGGCAATGCCGGATCGTTAACCCATTGAGCAAGGGCAGGGATTGAACCCGCAACCTCATGGTTCCTAGTCGGATTCGTTAACCACTGCGCCATGACAGGAACTCCTTGAGAATAAACTTGAACTGAGGGGACTAAGAGTGAGTAGTAATGAGAGTGGTATACTAGATATAGGTTGGAAAGCTTGCTCGCCTCATGCTCACACCTAGGGGATAGGTTCAAACTCAGAGGCTCTGACCTCCCAAATTCCAGCCTTTGGTCACACATGACCACACTTCTTTGTCCACCTCTAGTCCTGGTCAGTTTGGATCTAGGAAGAGCCTGTCTGTGGTTCATCTGGAGTTAAAATTTATGTCCTGGCTCTAAAGGTAGGATATAATCACAAAGGTTAGATTTTTGTATAGATTGAAGTTGTACAGGGACAGAAACAAATATTAAGCAAAGGAAGCTGGTCAGTTGACAAAGGGGAATGGAATTCAAATATGGAAAAAAGAAAGACACCATTAAAGAGACACAGAATCCAGAGTTTGGGTGGGTGTCAGCTAGAATTATTGTGATGATCTCTTTGCAATATATACAAACAACAAATCATGTTGTACCCTTGAAACTGTAATGTTAATGTTATACCTCAATTAAAAAAAAAAAAACAACAAAGAAAACTGATTGGTGGTAGTTTCTTTGATGCTTTATTAAGCTTTCCCTGTCTTCAATGTTAATATTTTCTCTCAATAAAGTCCCCTTTCTGGCATGATTTAAATGAATAGGGTGACAAACCATTTCAATTTTCATGGGACCTTCTTGTTCTAGCAGAAAACCTCTCCTTTCCCAGCAAACTGGGATGACTGGTCACCTTGTCAGAGTCTCTCATTTCTTGCAATCAAAAGAACCCTGATTAGAGAGAATCCCACTTATGGAAGAAAGATAAAAGCCAATAAATAAGGAAAGTGATAAAGATTTAAACTGGTAAGATGAAAGATTCAGTAATTATATAACCACAAATTTCTGAGTTTGAAACAACCTTGGAAAATAATTAGTTATAAAAACCACAAAGGTTAGAGAAAGACAACATTTTCCAGTTCACCAAATTTTAAATGATAGCTTTCCAAATAAGGAGATAAAGCCTAGAAGAGTTGATTTGCTTAAGCTACAGAAAGTTATACTAGAACCCAGGTCTTATAAAACTGAATTCCTTGATATTTTACTACTTCACACCTCTAAAGTTTGTTATTGCTACTTTTCAGACATTTTTCTATTTTGTGTAATCTATAAGTTTTATAAGGAAAATTAAATAAACCAATGAGTAGTATAGTAATTTAAGGTCTATTTTCATTTTATTAAATGTATTATTTATTTAGTTTTATATATAATATGTCATAAACTGTATTAGATGTGTTTATTATATATTATACATATTATGTTATATATTGTATATGTGAGTGCTTTAAGTCAGTGCCTCTCAGATTTTATTTTGCATATGAATCAGTTTGTCTGGGATTAAAATGCAAATTCTGATTCAGGAAGTCTGGGGTAGGGCTTGAGATTCTGCATTTCTAACCAGCTCTCAGGAGATGCCTATGATGTGAAGTTTTTGTGAGATCATACCTCATTTTCTAATGCTCTTCATCCACACTAAGTTTAACCTCCATATCTGAGCCACCCCCAAGTTTGAAGAGTGGAGAAACAGGTTAGCCAAATTGGACTGGTACATGGAGCAAGTCAGCAGCTGAGCAAGCTAATCAATGCTCTAGTTAAATACAGGACAGACATAAACCAAAAATTCTAGGGCCCTGAGAGATGGGACAGTCAATACCTAGACACATGTCAGAGATACTGTGGGTTTGGTTTCAGACCACCACAGCAAAGTGAATATCACAATAAAGCAAGTCCCAAGAATTTTTTAGTGTCCCTGTGCATATAATAGTTATACTTGCACTATACTAGAGTCTCCTAAGTGTGCTATAGCATTATGACTAAAAAATTTACATACCTTAATTTAAAAATACTTTATTGCTAAAAAACGCTAATCATCATCTGAGCCTTCATCAAGTTGTAATCTTTTTGCTGGTGCAGGGGTCCTGTCTCCACGCTAATGACTGCTGACTGATCAGGTGGGGGTTGCTGAAGGTTGGGGTGACTGTGGCAATTTCTTGGAATAGGACAGCAATGAAATTTGCTGCATTGACTGACTCCTCCTTTCATGAACAATTTCTCTGTAGCATGAGATGCTGTTTGATAGCATTTTACCCACCGAAAGAGCTTCTTTCAAAATTGGAGTCAGTCCTCTCAAATGCTGCCATTGCTCTATCAACTACGTTCAGGTAATATGCTAAATCTTTTGCTGTCGTTTCAGTTAACACGACAAAAGTATACAGAGCCAGACCACCAAATTAAGTAGTTAGTACCTGGTGGGGCTGAGGTACAAAAGACAGATTGAAACAGAGTCTCTGGGGATAGGAATATGGGCTGAGATCCAGATTGTCTCAGAGTGTCCATGCAGCGGGCCATGGAGGTAAGCCTTGATATCCAATGAATGGCACATATGAGCAGGAATCGTACAGCATGGGGCATGTGACCATGTCTTATGAAGCTAGAACTCTTAGACTGTGACAGAGATACCATCAGAGTGAAGGCAGGGCTGGAGCCCCTGTCCAGCCAAACAGGTGTGCTTGACTGGGCAGAAGCCAGGTACCATGTATAGACCAAATAAAAACAATTAACTGAAGCAAAGAGACAGAAATCATGAAATGCAGAAGAGCCGCTGATACTAGAAAAGGGCAACGTAAAACAAGAAGCCAAGAGAGGTACATGTCCTCGCCTCCTTCATTCCTCTCACAAACTACCCTCTAGACCACAACCCATGTTCCAGATTACAGCCAAAAGCAACGTATATCTTTGCTCCTTTGAGGAGATAGTGTTTAACTGGGAAAATGAGGCACTAAATATGTACCGTCTGTCTCAAGACATTCACAGCAGTATATGACCTTAGCCTTCAAGGCAGTAATAAATGTAGGATATCAGGTTGCTTTATTTAATAACAGTGTGTATTTGTGTAGTTCTTTCTAAGCTTAAAGTACTTTTACAAATATTATCTTATTTATTCTTCACAGTAACACCATCAAAATTATACGGCTGGCACACCCAAGTCATGAATAAGGAAACTGAAGCATGGGGAGATTAAATTGCCAAAGACCAAATAGATTCTAAGTGGCTGCACTGGAGTTTCTGATTTCAGATCAAGTGCTCCTCTAATTTGCCAAAATGTAAAAGATGTTGTCCAATTTCCGTCTTTGCATAGAAGTTCTTGCACCTAAATTCACAAGTGGGTGGACTAGAGTTTGAAGCTAAAATATTTGGACCAGAGAATAAATGGTAAGGAAAATTAAAGCAGAATATGGTGGGGGGGAATGGGTTAGAACACAATTAATTAATATTACCATTACGGGTATCTTTGGGCATTAAAGAATAAAGAATCAAAACAAATAATTCTCAGGCAATTAAAAACAAAGTTTGATTAACAATAGAATGAACCAAGGCTGGGATATGAATAATAAAAAATATAGCACATGGCTTGCCCCAGAAGAAAGAGAAAAGAAATCATTGCAAGAGGGCTGGGGAAAGGGCTATCTAACTCAGTCCAAGTTGGAAGGCACTGGTGAGTGAGAAAAGCTGACAATCGCTATTTTACCTGTGGTCAATAGCAGAACATGATTCACTGCAAGAGGCCATGTTTCTCCTTAGTGCCAGAGCTTAAGAACAGAGATAGCCCTCATGGGGCTGAAATGTAGCAGCATTTTATCGTCAGAGGAGTCCCACTAGTGGGGGAGAGACAGAAGTTGAAATTGAACCAGAAATAACCAGAAAATATAGAAAGGAACATAGCAAAATGTGGTTCTTTTTTTTTTTTTCAAAGTTCTCCAAAAATATTTTTAGTTAAATGAAACATCCCACCATTAAGACTTTTATGCATAACCATCTGTATGACCAGATACCATTTTTCTATCCAAAGTACGTTCCCTATTACTCTTCCATCTCTTTGAATTTTCCTCTCCAAATCCAAGATTAAATTCACATCCGCATCCCAGAGGATGTTATTACGTCTTAAATAATTAGCATATGTTTCCTTGCTACTTTAGCAAAATGTGGTTCTTGCCTTAATTTTTTTTTTCCTACAGATGTTCTTGGGCCAGGGATTGAACCAGCATCATAGCAGTATTCTGAGCCACGGCAGTGGCAACCCACTGAGCCACCAGGGAACTCCTAGCCTTGATTTTTAAAATGGATCCAGGATAGTTAGCAACTGAAGCAGTAACTGCCAAGATAAAGTTCTTTACAAATCTATACATTGAAGAACAACAAGAGGGATTGAAAATTTGCTATGTATGTCCTGAAGATAGGCAGCAGACATATTCTGATGACCTAAAATGTGTTTTAAAAAAGTTAGAAAATATTGCCAGTCTGCTAATTGCATGTAAAAGTACGATGTCTAGCTTCTCTTAAAAAAAAAGCAATCAGATCTAGCATTGCCACATGGCTAGCGTGGGCTGAACTGAATAGCCTCTTTTTTCGGGGTTCACCACGTACCCTATGACCAGCCCTGCCTGACCTCTGTAGAGATTTCACTTTACTTCATGCCTCTCTCCTCCCCACCTTGGCTGCTGTTTGTAGCCAAGTAGGCTTGTTCTAAACTAGAATGAAAGAAATGAAAATAGTGACGCAACCTGTGGCTTTGATCATGTACCCACTAAACACATATTAATTAAACAGCTAGTATACACCAGGGACTCTGCTAGATCCTAGAGAGACAGTCTCGACTAAGCTTTAGTCCTTCCTCTCAATGGGACTTATAATCTAAAGGGAAGGACAGACATCATGTGAATAATGATAAGCATGGTTAATATTAAGTTGGAGAAATGAGCTTGGGGATTGTGAATCTGGTGATCAACCTGCTGGGGCAACATGGAAAATTCCAGAAGAAATGTAAGCTGAGCCTGTAGTCTCTAGGATTGTCTAGGGTTGGTCAAGGGCATGATTTAGAGCTTACAGTTAATCATAGATTATTTCTAAAGTGGTTCATGCTACTGGGATACTGTGTAGAAAGAAGAAGGTGCTGAAGAACTGGAATAACTAATTCTCTCTCAAAATGGTAGCATTTTAGTCCTACCTCAGTAATGCTGCAAAGTATTTTTACAACCCAACATTCTTATACCAAGGAGCGAGGACTCAGTTGGGCAAAGCATAGCATTTATAAAATTAATATCTTTTGGAGTTCCTGTTGTGGCTCAGCAGGTTAAGAGCCTGACATGGTGTCCATAAGGATGTGGGTTTGATCCCTGTCCTTGCTCAGTGGGTTGAGGATCCGGCATTGCCACAGGCTGCTGTGTAGGTCGTGGATGTGGCTCAGATCTGGCATTGCTATGGCTGTGGCATAGGCCTGCAGCTACAGCTCTGATTTGACCCATAGCCCAGGTGAATCAGAACTTCCATATGCCACAGGTGTGGCTGTAAAAAGAAAAAAGGGAAAGAAACGATTTAGTATATTTCTTTTTTTTTTTTAATTTGTCTTTTCTATGGCCGAACCCGTGGCATATGGAGGTTCCCAGGCTAGGGGTCCAATCAGAGATGTAGCCGCCCGCCTACGCCAAAGCCACAGCAACACAGGATCCGAGCTGGGTCTGCGATGGATCCTTAACCCACTGAGCGAGGCCAGGAATCGAACCTGCAACCTCATGGTTCCTAGTCGGGTTCATTAACCACTGCGCCACGAAGGGAACACCCAAATTAGTATATTTCTACTAAAATATAAAATAAAAATATTTTAATGGCTAAAACGGCTATCTAACAAGTTAGAAAGGCTAAGAATGTTTGTTGTTGGAATGACAAAAATGCATGGGTAGCGATAACAGCATTGATTGAAACTAAAGCTTGGGAAGAAATGCAGACTGGAAAAGGAAAGACAATGTTATTTGATCTTTATTATCTCCACCAAAGGCTCCTGTAATTCAGTTGGATGTTATTTTGTGACTAGCACTGACCATTTCACAAAGCTGTAATTTGCCGTAAGAGGAAAACAACAATTAGCAAAGTGCATAATATAAAGACAATTGTGGACTGAAAGAAATGAAACAAAATGATGAAATCCTAGGACTGATTTTTTTTTTTTTTTTTGGTCTTTTTAGGGCCGCACCCTCGGTATATGGAGGTTCCCAGGCTATGGGTCGAATCCGAGCTGGAGCCACCAGCCTACACCATAGCCACAGCAATGTGGGATCTGAGCTGCGTCTGTGATCTACATCAATGATCACGCCAGTGCTGGATCCTTAACCCACTGAGCAAGGCCAGGGATGGAACCTGTGTCCTCATGGATGCAAGTCAGATTCGTTTCCACTGAGCCACGAGGGGAACTCCAGACTGATATTTTTTTAAATCAAAATTTGAGCTTACAAATGAAAACTGTTTAATGCTAGTTTTGGGTTTTTTTGTTTGTCTGTTTCTTCAGGAAAGAGAATAGTATTTGAATGGATGGGCATGCCTAGAGACAAGCCAGATCAAATATGCACAGTGCATATTCTGCACCAAACGCCTAGAGATTGTTTTGCATGATTTACGGTATAAGCACAAACATAACGATGGTTAGATTAGGAGTTTAATTTCCGGCATAATCATTTACTATGCTTTACACAGACTAAACTCTTATTACCAACTGGGAGTCTTGCTTTGGTTGGAAGGATAAACTGCTAAAACTGCATTAGAACCAACATTTTAGACTGAAAAAATGAAAACCTAGAGGTTTCTTGACCCAGAAGAAGATAACGGCTTCACCGTATTAAAGCAAGTATTATTCACAGTACAGCCAGTTAACTAAAGGTGGTTCTGATCATCTGTTTCCCTTCTGCAGCTACTAAGCAGCCTCATCACATGTTCAATACGCCTTTGAAATGCTGTTTCATCCAAAAACGAGTCTCAAGTTTTAAATCATTCTGTTATACAAGGTGTGTGTCTTACAATAAAACGTCATGCTGTTATTACTTGATTCCTCTCTCCCAACTGTTAACAGGGGGTGGATGACTTAGTCCCACTCCCTTCTTGGGCAATTCAGGGAAGGCCACAGTCCTCCCCTCAGAATAACTCACAGAAAGCACTTAGTGTAGCGCCGAAAACATTACTCAATAAGTGCGAGCAGTTCACTAATTTAATAACGTGTACAATGGTCTTAAATGTGATTAGTGCTTCATTTCAAATGAAAGTGCCATCAAAATTAATTTCTTCTTTTTCTGTTTCTGCACGTCTCCATAAATATTTAGCAAGGATTTCTACTCATGTTTATGGAGTGGTAAAAAGCATACTATTGGTTTTAATAATGAGACATCTACTTTAATTACTGTCCGTTACAACACTTCTGGTATAATTCATTGGGACAAATTTCAGTCACATCTGAAAACCAGAGCATAATCCAGTTCAGAAGGACAATTGCAAGTGAACCTTGATCTTTATTTTGATCAGTTAGTCAAATGCTTCATTTTATTTCATATTGACAACCATCCCAAAGGGTCAGAACCACTAGTTGTGCAAGAGGAGCATGAGAGTTGCGGTTTAAATGAAGCAATCATGCAAAAATTAAATGAATCTAATGAAATTGTTCCTTCGTTTTCTTGGAGGATTGGTTCCAGGACCCCTGAAAATACCAAACACTATGGATGCTCAAATCCTTTATATAATATGATGTAGTATTTTCATATAACCTTTGCACATCCTCCTGTATACTTTAAATCATCTCTAGATTACATATATTTCTCAATAGAATGTAAATGCTATTCAGCACATGGCGAATTTAGGTTTTGCTTTCTGGAATTTTTCTTTGTGCCAGTATTTTCGATTTGTGGTTGGTTGAATCTACGGATGTGGAAGCCACCCATACAGAGAGCCAACTGTATTCACAGTTTTCTAATACTTTGGTTTTTGTAAGTTTTTCATGGCTATTTATCTCTCTCTCAATCATCTAGTGAGCTAGCTCCTTTCTAGGATTCAGTTGGCCAGGTTTCTCATATATATCCAACAAAGAGTGGAAAGATCTATGGAACAGTATCATTTATTCTGGACCATCTTTCAAGGGAAACTGGATTCTTCAGTGAAATACAGGAAGGATCTGCTTGAAGAAGCATAATGATGTCTCACAAGCTGTGATAGCAACCTTTAGCAGGGGAAGTGAAAAATTTATTTTTCAGCTGAAACTCTGGGGAGAATTTTTAGGTAGGAAGGCGAAGGTATAATCATGAGGTTTGGAATTTGGCCAGGGCACTGGAATTCATACCTCTTCACTTTTAAGATGTGTCACAGACCCTTTAATTACCCAAAGTGGATCAGGACCTCTGTTTTCTGTCTAGCCCATCAAAAAGACAACACACTTTGTTATGCATTTACGCAGTGCAGCTTTGAATTTTAAAAATTTTACTGAGCAGTATGCAGAAATCATCTTCGTCTCGCCTATTGAATTTTTTTTTTTTTTAAATCTTGACTTACACAGATGGCAAAGTGGGAGCCATCCTTTCATAAGAGGATAGCCACAGTTGTCCATGGGGTTCTCAGCAAAAGCCTGAGGCCACTACCTGCTAGGAATCAGACTCCTTGGCTTATCATTGACCTTGGCTACTTACGTGAAATTTTGAATGGATTTGTTAACATGTACTTGAACCTAAATGTTAATCTATAAAATCATGAATATTGATTTTTTTTCTTTTCTTTTCTTTTTTTACCTTTTCTAGAGCCGCTCCTGCAGCATATGGAGGTTCCCAGCCGTAGCCACCAGCCTACACCACAGCCATAGCAATGTGGGATCCGAGCCGCATCTGTGACCTACACCACAGCTCACGGCAACGCCGGATCTTTAACCTGCTGAGCAAGGCCAGGGATCAAACCCGCAACCTCATGGTTTCTAGTCGGATTCGTTAACCACTGCGCCACGACGGGAACTCCATGAATACTAATTTTTTTTATAAGTAAGATAGTGTTCCAAAAGTTCTTAGCCCTATACTTGGAAATAGCAAAGAGGCAATGAACGTTAAGTATTATTTCCAGAGCCATCTCTAGCTCTTAAACCCACACAGAGTTGCTCTGCCCTGTGGAGGAGCCCAGTTAAGAAATATAAATTATAGTCTGATTGCGAAGAGCTTTGTACATCAAGCTAAGAAGTTTAGATTATTATCCTGCAGGCCAAGGGAAGCATTGAAGGGTTCTAATCAGGGGAATGACAGGATGATATCTGTGTCTTAGAAACAGGGCTCTGGTGCAGGGTGGAGGGGGAATTTGGCTTGGAAACTGTCCCACATCTACTGCATACTCGTCTGTCTCCTCAAAGAGAGCATGAACTTAATTTAATCTCAGTTATTGAATTGTCCTACTGCTTTGATGCCCTCATTGTCCTTTGAAAGACATAATAGATTTTTTTTTTTGTCTTTCTGTAAAATGACTCCGGGGAGTTCCCGCCTTGGCTCAGCAGAAACGTATCTGACTACCATCCATGAGGATGCAGGCTGGATCCCTGGCCTCGTTCACTGGGTTAGGGATGCAGCATTGCCGTGAGCTGTGGTGTAGGTCGCAGACTCACCTCGGATCTGGCATTGTTGTGACTGTGGTGCAGGCCAGCAGCTATAGCTCCTATTGACCCCTAGCCTGGGAACCTCCATATGCTGTGGGTGTGGCCCCAAAAAGACCAAAAAAAAAAGTGAAAAATGAAATGATTCCAAACTTCTATTCATTTTTTTTTTTTTTGGCATTCCTTTCCTCAAGCCATGCTGCTTTAGCTGTCTGCTTCCACATTTCAACATGTTCAGGAGTTCCCGTTGTGGCACAGCAGAGGCGAATCCACCATGGGATGGCGGGTTTGACCCCTTGCTTCGATGGGTTGGGGATCCGGTGTTACCGTGGGCTGTGGTGTGGGTCTCAGATGTGGCTCCGATCCCGCGTTGCCATGGCTGTGGTGTAGGCAGGTGGCTGCAGCTCTGATTAGACCCCTGGTCTGGGAACCTCCATGTGCCACAGGTGCGTCCCTGGAAAGACAAAAAAAGCCAAAAACAAACAAACAAACAAGCCAAAAAAAACCCACCCATGTTTATTTGTTACACTATTTCCACCTCTTATTTGTTACTTCTAAACTGTTATGAGGATTCAGATAGCAAACTTGTTAGGATTGAGGCTAAAACAATACTTGCAGGGCTAAGAGAAATGGAGTTCCAACATGGACATATTTCTACTTACTGACATGCAATTTAAACATTTTTATAGACAGAAAACAAAACAAGCCACAGAGGAGGGCAAAAGAGTCATAACTGTGCATCACCAACACTGTGTAGAGTGTTGAAATGCTCTCACAGGGATGTAGTGAAAACGGAATAATGTCCCTCTCATCTCCATACATTGATGTCCTGCTCTGGAGCAAAAGAACAAGGGATTAAGACTTTGTCCTGACTCCGAGTCATATTTTTTCCACTATAAACCGTTTCCTTTCTAGCAATGGCTCATCTTCCTCTTTGCATATGCAAAGTAAAAACAGACAAAAAAAAATTTTTTTTCATACTAATCCTTCCTTGATGGCAAAACACCATTTATTCCCGGGAAATAAGCATGATGTTGCAGGCCAACAATGAAGCATTATCACATTAAAATACTTTAAAAAATTAGGTCATTGATCTAACTGGCCTCATGTGAACTCTGTGGCTAGGAGGGCAAGGAGCCAACCCTAATAATGCTAGAAACAGAGAAAACAGAATAGAAATGGAAGTCTCGAAGCCCAAGACAAGGCTCAGATACTGGTGGCCAAGGTGTAAGTCCAGGGTTGAGATGTTAAGTCCAAATGTTGGATTAAGGCCACGGGACAAAAACCAAAAGACAAGCACAGAAGGGATAAATGACAATATCTAGTATGATTGGAGATAAGGAAAGCCGACAGACACGGCCTGAAGTGGAAGGTAACAGCAAGAAGCTAGAGAAAATACAGGAGTAAAGAAGAAGGGGGAACTTCTGTTGTGGCACAGTGTAAATGAATTTGACTAGTATCCATGAGGATGTGGGTTTGATCCCTGGCCTCACTTAATGGGTTGGGGATCCGGCATTGCCGTGAGCTGTGGTGTAGGTCTCGGACATGGCTCAGATCCCACATTGCTGTGGCTGTGGTGTAGGCTGGCAGCCATTGCTCCAATTTGACCTCTAGACTGGGTATTTCCATATACTGTGGGTGGGGCCCTAAAAAGCAAAAAAAAAAAAAAGAAAGAAAGAAAGAAAAGAAAAAACACCCAGAAAACAAATGTGGGGAGTTCCCATCGTGGCACAGTGGTTAACGAATCCGACTAGGAACGATGAGGTTGTGGGTTCAGTCCCTGCCCTTGCTCAGTGGGTTAACGATCCGGCGTTGCCGTGAGCTGTGGTGTAGGTTGCAGACGCAGCTCGGACCCTGCGTTGCTGTGGCTCTGGCATAGGCTGGTGGCTACAGCTCCAATTAGACCCCTAGCCTGGGAACCTCCATGTGCCGTGGGAGCGGCCCAAGAAATGCCAAAAAAAAGACCAAAAAAAAAAAAAAGAAAAAAAGAAAAAGAAAACAAATGTGGCTGCCAGGACCTAGCTCCCAATATATAAATAGGGCAGTTTTTGTCTCTTTCCCACAATCTCTAAGCTTTCGTGTCATGGCAGGAACCAATGGGACTGTGACCATCCCGGACACCCTCTTTTAGTGTTGCTGGCACATTTCACTGTAGACATCACACGAGTGGCAGGTAGGAATGGCAGCTCCCCTGACATCACCTTAAGGCTGAGGAGATGGGCTTTGGAGAGTGAGTGGAGGGGGGAAGTGTCTTAGAATACCAAAGGGGAGCTGGCTTTGGATGCAGGGCTGGAGGGGGCAGCACCAGGCCTGGAGGACTTGGGAGGGATGCTCAAAGTCTGCCAAAGAAGCATGCCCATCACACGTCTTCACAGTTTTGCCAAAGACCTATTCCCAGTTCTGGAACTGTTAACCGGCTTATCAAGTCCCCCATTTTTAAACCTCTAATAAAGGAGTGCACTCCTTAGCCCCACAGAAGTCTCAGTGATGACTGTAAGTGCCACCAGGGATAAAAGCGGTGCAGTGTTTTGGGAAAGCCTATACTTGGAAATGGATATTTGACATTTTCAACAGTCTTGTACGGTTTCTCACAAGTCATGCAATAATAGTGCGTTAATGGTGTTTCAAAATAACTCCCAAATCTGTTACCCTTAAAAACAGTTGTCTGTCTTGAACTGAGGTCTAATTTTGAAAGGAAATGGCTTCATTTTCAAATAAGAGACAGCTGTGAAAATTATATGTAGGTACGCGTTTATGTACACAGTACTGACGGCTCAAAAGAATTCTCAGTGGGGAAGAAATATCAGTCTGTTCTTCAAAGATAGCATATAACAATTTGGCATATATATTTACATATATAAAGTCCAAGGTCCAAGAGACTCTATATATTATGTATTAAATATATACTTATATTTATGAGCTATTCATCCACATAACCTATCTGGACATTTGTATTTTGAGAGTCTATTCTATTCAATATAGCCAGTTATGTCTAGTTATGGAAATGTGCTTCTATATATAAAAAATAAAGACAAATAACAGTACCTAATCTTCCACTGAAACGATTTCAGTGCAGTTTAATGGAATTAATACCTAATATTTCAGAAAGGAATCATCCCTCTGGCACAACAATCCCATGCAAAACCTTCTTTCCTTCCTCCCTCCCTCTTTCTTTCCTCCTCTCTTTTTCTCTTTTTTCTTCCTGCACTAGAAATGCTATTATCCAGCATAGAACCAACGGAGAACAAATAGCTAAAAATCACAGCACCTATTCCTTGGATGCTGGATATGGTGCAAGGTACAGGCTATGATAGATGTAGCTACATCGCTGGCCTAGACATGAATTCCATTGTCATTGTTCATAGGCTAGTGCAGATCCGAAAAAAGGAGAGAGAGGACATGTCGATACAGCATGAGAAGGTCCAAGGGACATGATGTGCTACAGGAAAACATAGGAGAGTCATAGAATTCGTGCTTGGGGGTGACAAAGACTTCCCAAGGAAGTCCTGCTTTGTTTTGGAACGGTGGAGGAGGGAAGGGGCAAAAAGTCTTTTAGGCAGAGGAAATATGGATGAAAACTCAGAAGCAAGAAAAAGCATAAAGAATATAAAAGACTTGCAGAGCTGGGGGTTTGTGGGTAGGGGGGTTCGTGGGGACTGGCACATGGTTTGGTGATGAGGGACAAGACAAAATGTCCTAATAAATGCAGTGACATTTGGACTTTTAAGAAGAGTAAAAATAGAAATGTTCATGAATATATATATTTAATCATGTCCAGATTACCTAAATATCTGGAATGCTTCCTAACCTCTGTTTTCAAGCACATCCTTGGGAAAATCAAGATTAGCTCAGCAGCAGGGATATAAGGAAGGATCTAGTCCATAGACAAAGAGCTAGATAAGCCACATATTTTATTTTATTTTTTTTCAATGGCTAAAATAATGTTACAATACTCAAATGCAGACTCAACCGTCTTGAGAAAGTTTGGAATCCTCATGTAAGCTATTTTAACCCTGAATCATATAATATTTGAAATTACATAAATCTTCCCCAGGCAGGGGTTCTGGAAACCCTTTAAGACCTCTGTGCTTGCTGCAGCAATTGCTGCCAAAGGCAACTCCTTGAATAAGGGGAGGCAGACCCTCAGGAACAGGAAATGAGGAGTCCTGGAAGGAGGCGTGCAAGTCTGCACAGATGCATCTCTCCAGATCCTACTGGTCACTGGGATGATGCAAAGAGTTAGGGTTTTTGTTTGTTTGCCCCTTTCCTTCCTCCCTCCCCTCTCCCCCGCCTTCCTTCCTTCCTTCCTTCTTTCTCTCTTTCTCTCTTTCTTCTTTTTACGGAGGATCCTTCTTTATCCTATGGAGGATCTCAGGCTAGGGGTTGAATCACACCTGTAGCCACTGGCCTACACCACAGCCACAGTAACGCAGGATCTGAGCCAAGTCTGCGACCTACACCATAGCTCACTGCAGCGCTGGATCCTTAACCCACTGAGCCAGGCCAGAGATCGAACCTGCGTTCTCTGGGATACTAGTGAGATTCGTTTCCACTGAGCCACGACGGGAACTCCCGTTTGCTTATTTCTATTTCCTTTTGATTACATTTCCGCTGGAAAAAGATTTTGGAGCACCCAAAATGAAAGGAAAAATCATCCTTACTGCTCTTTGGATATTAATTCTTTGGAGCAATGGTTCTTAGCCTCCTTTCAGTGCACAGAGAGTTTTGGGAAATTATTAAAATTTGACCTTTGACCTCTAAATATGCAATGTAGATAAATGTGACCATGCACACAAAATTCCACTTAGAATTTCAGAATTTTCACAGCTCCCCATGGTCCATCATGGACCCAGATACATAGTGTAATAATAGTAATATTGACTGAGTATGGATTATATGCCAACCATGCAGCTGAGCACTTAACATGCCTTATATACTCCAATCCTTGCAAGAATTATCTTATATAGTTACCGTATCCCCATTTTAAACATGAGCTAACTGAGGCTTGGAGGGGTTAAATAACACGTTCAAGATGGCTCAGGTACAACAGAGCCATCATTAGAGCCTAGGCGGGCTGTTTCCAGAGTCCAAGCTCTTCATCTCTGCCCAAATCCCTAGTCACTTTTGCAGTCACTGATACAGAATGACATGGAAATAAGACCACGGTCAGATCTAAGAGACACAGCTCTCATTCTGGTTGGGTGCTTCAAAATCAAACCAAGATGAAATCAAAGTTTCTAAATCATTTTAAAGAATCCGAAAATGCATAGCGGAAAAATGATATAAAAATCATCCATAATTGGTGACATAGGGATAGATGTTAACACCACAACATGTATTGAATAACTTCTATGTGCAGAAAACTGTACTTAAGGTTTTACAAGCATTAACTCACTTGATCCCCAGGGTATGGGTCTAGGGAAGTATCTGACTTTTACCCCTATTTTATTTTATTTATTTATTTTTTTAAATGAGAGTTGCAACGTTTATTTCAGGTTCTCTCTTGTTTTTTTTTTTTTTTTTGCCGCACAGGCCGTATGTGGGAATTCCTGGGCCAGGGATTGAACCTACGCCGCACAGCAGCAACCAGAGCCACAGTGGTGAGAACACAGGAGCCTCAACCCACTAGGCCATCAGAGAACTCTCTATCCCTATTTTATAGAGCAGGACACAGGCTTAGGGTGAACAAGTAATTGATTCAAAATTATAGAGTCAATGATTATGCGGTAAATCTGGAAGTTATAATGCAATATATTTCATTGCTCTTAAGCTTAAGATTCACACTCTTAATCCATCTGCCATGCTGACTCATCTCCCAATATACCTTTGCAAATACTTATTTCTAGGCATAAATGTCTAAACATAAATACATACTTAAAAAGTAGAGCAACCTTTTACGACAATATATTGAAGTGCACGCAAGGGTCCCTAAAGAAAATGCTAATAAGTGATGGGAAGGCCCAAAGCCAGGTGCCAAGAATAGAAAAAAGGGGCTGAGTCATTTCCATGAAAGTGAATCCATCTTCAGCCTGGGGCTGTCAAGTTATGAGAAGAAAAAAAAAAAAAAAAAGAGGCAGGAGTAAGAAAGAAGAAAAACGAAATGTGAGAAAGGTCAAAGGAAAAAACACATATATAGAGAGAGCTCATCACAGCAATCAAAAAGCAGGAGAGGATATGGTATTGATTTTTTAAGTTCACATGAGAAACATACCTACTTTTAATCAGACTCTCTCCCCTTTTCCTCACGGCAGTGGCAGTGCCCCCCTTCTGTGTGGCCGGGCAGCTGGCTGACTGATTACCTAGGCTCCCTTCTTTGCAACTTTCTTTACATTATCCCTCGTTTGAATATCTTTGGGAAGCTTTTAGTCAAATGAAAACATTGTTATTCCTCCTTTTAGTTTCTCCCATAACCTTAAAATATAAGGGCTTTTCAAACTCTTTTTAATTGCAAATACAGAGCTTCTATGATCTATAAATATTTTAGATCCATTAAACTTCATCAGCTGAGATTGTCTACTGCTTACTGTGTGCTAGGCTATGTTATAGGTGCTGTGTTCTTGCCTGCTTTCCAGTCAAATGGCTGTAAACATCTCTACCTAAACTATCCAGGAGCATTCTCTAAGAAACGTAATAAACTCTATTACAGTTATAGATCCACAGAAAGGTTAAAAAGGTTAAAAAATACCTGTATTTCCTTCACAGAGTTTCCTCCACTGTTATCATGTTTCGTTACTGCGGTACATTTGTTACAACTAAGGACCCAGGAGTTCCTGTCATGGCTCAGCGCTTAACAAACCAGACTAGCATCCATGAGAACATGGGTTCTATCCTTGGCCTTGCTCACTGGGTTAAGGATCCTGCATTGCCGCGAGCTGTGGTGTACGTTGCAGACGGTGTTGTGGTGTAAGCTGGAGGCTACACCTCTGAATAGACCCCTAGCCTGGGAACTTCCATATGCTGTGAGTGCAGCTCTAAAAAGATTAAAAAGAAAACAAAAAAGCTAAGGACCCAATATTCATGCATTACCATTAACTAAACTCCACACTTGATTTATTTAATTTTTGGCCATGCCAGACACACAGGCATGTCCCAGGACTAGTGTTGGAACCTATGCCACAGCTGCAACCTGAGCCACAGCAGGGACAACACCTGCTGAGCCACCAGGGAATTCCTAAACTCATTTCATTTGATTTCATCTGTTTTGCCCTAAAACTTTTTTTGGCTGTTTCAGGATCTCATCCAGAATAGTTTACATTTAGTCCTCATGTCTCCTTAGGTTCCTCTTGGCCATGATAGTAGATCAGACTTTCTTTTTGTTTGTTTGTTTGTTTCTGTCTTTGTCGTTTTAGGGCCACCCCCACATAGCACAAGGAGGTTCCCAGGCTAGAGGTCGGTCGAATTGGAGCTACAGCTGCCGGCCTACACCACAGCCACAGCGACGTCAGATCCCAACTGCATCTGCCACCTACGCCGCAGCTCATGGAAATGCCAGATCCTTAACCCTCTGAGCGAGGCCAGGGATTGAACCTGCGTCCTCATGGATGCTAGTCAGATTCACTCCCACAGAGCCGCTATGGGAACTCCAGATGTTCCTCGTTTTTAATGACCTTGACATTTTTTGAGAAGAACGAGTTAGATATTTCGTAGAATGTTCTTCAACACTGGTTTGTGTGATACCTTGTCATAGTGAGACTGGGGTTGCAGGTGTTGAGAGGAACATCACAGATGTTGCTGTGGTGTAAGCTGGCGTAATCCCCTTCTTGTAACATGACATCAGAGGTTATTCAACATCAAAGTTCTGTATCACTACCAACATTAGCTTTGATCCCTTGGTTAAGGCAGTATGTGCCAGGTTTCTCCGCTGTAAAATTACTATTTTTCCCTTTCTGTACTCTATTCACCTAGCAAGTCATCAAATCCAGCCAACCCTCAAAGGCAGGGTGGGAGTGGGGATGGGAGACAATTAAACCCCATCTCCTGGAGGAGGGAATATATATATACACGTTTTTAATTTCTTCTGAAAGAAAAATACATCTTTTCTCCTCTATTTGTTGAATTATATACACATTGGTCTACATAATTTGGTTTGGTTATCTAATGCAACGTCTTTTATTTTGTTGCTCTCATTGTTACAATTTTGGCCATTGGAAGCCGTTCCAAGGTGGCTTCTGTGTGCTTCCATACGTCCTTCACTTTTATTGTTTGAGCACTTTCTTACTTTCGGTACCACAAGATACTCCGAGCACATCTTGTATATTTCCTTTTGCAGCCCGAGAATCAATTTTCTAATGAGTCCTGGATCCTCTTATTGGAGATTATTAGAGACCAAGAGAAAGAGAGTCTTCGTTATAACACTGTAAAGATTCTGGTCTTGCCTTTGGAAGGTTTTTTTTCTCCAAGGGCTAAACTGTCTTGCTCAGAAAAGAAGAATGGCTTTTTCTACTGCTGAATGCTCTTAAGATCAGTAAAGAGCTGGTTTCTTCTTGAACAGTGGGCAGGGAACTAAAGTGTGCTTGATTAGACAGTAAATTGGAATAATACTTATTCTATGAACAATTTAAAAAGATTAATGGGAAAATCACTGTGAAAACATCCTTATTCACAATCAACCCTTGAAAACTCTAACTACAGTTGGACTTTCCAAATTACTACAGACTCAACTATCATTCAGCCTTCCAGTTCCTGACTAGAATAAAGAATAAAGTAAATGTGTCTTTTTGTCTTTTTAGGGTCACATCCGCAGCATGTGGAAGTTCCCAGGCTAGGGGCTGAATCCGAGCCACAGCTGCCGGCCTACGCCACAGCCACAGCAATGAGAGATCTGAGCCGTGTCTGCAACCTACACCACACCTCACGGCAACGCCAGATCTTTAACCCACTGAGTGATGCCAGGGATTGAACCTACATCCTCATGGATACTAGTCAGCTTTGTTAACCACTGAGGCATGATGGGAACTCCCTAGAATAAAGTAAATGTGGAAAACAGACATCTCTGATATGGTTTTCATTTGTAAGCCCATTTTTATGAGATGAATACATATTTTAATTATTGGAGTAATAAACACAGCTCCACCTTATTGAAGACTATTCACTCTGCTAGCTGCTTTACACACATATCCTCATATATTTGATAATGCGCTAGAAGGATTTGAGATGCAATGTGTTTACAAGGCCAGAGCAAAAATCGTGTGCAGAAAACAAAACAACTAAAAACCTCCTCACCTCTGCCTCTTTCTAAGTAACCAAAGGCAAAAGGTAAGTATTAGATTTTAATATTTTTTAACTGGTAAATTAAGGAGAACTATAAGCAAGAGAAAGCTTTTATCAAAATACAATTCTAGCATGAACCTTAGAAAGAATCAAGCCACACTCATCATTTTCTAGTGTAAAAAAGTGGAGTTCACAGGACTTGGTAGTTTTCCCACACCTTCACCATGCTGGTTAATAGCAAGAGCAGGACTGGAGCTCGAGGCTTGTGGTTCCCAGTTCCACGCACTTTTCTCAAGTCAACTATTCAGGTCGACATCCATCTGGGGTTTTGGCCAACAATTTTAACATATGTGTGGGGCTTCCCTCCACACTGACAAGCAATGCTCTGGACAGGAACTCACTGGCTATCCTACAATCAACTCAATTCTGACGCTATTTACCTGGAGATGGAATCAGATTTCATAAGTTAAGTATCAATCCTCCAATACTGCACCCCCTCCAATTTCAAACACCAGACAAAGCTCAGGTTGTCACCTGTGCTTCTGACCCACTGGCCATACACTGGGGTCCTAATGACCAACTCCTTGGATTTCAGATCCCAAGCACATTTCCAGGTGTTAGCTGTACTTCTGAACAACCGGCTGTAAACCCCTCATTCCTAAGGCTGGGCTGATTTGCCAGAGTGGCTTACAGAACTCAGCAAACATTTTATGTATTAAATGACTGGATTATAAAAGAACATAAGTCAGGCATATTCAGATGTAAGAGATGCGTAGTGTAAGGTACATGGAAAGGGTCATAGAGCTCCCACGCCCTCTCTAGGCATCACTCTCCCCACATCTCGACGTGTTCACCAACCCCAAACCTCTCTTAACACAGGCCTCTTGGGTTTTAGAAGGACTTTATTACATAGGCTTCATTACATTGATGGAATCATTGGTGGCCAACGGTGACTGAACTCAGTCTCCAGTCCCTCCCTGCTCCCGAAGGTCAGGAGGTGGGACTGAAAGTTCCAGCCTTCCAATCACAGGGCTGGCTCCACTGGTGACCAGCCCCCATTCTTAGTGCAACCCAGAAGTCACCTCATTAAGATAACAAAAGACACTTTTTTATTACTCTCAATGCATTGGCGATTCCAAGAGTTTGGGGAGCTCTGAGCCAGGAATCATAGACAAAGATGTAACATATATAATATATTTGGGTCACCTGAATGACCAAATACATATTTTTTTGGTATAAATCACAATCTCTCTTTTTCTTTTTTCTTTCTTCTTTCATTTTTTTCTTCCTACCTTCTCTCCTACTTGTTTCTCCTTATCTCTGTCCCAGTCCTAGAAACACTGGGACATCTGACATCAGGGTTAGAGATGGGAGAAGGTGGAAAAAAGTGTCCCTTACACTGCTGTGAGGGCGCATTTCCTCAGAAAAGAATGGTAACTTGCCTAGCAAGAGGCACAATAATTATTCCTTTTTGCTTTTATTGGGAGTCTGGGATAGAGCAAGCGTTACCATCCACCTTCGAAAATGAGACAAGAGAGAGAGATTTTCACACAGAGACGCAAAGAGAGAAAAAAGAGCCAACAGAGATAAAGGGCCAATGTATCTTGCTTTTAACATTTCACCCATGATGGGTTGACATTGTTACAAACGTGATGCAAACGAACTTCTTTACTAGCAAAATGAAGTAACATGAAAAATAAGACATAGTTATTTCTGTGCCTTTCCACAGAAAAGAAACCCGTGGACTTGGAGAACAGACTTCTTGTTGCCAAGGGGAACCGGGGGGTGGGGGGGATGGACGAAAACTATTGCTTTTGGAATGGATAAGCAATGAGATCCTGCTGTACCAGCACTGGAAACTATATCTAGTCACATGTGATGGAGCATGATGGAAGATAATGTGAGAAAAAGCATGCATATGTATGTGTCATTGGGTCACCTTGCTGTACAGTAGAAAATGGACAGAATACTGTAAACCAACTATAATGGAAAAAATAAAAATCATTTACAAAATAAGACATAGAAGAATACAACTCTTAATGTATTTATTATCAGATTCAATGGACATAAATTACTCTAGGAACTTGCTACGAACTTTTCTGAACACCCAGTCTTGATTACTGTATTTATCTTATTGTACAAACAAATAGCAATCAAAATCAGTTCACAGACTGGCTTTGAGTAGCATTGCTAGACCAATTAAATCAGAATCTTTAGGAACAGTGTCTAAATCTCTCTCTTTCTTTAAACAGGATTTCTAGGTAATTCTAATGTGCAGCTTTTAAAAGCGATGCTGCTGCTATAGTGGGTCATTTGAAAAGTGGTCCTTATAAGCTTCTGTACTTAAATAAACCCTTCAGTGTTTGGACATAAATTTTGGGGTAGAGCAGGGCCTTCTTACTCCTGTCCTTTCTTAAATTCTCATCGCATCTATGATCATTTTTTCCTAAGGGAAGTTATCCTATGGCAGAATGTAATTATGAGGTTCCTATGGGCAAATAGAGGTACACTATAAAAAGGAGGACATTTTAAGTACTAGCTTTTATTATTATTGTGTTGGGATCATGCTTTTAGGAAGTAATAAACACATTTGAATCCCCTTTGGTGTTAAACAGGAGTGAGATCTGCTTCCCATTATTGAAAATTCATGCTTTTATGCATGTGACACAAGCATCTGCACTGGTACTAGCGGAGCATCAGGGTGTTTAGACGGAGCTCCTGCCCTCCTGGGCATAATGGCCACTTTTATTTTATTTTATTTTATTTTATTTGTCTTTTTGCCTTTTTTAGGGCTGCTCCCTCGGCCTATGGAGGTTCCCAGGCTTGGGGTCTAATCGGAGCTGTTGCCACTGGCCTCCTCCAGAGCCATAGCAACTCGGGATCCAAGCTGCATCTGCCACCTACACCACAGCTCACAGCAACGCCGGATCCTTAACCCACTGAGCAAGGGCAGGGATCGAACCTGCAACCTCATAGTTCCTAGTTGGATTCGTTAACCATTGAGCCATGATGGGAACTCTTATTTTATTATTTTTTATTTTACTTATTTTTTTGCTTTTTAGAGCCATACCTTTGGCATATGGAGGTTCCCAGGCTAGGGGTTGAATTGGAGCTATAGCTGCCAGCCGACACCATAGCCACAGAAACACCAGATCCTTAACCCACTGAGTGAGGCCAGGGATTGAACCCACAACCTCATGGTTCCTAGTCAGATTCACTTCTGCTGTGCCGTGATGGGAACTCCGACCACTTTCATTTTAGAGAGGAGAGTGTTAGTGACCTTGTCTATAAGAGGTAATTCAATCTGGTTGGATTTGATCCATTAATTGTACTTGGGCCCTGCACATGCTAATGAGTTAGGACCATATAAGGATTAAGTCTGCTGAAAAATCAGAGCTTAATTTGTCCAGTGCTAATCACTTACAGGCTTTCCTCCTGCAAAGCTACATGAAAGCCGCCACAGCTAAGTGAGTCAGTCTAGGGATCTTCTTCTTCTTATTGTTATTTTAAATTACTTAAAAAAATTTTATTGAAGTATAGTTGATTTACAATGATGTGATAATTTCTGCTGTGCAACAAAATAATTCAATTATACATATACCCACATCCATTATTTTTCAGATTCTTTTCCCATATAGATGACCACAGGATATTGGGTAGAGTTCTCTGTGTTATACAGCAAATCCCCACTGGCTGGCTAATCATTTCATCTACCACGTTGTGCGTATGCCAATCCCAAACCCCCAATCCATCTTTCCTCTCACCTTTCCCCTTTGGTAACCATAAGTTTGTTTTCAAAGTTGGTGAGTCTGTTTCTGTTCAGCAAGTAAATTCATTTATATCCTTTTTTAAGATTCCACATTAAGTGATATCATATGAAGTTTATCTTTCACTGTCTGACTAACTTTGCTTACGATGATAATCTCTAGGTCCATCCATGTTGCTGCAAATGGCATTATTTCATTCCTTTTTATGTCCGAGTAATATTTCATTGTATATGTGTACCACATCTTCTTTATTCATTCCTCTGTCAATGGACATTTAGGTTGCTTCCATGCCTTGGGTATTGTGAATAGTGCAGGCTATGGGTTTTGATAGAAGGCTGAAGGGGTGAAAAATGTCACCTATCCAGCACATTATACAATCTGTGAACTTAATCCCATGGATTATGCCAGGGGCAGGGCTAACTATGACTGCTGATATTTAAACCATGCCATCAGCAATACTATATAGCTAAAACCACATAGCTTGGACCCCAACATGTTTGCTTCCATAATCATGAATGCTTGGCTGATAAACCAGGTCCGGAGCTGAGGTTCCATCCAACATCTTGTTGGGAGATCTCAGTCCCTGACTGTGCCAGGGGAGGAGCTGGTGTCTCCCAGCCACTCTGTTCAAAGGTCTGAGGTTCCTCTTCTGGAGACTGATCCTCCAGACCCCCGGAGTCCCTGTGTAATGATGCTTCAGAGTGCAACAGACAGTGGGGGAAGAGCACACCTGCTATTGCCCCAACTCTGAGAATTTTTCTGTAATAAATCCTGTTATGGCAGTCTTGGTCAATCTGCTTAGCGTTGGCTAGATTTCTGTGGTATTCACCAACAATAAGAAGCATAGAGATGTCACGACTCAGGGTAAACTTGGCCAGAGGAACCTGGACCTCGGGAGATGTGAATCCAAGGTGTATTAAGATAGTCTGGATAGTGGAAAGTCTATCCACTTTCAGTGCAGTGGAATCAGCAGGTATAACCTGATCCATAGGTGTATGGTTTGCAAAGCTGCCAGCATAGAATGAGTGCTTTCACTGGCACATTCTTATGGGGAAAAATGATTGAGAGACAACTGTAAAAGGTATATACCAGTGACCCAAAGATGAAGAGAAAGAGTCTCTGTTACTTAACTATGGCTAGTTAAGTATACCAGCTCTACAGTGATCAATGCTATAATGAGCTATTCAAAAAATGCTATGGAGGCACAGAAGAGGAAATTGTAAACACCACTGAAAAGAAAAATCAGGGAAGACTTCCCAGAGGAGGTGACATTTGAGCTACGCCTCAAAGGGTGGGTCTACAACCCATTTGAAGAAATCTCACACAAGACCCCACAATTGCATTCATTTATGATACATCTGTTTCCAGTCGACACATGGAGCCTTTCCTGGAGACCTGGGGTCGTCATATATTGTACACCCTTGACATTCGTAAAGGAAACATTTTGATGTTCCAGAACCCCTAAATTCACAAATAGTATTTAAGATCTAGAGGCTGAATAATCAGTCAGGCTTACTCACCGGTTACGTACTTGCTTCCATACCTGAGCCACGTGGCAGCACACAGAGATGTAGCCAGACCCTTCACGTTGAAAGTGCCACCCTGAGTCAAGCATGCTTTAGGGAAGGATTATCCAGGATCGTCCTAGTGCTTCTGAGAGGCAGTGACACTGGCCGCCGGAGAGGAAGAAGATTAGGGCTCTGTGGAAGAGCTTGCTGCAACCTTGGTTACCTGGAAGACACAGCAGGGGTGACATAGAAGGAGGGGATTGGTACCTGGCCTCATGTGATAGGACCTAATAAGTCATCTTGGGCCCAAATGGATTCCTCTCAGCTGGAAAGAATTAAAGCATGTACCACCCACTGAACACATCTCCTTGTCACCAAACCCCTGGGAGTTAGAAACCATCATGTCCCCATCTATGAGATGAGGAAACTGAGTTTGGAGAAGTTCATGAACTCAAGGGCCTACAACAGGGAGTGAGAGAATTGAGGGTCAATCCAGGATTCTCTATCACCAGAAGCTTCTGCTTTGACCTTTCTTCATCCCTGGTTCAAGATCAAGAAATATTGGTGGAGTTTGTGTAGAGATGAAAAAAGCTGATCCTCCTGAGACCTTGAAGTTGGCTGGGGACACTCTTCTCCAGTAGAGAAGGGCACTTATTCCTGAGCAGCCCACGGAGTCAAGGTAGGGGCTCCCACTCTAAGCGTTGTCAGGATTCTCTCTTCTGTCTTCCACAGGCTGATGTGGCCCATGACAGGAATTATACATGTCAGGACCGGATATATTTTACTAAGAATAGACGACTTCAGGAAGTCAGATTTATACAGTTTAAATAGAAGTCAAGAACACTGGAAGTAAGATACAGCAGTCTAATCTGCGGTTGAATCATCCACCATAATTAAGCCTTCTCATTTCCTATTCTTTCCTTCTTCATCTTGCAAATGTCTCCATCCGTGACTCATCTTTTTTTTTGCAGCAACATTCTCCTTCATATTTCTTTTTCTTGGCTTGCTATGCTCGCCCTCAACCCTGTCTTTAAATTTTTCTAGGAAGATCCCATAGATTTTCAAAATTATCGAAGAGTAAGGTGGAAGAGACAGTCCTCAGAGAAATGGTACAAATTCATATTAAGTAAGTCAAGGTCATCAGTAAAGCCAGAGGTGGTAACTTAGTAACTGATGTTACTGAGACCATTGGATACATAAATTAATACAATATTTTAAGAGCCTAACTTTTGGCTGGAACGATTCTAGGTGTTGGGGATACGAGAGTTACGACACAAAACTTTTGGAGTGTTAGGGACCAAATGTTTGTGTCATTCCCAAATTCATATGAAGTAGAGCCTTCATTCATGGGAGATGAGAAAGATAGTCTACCTCTCTGCATGTGAGGATATAAAGAGAAGATGGCCATTTGCAAGAGGATTTTCAGAAACTCAGTTGGCCAGCACCTTGATCTTGGACTTCCCAAACACCAGAACTGAGAGAAATACATTTTTGTTGATTAAATACCGCCCCCCACGCCCCGGCCCCAACCAGTCTATGGTAATTTTTCAAAGCAGCCTAAACTAAGACAGTGGGTAAGACCAAGACATAAAAAGGTAATGTCAATAAGATATGATACGTGCTGTGACAGAGATGTGTACAAAGAGCTACATGAGCTCTTCCTCCAAACCAGGGGCTCCAGAAAACTTTCTGAAGAAAGAGATGACATCTGAGCTCATTCATTAAACATGAACTAGAACTAACTAGAGGCAGGCAGACGAGTAAGGGGTGGGGGAAAGGGTATCTCAGGCTCAGAAAATCCAGCAGATAAGAGAAAGCACAAAGGAATGGAACCAGCTGGTATGTTTGGAGAATGACACACAGTGCAATGTTGCTGAAAGATAAAGTTGCTGGTGGTGAGAGGCAGGAACGAGGCTGAGGAAATAACCACTTTTAAAGAGCACGCCCTTCATCCCTTAGGTGATGGAATGATGGAGTATCCAGAACGATTTTAAGCAAGAGAAGTGGCAAACTCACACAGTATTTTAGAGTGATCACTTGGATGGTAAAGGAGAAGGAGAGATCTGAAGGGTGAAACACTAGAACCTGAGATGCCGATTGGGGTTGGGGAGGGACGGGGCTTGCACTGGGCCCTCACAGTGTGAATGGAGGAGACATAAAGCTGTCAGCGCTGGGATAAAGTGCAGGGAGGAATACAGATCTTTTCTGAGGCTCTTCTTGAATGATTGTTGATGAGGAGCCAAAGTTACACTAACTGGAGGGTCGAAACCCTACACTTTCCCAGACCAGACCATGTTGGATCCCAGTTGTAGCTCTTTCTTCCTGGGCCTTGGGTCCAGGAACCCAACAGGTTTTCCTCTCCTTCAGTAATGTCTAGCATTCTGTGGGTTCTTTGGAAGACTTTTTCTTCCAGCCTAGATGTGTATGGGTCCCAGGCCTCTCAAATATCTTCTTCGCTTGCTCTCCAAAAAGACAAATACACTTCTCCTTCATTGCACTTGGTGTGATGGCCATTCACAAATAACGCCAGCCCTTTTGTTAAATGTTTCCTCTTCTGCAAGTATCTATCCTCGGTGGCAACCATCACACACCAACTCTATTGAACTGGAAAACTGAAAGATATAGGAGAGAGGTTGATGAGATGCTGAAAAATCAGGGAAAGGAAAGTGGAAGGAAGCCCAAGGCCAGGTGCCTCAACAGCGAGGCAGATTACTCCAAGATGACTGTCTGTTTAGAACCTCACCACTGAGCCTACTGCTACATTGCTGGTACAACATCCTTGAAGAATTTCTAGTGGTTTCTGAGCCATCGTCATGTGTCCTCAAAGCTGAAATTCCTAGGAGAGAGCATGTCTGGTCCTGGCTGCTGGGAGATGGGAAAGGAAGGATGGTTCCCTATTAGCTTCCACAGTGGGAAAGTGGGAAGGGAGGCACTCTCTTCTCCCACCAATCTCCAGGATATCCTGCCTCGAAAAAGGGTATTTGAATTCTGAGTTATATATCTATCTCTGTATCCATCTACACACACACATACACACACACACACATGCACGCACGCACACACTCATACGCACACTCTACACACCTGGCAGATCAGAAGTTTCATGAAGGTAGAAAGTCTCATTCTCATTTACGGTTGCATCTTCAGTGCCTGGCAGAGTTAATTCCAGACAAGGGTAGATAGTAAATACTCAGCAAATATTTCTTGGATGAATGGGAGAATAGACGAATAAACATGCCTTGAAGAAAAGGCATTTTAGGGAGTTCCCGTTGTGGCGCAGTGGAAACGAATCTGACTAGCATCCACGAGGATGTGGGTTCAATCCCTGGTCTTGCTCAGTGGATCGTGGATCTGGCGTTGCCGTGAGCTGTGGTGTAGGTGGCAGATGCGGCTTGGCTCCCACATTGCTGTGGCTGTGCTGTAGGCTGGCAGCTATAGCTCTGATTGGATCCCTAGCCTGGGAACTTTCACATGCTGTGAGTGTGGCCCTAAAAAAATAAAAGAAAAGGCATTTTACTTCTAACCACTGCAGGACTTCTTTAATCTCTACTACCTGGTCCTAATCTATAGTTCCTAACTTCCTTCTGACACAGTAACTGGAATTGCTCCCACCCTATGCTTGTCTCATGGAGTTTATCAGGCTCACCCAGTCTCCACCTCTGACACTCAGACTCTAGCTAAGGTTCTGTAGACCCCATAGTCCACGCTTACCGTTTCCCAGCTGGAAACTGATCAAAGTGATGCTATTGGAACCTAAGTGTGGATCTTCAGACATGATAAGACCCAGCTCTAGAGACCACCTGGCCAATGGAGAAAGCCTGCTGGCCATTTCCTTCCAGAAGGCAGGGAAGAAGAACAGCTCTGTTTAAATGTGAGTTGACAATGGATGCGGTTTAAGTTTAAAACCATTTGGGATTCAAACCCCTTTTCTCAGACCAACGGCGCTATTAAAATTCTGGGGAAATACAACAAGGGTTTGACGTGGATTATCTATTTTTGACTCTCTGCTTGCCTGAAAGAGTGAGCTAGTTAGGCAAAGCCATATGACAGTGATATAAAAATATAACCCTTTTAGGGCTTTGTAAACTTAAAAATCATCATAAAATCTTATCCAAGACTCAAACACTGTTATTCAGTCAGTGATGCTGGAAGTTAGAAGATTTTATCAACATAACATAAACCAAGCAGTTTAATGCTAATGTTCTGTCTTCAAAAATAACTCTCCGTCTGTAGGATTTCGTAAATCTAAAGGGTTTTGAAAACACACACTTCAAAGATCCCATGGATGCCTTCAGTTTCTTGATTAATATTGTCTCTAGAACATAGGCCTGCTAAGTTTTACTTCATAGGCTATATTTTAACATTTCTTTAACTTTGGTTATTGGCAGTTGCTGGCTTTAACTGAGATTCATAATTCTCCCTGCTGAGAATAAAATTTGTTGTCAGAATAAAGCACATTTGACTCTTTCTCAGCTGCCAAAATGTGAAGTCTTGTGGTTGGGTATTTTGGAAAACTGGCAGGTTTTGTTTACATATTGTGGTCTTTCTCCAAATTTATCCCACATCCCACACCCCACAAGTCTAGGACACCTTCCAAGGTAATTGCTGTGGGACAAGTGCAAGGCAAAAACAGCTTCCGCAGTGACCAAATCCCTTCCATCTCTGAATCACACGCAGCAAATGCCAGAAGAGCTTCCTTGACCTTAAAAAAAAAAAATTGCTGACCTACAGAAAGACCTGATTCTAATTTGCTATACAAATGGAAACCTTTTCTTCTCTAGATTGGATGCAGAGAAAGTTTTTTTTTCAATGTTTATAATTTAACAATTGCTTAGAGCCTTTCATCTGAAAGCAATTTACGCATGTTGGGGCCAATTATTCTAACATGTTTAAAACTTAGCAGTATTTTTCCTCTTTCACCTTAGCGCATTAGTCCCATTGCAGAGTAAATTTTTTTTTATTTTATTATTGTTTCATGATAGTTGATTTGCAAATTTAAGTTTAATCATGGAAGTGCTTGATGGATTAAAAGACTGGAAGACCCTTCTTGCCCAAGAAAGAACAGTATCAGGGAAAACGAGAGTGTCTCTGTATAGACTTCTTACCGAGATGAAAACTTTTGGTTTTGAACTGGATTCAGCCATGCCATGGCATATTCGGTCAAAAGAGATATTGAATCATGAAACCACATTCATTTTCTATTTCCTTAGTTTTGGAAGAAAGCCATGCAGCAAGTATGTTACCTTAATGTGCTGCCATCCAGCAGTCTAGAGCCATCTGCTCTGGCCATTTGTTAGGGTGGCTTATTCAATCAGTTTATTCAAGAAATGTTTCTTAAGTGCATACTCTGTGCCAGGCACTATGCTAGAAACTAGAGAGAAAAGGGTGCAAAAGATAGATGTATGCATGCCTGGGAGTTTACATTTCTTTCTCTTTGTTAAGATTATTTTTCTTTTATTTAGTTTTTTCCTTTTTTAAGGCCACACCCATGCTGGCTCAGAGCCATGTCTATGATCTATACCACAGCTCACAGCAACACTGGATCCTCAGCTCACTAAGTGGGGCCAAGGATCAAACCCACATCATCATGGATACTGGTCAGGTTTGTCACCGCTGAGCCACAACGGGAACTCTGTAGTCCTTGCATCTCTTGATCTCCCGTTTCCTTGTTCACAAAGCAAGTTCACAATTTTCTCTACTATGTCACAAGATTATGGAGATGATCAAGTGTGGCTATTTGTGTTACAGTGCATTGAAAAAAAATCAACTTTAGAGAGATAATTTATGTTCAATAAATTGGACCCATTTAAATGGGCGGTTTGATGGCATATATACACCTGTGAAATCACTGCCACCATCAAATTACAGGACATTTTCATCCCTCCTAAAGGCCCCCTCCCCCTTTGCAGCCATCCTCTTTCTGCTCATCCTTCCCTCCTCCCCGCCCTACCCTGCAAATTCCAATCTGCTTTCTGTCCCAACAGATTTGTTTGTGTTTTCTAGTAATTTACATAAATGAAATCATACGGTATGTATTATTTGCCTCTGGCTTCTTCATGCAACAGCGTGACCATTCTCAGAGTTATTCATTTGTTGTAACAATGATTCATTTCTTTTTCTTGCTGAGAAGTATTCCACCGTATGGATGTACCTTTTATCTATTCACCTGTCGATGGACATTTATATTATTTGCTGTTTTTAGTTGTTACAAATTTATCTGTTATGAATATACATGTATGAGTTTTCCCCTGGGCTTAAAGTACTATTTGAATGGCAAGATGGTGTTTAATATAAACTTTGATTATTTAGGAATTTTATAGGAAATATCTGTCTCATGTAAGAGCAGTTTCTGTTTGTTGATTTCTTGGGAACAAATAGGAGGACGATGCGCAGAGCATTTCCCTGAATGCTGTCAATCCATAGACTCATTTCAAAAGAATGTGCAACATTTTCTACCTTGGATATGTGAGAATAAAGTTCTTAATTTGAAATGTAAAATTGCAAATTGACACATTTTTTTTCCAAATTACAGAGCCCTTTGTAAAAATTTGATCAATACTTATTCACACTCCAGGCTATCATACTCCCTTGACGCATGCACTGAAATCCCTTTGACTCCAAAGAATCTGGGCCCATAAATTGAGAAAAGAATATATGCAGCAATTGTATTAATTACAATAGAGTTATTGTTCAGATCAAAAAGCATTTCACTGAGGCTTTGCCTGGTGGGTCAGCATTGACATCTTATTTGCCCTTTGACTACTGAACTTAAAGGAATATGCATTTGTTTCCAACTACATATTCTGGAACCTTCTCAGGTTAAGTTGTACTGTTGTTCCTAGGAAGTAGATAGAAACTCAGATATATAGTTACTGACTTTCTGAGGGTCAAATGAATTTAGTCCTCAACTTCTCCTTGAAGCTCTTTAGATTGCCAAGAAGAAATATAGTTTCAATCTCTCTCTTTCCCTTAAGTGAAAACAATGCTTTCCTCACTCAATGATGTTAGGGGTAATTCTCTAGTGTATATTTTATTTACATATTTTTATTTTCTATTCTAAACTTCCTGACTCGTATCTTTGCTTGGTCAGAAAAGCAGAGTAATTCTGTATAGGTCTGATAGCTATTAACTGCTCTAGGGCAGCAGTTCTCAAACTGTTTGTTCCATGTTTAAAGTTATCAAGAACCCCAAAGCACTTTTGATTATGTGAGTTACATCTACCAATAGTTAGACCATTAGAAATTGCAGCTGAGAAAAAATTGAAAGTTTTCACTTAGTAATTCATTCTAAAAATCTATTACATGCTCAAATCCATAATGTCTTTACCAGAAAATAATCATAGTTTCTAAAGCCAAAGTGCAATGAAAAAATGTAGTGATATTGTTTTACATATTTGAAAAATCTTTTTAATATTGAGCGAATAGTCAATGTCTCATATCTGCTTCCGCATTTCATCTGCTGCAATAGCCCATCTCACTGGGGAAACTTCTCCCAACATTAATGAGAGAAGGATAGTGAAAACATAAAAAGAAAAAAGCCTTAGTATCATTATGAAGATAGTTTCAACCCTGCAATCCCCCTGACATATACTGAGAGATTCACTCCCAAGAGTTTCCTGGATAAACTTTGAAAATGGCTGTTCCAGTCATTGCTGTAGTCCCCACATGTTTTATTAGCAAATACATGTGTCCAATACAAATATAGTTAATAGAAAGTGGCCTATGTGGACTTTTTTCCTTTATCAAATTTTTATAATTAATTATAACTAATATAGCTAATTTATTGGTGACTATGAATTTTTAATGGGCTCTACTGTTGGATATCTGGGTATATACATACAAATATAAATACAGACATGATCAACAAGGTGAGACAATCTCTGTGTAAATGCCTATCATAGAAATTTACAGCATATGTTGTAATAGACATTCTTATGAGATTAAAATCTCTTTGAGGGCAGCTGCTGTGTCTGTCCCCAAATGCAGTCTCATTGCCCAACGCCATTCCTGGATGCCTGTTCATTACAACACGTGCTGAATAAGATAGATGAAGAGTAGGAGTTCCCGCCGTAGCTCAGTGGTTAACGAATCTGACTAGCATCTATGAGGACGCAGGTTCGATCCCTGGCCTAGCTCAGTAGGTTAAGGATCTGGTATTGCCGTGAGCTGTGGTACAGGTCGCAGCATGGCTTGGATCCTGCGGTGCTATGGCTGTGGCGTAGGCCAGCAACTATTGAACCCTAGCCTGGGAATCTCCATGTGCTGTGGGTGAGGCCCTAAAAAGCCAAAAAAAAAGATAGAGCAAAGATGCTCCGCAGACATCTTGGTGATGAATCTAACTATACGATGTGACTCTAATACCTTTCTGACAATATTCTTTCCAAACGTAGAGGTGACAACCCTTAAAAACTGAAGCGTGCAGGCATCCAAGCGCAAGCTGGCTAGTACAAGGGCTAGCTGCCTCCACCTTGGCTGGCACAGAAGCACAAGTGGCAAGTGGGACTGCCAGGCCTGGCAGGACCACGCCCCAGGTGGCCTTGGGAGTGCTTTTCAAGAGAACAGTTTCAGAGTGTAACTAGAGGTCAGTTGCAGCAAGGTCCTCCAAATGCAGCAAACCAGACAAAACAGACCTAGGATGAGCTGAAACAGAAGTCAGGAAATGGCTGCATTAGTGGAGTTCCTGCTGTGGCGCAGTGGGTTAAGGATTGGGTGTTGCTGCACCTACAGTGTAGCCTGGGAACTTCCATATGATTTGAGGGGAAAAGAAACGGCTACCTTGGAAAGGAAAAGGAAAAAAAGAGGAGGCTGGACGATATATCAGGGCCTAGAGGGGGGATGTGGACAGATCGGGTGTATGAAGACAAGGGGGTGAAGATTAGATTTCCCTGGAGTTATCGTCCACTAGGTATGCTTTTATGTCCCTGCCTTCTAGAGACTAGGTCTCAAAAGACCAGCATCTCATGACGGAATAATTGATGATTCCTGAGTCTTTAACTTAATGACATTTGATGCCATATTATTACAGAACTACCCACTGTTCTTAGAGACTCTGCTGGCTTTTTCGATGCTTCTTGATGTCACTTCTGATTTCTCCCTCCTTTCCTTCCTTCCTACCTTCCTTCCTCTCTCCCCCATCTTTCTTCTTTCTTTCTTTTCTTCCTTCCTTCCTCTTCTTCTTCTTCCTTCCTTCCTTTCTTTCTTTTTTCCTTCCGTCCTTCCTTCCTTCCTTTTATTTGGCTTCTTAGGGCCACACCCGCAGCATGTGGCGGTTCCCAGGCTGGGGGTCGAATCAGAGCTATAACTGCAGGCCTGTGCCACAGCCACCGCAACGCGGGATCTGAGCTGCATCTGTGAGCTACACCACAGCTCACGGTAATGCTGGATCCTTAACCCACTGAGCGAGGCCAGGGATCGGACCCGCAACCTCACAATTACTAGTTGGATTCGTTTCTGCTGCGCTACAATGGGGACTCCATCCATCCTTCCTTCCATTCTTTCTTTCTCCCTCCTTCCCTCCCTCCTTCTCTCTTTCCTTCCTTATTTCCTTCCTTCCTTTCTCCCCCCACTCCTTCTCTCTCTCTTTAATGGCTTGTTCCTCTATCCTATATTGCTGGGTGCAAGTTTCAAGTCAGCCGTTACGTTTGTACTGGCCCTGAAATCTAGCCGCACATCTGGTGTTTCCTAGAGCAAGTCCCTAGAGGGCTCCAGGCTTCTTTAGGCCTCCTGTTAGCATAGCATAGTCCTGACTCTACAAAGTGCATCATAACTCCTCATGTCTTTTCCTGGGTGTGCTCTTTCAAAGTAGAGTCATAAGCGCATGGAATTTCCTGAACGACTCTCAAGGGCTTACAATGACTGCAGCCAAATGTAGCGTTGGGAGAGTTTCCCAGAACAATATGAGAATATCTGTAGTACAAACTGTTGCAGAGCACAAAATGCTCAGTTTTATTAGTCACATATCATAGTTACTGTACAGCCGCCCCATGAGACCTCAAACTTAAGTTCAAAATGAATCTAACCCATACACGACCTTCTCTCTGCGTTTCTACCACCCAGCTAATTTCAGCACTAGACCCCCAGTCGGAGAGAATAGCTTGTCTGATTGACACCATCCCGACCCTTGCTGCCTCAGATACAGTGAGTTGCTACATCGGCGCCCCCCACCCCAACCTGCCCTCTTCCTCCCAAGTGAAGCCCTCATCCCTTCCCACATGAACTACTGCGATGCTGTGAACCCTGCTCAACTTCAACTCCACGAAGCTGCAAACGCTTGCCCCGCTGCCAGGGTAATCTTCCAAAACACATTTCCGATAATGTTCTTCTCTCACAATGTTTTCATAGCTTTGCATTGTTTAAAGAAATAAATTCCAACTTTAATAGCCTGACATCTGGTTTCTACATGCCTTTCAATCTTTTCTCTTGCTGCCGTCCTGTACGATGAGAGCTGGTCAAACCATCCTATCCTTCTCTGAGCTTATTTGACCTTTCGTGTCCTTGTGTACTGTTTCTGCTTATCTTTGGTGCTGTTCTTCCCTTTGCGTCTTCGTTCCTGCTGGGGATCTGGCGCTCAGTATTCATTTAATGATTGAAACAAGACGTGAACGAACCTACTCTTTCCTCATTATTTATTTGTAGAAGATGGAGAACCATAAGCTAAGAGTGAACACAATTAGTATATTTTGGATCATTGAATACTTTTGTCTAGAGGGGGCTGAGGGATCTCTGTGAATCTGAAAGGGAAAGAGGTGTCTTGGGTAAAACTTCCTGCTGCATCTCCCCCAGCCCTACCAATCCCCATCTTCTCCTTCTTTCAGATTAATAGTTTCAGCTATTAATGGATGGATGCCTAGCTAACCACTACATTACCAGCCTCTCTTGCAGCTATAAATGGCCATCTAAGTATTAGCCAATCATCTGGGAACACAATGGATGGTACTCTCTGTGGGTTTACCCTTAAAATAACTAGATGTGTGCTCCTCTAGGCTGTTCTCACTTTCCATATGCCTGAGAGAGGGTGCAACTAGAATGCAGTCTTAGGTCTGCAATGGGGCATTAGAAGATGGCAGGGATAACTCCAACCTTAGAATATTCCTTAATTCTATACCATTAGAGCACTACAGTTCAAGGGCATCATATTATAGCACCTTAGCCTGTATCCTAACCCATACGCTTTCCTTTTTCTTTAAAAAATAATCATTTTTGTTCAGGATGATTATGTACTCAATTAAAATTCATTATCACCTCAGACCCTCCTGTAGCTCTAGCAGCCATAACATCCATTTGGGGCTCTGAGATACGACCAGGATATTTCTGAGAGGAGCTTCCAGAAACTGTTTATTCTCCTGATAAAAAGGAATAGACTAACATAGGGCATGTTCCCCCCTTTGTCTTTGAAAATTTTCTTCTTGCCTGGGAGCCATTTATGATGCTGTTTTTGTTACTGATTCCCTAATGAAAATTCAAATCCCTCATCTCACGATAGCTAAAACACTGTTAGATTTTATATTTCCTACATAGGACATTCCAAGTTATTGATCTAATGAATGGGTGCACATTTAACAAAAACACTGATTTGGAGATGTGCATTAGGCAAGACTTTGCTTTTTAGAACCACCCTGGGCTGATCACCTCGGGATTTCTAATCATTTAAGGAAAAGTAAAACTAACAAACAAAAAAACTTGTAGTTAGGTTTCTCTTACTTCCAGATGAACTTATTCCCAATTAGTTCATTGGAAAAAAAAAAAAAGATTTGGAAAAGAGTAAAACCATTGGCTCAATGAGACAGCTATACATAACAGGGTTACCGAAGAAAATAAACATAAATTTAGGTTACATAAATAGCAGTATATTTTCTGATCTAAGGGAGACCATAATTTCTATTGTACCTTCTTCAGGGCAAGGCACAAGGCATTACAGAAAAGATTAATGTTAACCATTTTCAAATTATTTCAATTTCATTATTCAGTAAATCTTTTAAGATGACTAAATATGAATCAAACAAATTAGAAGTGTTTTAGAAGATCTTTTCAGGGCACAACTGTTCCCTGTCACACCAGTAAAAAAGTGAAAATGAAAATTGTTTAGATGCAGTCCTCTTTTGAGAAATAAACCAAGGGTAAAATATGCATTATACTGCTGACTAAGCTTTCCTTATTTTTCTTGTCTCCCACCAGTAGCTTCTGATGAATCTAGTTTCAAACTATGTCCTGAATTGGTCCACTTCTCTCCATCTTCATGTCTACCCTTTCCCATCAAGACACCTGTCCCTTGTTACACCTCAGCTGGGACAAGCCCCACCAAAGCCTTCCAGATGCTTCTCACCCCCTCCCAGGGACCTGCAACAACCTCCTTGCTGGCTTTCCAGCTTCTATACCTGAGCTCAATGTTCTATAATGCTCATGGCACCAGAGTCATTGTTTAGAAATGTAAGAAGCCACATTATATCTGTATCAGTTGGGTTATGGGATTTGTTATAGCAAATAAGTCTGATAATTTTAACAATAGAGGTTTATTTTTGCTCATTAACCTGTGTTCCTGGTTGATGAGAAGCTTTCTTCTGGGCTAATTTTATCTTGTAACTCTGACAGGCTTAGGCTTTGGAGTCCTTCATTTCCAGCTCAAGAAGGAAGACCGAGGGTGGAAAAGGCATATCTTTTTTTTTTGAACTGGTCACCAGGGCCCACCCAGATGCTATGGAGCTCAGAGTGCTCAAGTCTTTACAGACAAGCATATGGTTTATGTTACAACCAGAAACCCTAATCTAATCATAGCCTGTAAGTGATTTCAATTCTACTTCTGTCTTCAGCATCACTTTGCATTGCACGTCTCTGAGCACAATGATCTTAGTCCTCATTGACTTTCTTTCTGGACTTTGAACACAGCTATTTTCCACCTCAGGACCTCTGCACTTGCTAATCTGTGTACATATAGTGCTCTCCTCACCCATGTTTGCAAGGCTCTCTTCACATTCAGATCTCAGCTCAAATATCACTTCTTTATAGAAGCCTTTCCCCAACATTTCATCTAAAGTAGCCACTGGCCTAATCGCCTTCAATGATATTATCTGGTTATATTACTATTGTCACAGCCGGTATCATCACATGAATTAATCTTACGTATTTACTTGTTTATTTTCCCTTCCCTTTATCTGCTAGAAGTGCAGGGACATTTTATTGCTTGTACTCTACTGTATCTCCACTGCTGGTACATAATAAATGGATAACCAAATTAGCTGAATGGATAAATAAATTAATTAATAAAGAGAATTAGTTCTGGGATATTTTAATTTTTCAATTCTTTATGGAAATACTTGTTCTTTTTTTTTTTTTTTTGGTCTTTTTACCATTTCTTAGGCCACTCCCATGGCATATGGAGGTTTCCAGGCCAGGGGTCGAATCAGAGCTGTAGCCACCGGCCTACGCCGCAGCCACAGCAATGCCAGATCCAAGCTGCATCTGCAACCTACACCACAGCTCACAGCAACGCCGGATCACTAACCTACTGAGCAAGGCCAGGGATCGAACCGCAACCTCATGGTTCCTAGTCGGATTCGTTAACCACTGAGCCACGACGGGAACTCCCAACGGAAATACTTATTCTGAATTAACATAATTAAAAACTGTTTTATGGCTGATGGATCAAAACTATTCTATTAAGCACCACATGGTACTCAGAGCTAAGTTAATACGTCAGCATGTATGTACTCTAGTTAAGCAAGAATTACAATGAGTATAATGTAAGGAAAGGCAAAGTTTTAAATAAGTTACCATAAGCCCATTAAACAAAATGATATGGGAGTTGCCATTGTGTTTCAGTGGTAATGAACTCAACTAATATCCATGAGGATGTGGGTTTGATCCCTGGCCTCGCTCAATGGGTTAAGTTTCCTGTGCTGCCTTGAGATGTGGTATAGGTTGAAGATGTGGCTTGGATTCTGAGTTGCTGTAGCTGTGGCTGTGTGCGGCAGCTGCATCTCTGATTCAGCCCCTAGCCTGGGAACCTCCATGTGCCACGGGTGCGGCCCTAAAAAGCCAAAAAAAAAAAAAAAAAGAAAAAAGCCAAGATATGGAAAAAAGGGAAAAAGGACCATCAAAAATTGAGGGAATGAGGCAAGGCAAGGCTTCGGCCTGGCCCTTGGCTTTCAAGAATAGTTACAGCATTTTTTTTTTTTTTTGGTCTTATCATCTGTCTCCTGTCCTGAACAGAAAGTTCAGAGAATTATTTTAATCACATATTCTCCACAATCTATCAGTAATTCTGTAAAAAGCCAGCTTACCGCCTGAAAGAAAGTGCATCCATTTGACAGAAGCGTCTCAGACTGATCAACTACAAGGAAAGTAAATACAACCCAAACCAGCAGATCCAGGAGACCCAGGCCAGCTCTTTAAGACTTTGCACCTGGTATTTCCACAGCTGTAAAATGGGCATGACCACAAGTCTGGCTCCTTCCGGCAAAGATCCTTTATGAAATATTATGAGAAAATACTGACAAAACATTTTGAATTTGTGGTTAAAATAGTCTTGGAATATCCCTATGAATGTAGGATTTGGGGCTTAAAGATCACAGAATGGAGTCTGACAAATGAGGTATTTCATTTTGGGGCATCTTCATTCAGCTTCCACAATTTCTGGAATTATTCTGCATATTCAGTTTTTCTTTGAAACTATGTTTATGGTACTTTTCTTAAGAAACTGTCCTATTGGGTCCCTTAAATATTCTGGTCACACTCACCTGTCTTCTGGGAAACATTCCTCGATGGTGATTGGATTAGATCCCTATGAGTATTTCACATTATCCTGACCCTTTATTGGTGGTAGCAGAATGAGGGATAGGCCAAAATTAGAAACTCAGCAAATGCTTGGCCTGCTCAGTCTCAGTATAATGTTAATTACTGTATCTCACAACTTAAAGGATCAGCATATGGTTTCCTCCACCTACATAAGCATCAGGACTGGACACATGCTTTAACAGTTTCAGCAATGTCATGTGTCCGTTCAATCACCATTTCTCTTTGGAAGGTCACATCTCACCATCTGGACATTGAGTGTCCCTCAGGCCCCGGCTCTTTCTGCCTGGACCACATTCCCCAAGCATGGGCAGAGGTTTCCTTCTATAATTCAGGGGAGTAGAGCTGAGACGGTGGGTGGTCTAATGGGAACAAGATCACAAAAGGCAAGAGAAGAACAGCAAAGGGCCCTAAAACTAATGCTCACTTCAATTGCTCTTAGAACCCACTGTCAGCCCCCACAGAGGTCACTTCTGGCCTTTTCCATCTCTGCTGCGGAGAAGAGTCAGCTTCCTGCTCCTTGGGAACCTGGCTCTGTACCCAAGAAGCCCGCTCACTGAGAGGGTGTGGGAGAGGGTGGAAGTTCTTCCTCTCACACCAGAATAACACATATCCGTAGGGGTTCCCCTCCCTCTCAGGAGTTCACTCTTCCTGGGATGATTGGCAGAGAACATTTTCATTTCTTTCAGGCAGGAAAACTTCACCACTTTCCAGAATCCGGTGAAGCCAGGCAAGACTCCTGGCTAGCTAAAATTTTGACTAGTTTTCCAACTGATACTTTTAAGTATCCATTTATGTAGTGGGACAAACATTATTTTCTATGACTGAAAATGATAAATATCTTTTTACATTCAAAAGAAAAGATGAAGACATAGTTTGCATGTAAAATAACATTTTTACATAGTTGACATGATAGGCAAGAAACTGGAAGTAGGTGTTCCCGTCGTGGCGCCGTGAAAACGAATCTGACTAGGAACCACGAGGTTGCGGGTTTGATCCCTGGCATCGATCAGTGGGTTAAGGATTCGGTGTTGCCATGAGCTGTGGTATAGGTCACAGACGCCGCTTGGATCTGGCGTTGCTGTGGCTCTGGCATAGGCCTGCAGCTGTAGACCCCTAGCCTGGAAACCTCCATATGCCGATGGTGTGGCCCTAAAAGGACAAAAGACAAAAAAAAAAAAAAAAAGAAAGAAACTTAAAGTATGTTTTCCCTCAGTGTTGAGATCTATTTCATCGGAAAGGAGAATACCCATTTGGTCAGTCCTATGAGCCCAGTTTCCTAAATATGGAACTACATTCACCTTCAGGGACATGGTCTGAACTTGGGCTCATAAAATACATGTTAAAAAATTCTGGAGTTCCCATTGTGGCACAGTGGAAACGAATCTGACTAGTATCCATGAGGATGTGGGTTCCATCCCTGGCTACGATCAGTGGGTTAAGGATCCATTGTTGCCGTGAGCTGCGGTGTAGGTGCAGAGGCAGCTCGGATTCCACATTGCTGTGGCTGTGGTGTAGGCCAGCAGCTGTAGCTTGGTTCAACCCCTAGCCTGGGAACTTCCATATGCCGCAGGTGCAGCCCTAAAAAGTAATAAAAAAAAATAAAAATAAAAATTCTGAATGTGATTTTTAAACTCTGGCTGATTTAGTTTTGAATAATGTGGTATGTGGGACATTCAACATCCAATCCAGGGTGGCTTTTAGTCAGGACTGGGGTCTCAACTCCAAAGGTATCAATGTGAGTTGAAGATGCTATCTTCACATTGACTTTTCTGTTCTTCTAAGTCTCTACCCCTTATCTCTTTTGGGGAATTTAAAAAAAAAAAAGAAATTCTTGCCCAAATGACTATAGCTTTTCACATAATAATTTGGAACAAGCAGTGTTTTGAGAGCTCTCAGCCTTCCCTCTCTCCTGGCTCAGAGATAGCTCCTGACCTCACTTTTGATCACTGTTCCCTTCCCTTCTCTATAGTTTACACCCAGGGTGGGGACTCTGGGTCCACAACTTATTTACCTTCAACTCCTTACAATGGCCATGGTGGTGTAGGCACACCTTTTCTTAATTCAACGTTTGTATTTTCTTTGTTTTCAACATTTCTGGCAAGTTTTCCCTTTTTGGTGCATCTCTTGAGTTTTGTTTTATGATCCAACATGAAAGCCTTCTTAATAATTTGAATGAATCACTGTGCCATAGAAATGTGCCTGGATTTGATCTGGCAAATTTTTTTTGGTCATAGTCTCTGTTGTAGTAGCTTTTAAAAATGTTTAAACTTCACTTTTTTTCTTTTCCCTGCCTTTTTGCAGGCATATAATTTTATCACTCACTTTTTTTTTTTTTTTTTTAAAGCCAGCATACATTTTTGGCAGTAGGAGTTCCCACTCAGAGGAAAACGAATCAGACTAGTACCCATGAGGACACAGGTTTGATCCCTTGCCTTGCTCAGGAGGTTAAGGATCTGGTGTTGCCATGAGCTGTGGTGTAGGTCACAGACACAGCTCAGATCTTAATATTGGGGTGGCTGTGGCGTAGGCCGGCGGCTACAGGTCCAATTCAACCCCTAGCCTGGGAACCTGCATATGCTGCCAGTGTGGCCCTAAAAAGACAAAAAACAAAAACAAACCCCCCCAAATTTTTTTGGCAGTAGTTAACTTTATAATTATTACTGTATATTATACCCTTAGCCCTCTCAATAGACGATATTTATTATTTTCCTACTATGGATGGTGAGGAAAATAATATATTTTGTTATCTTCCTCCTTTTCCTTTCTTTCATCCAATTTTAATCAACTACATTTATTTTCTTTGTGTTTGCCTTTCTTTATTAAATAGGATCTTAATGCTATTGCTTGGTTTGATAGCTTTAAATAATATTTGAAGCCTGATTAATACAGATGAGAAATTAGCATTTTTTACCTTCTGCATTCTTTTGTTCTTTCTCTTCACATTTTTACTAGTCATAGTACACACATACACACCCCCCCCACACACACAAATTTGCCTGTCTTCCATCCCACCCTAATGTCCACATTTGTTTTATTCTTAATGGTGCAGGTAAACAGAGTCTGTTCCCACTATTACAACGAATTATTTTTTCTTAGTCCCCTTTGATCTTCTGGAGATTCTTCTAGATCTATAATATTGTCTGAGTTATGAGTTATAAGTTATGAGAAATATAATTTGCAAGTTTTATACTTGAATAGCAATTTTAGCTGGGTATAAAATCCTTATGTTGAATTTTTTTCCTTACAGCTTTTTTGAAGTTCCCTGGTGGCCTAGTGATTAAGGACTCAGCATTGTCACTGCTATGGTATGGGTTCAATCCCTGGACTGGGAACTTCTGCATGCCATGGGACTGGCCAAAAAATTTTTTTTGTTGTTGTTAGGGTTACTCTTATAATACTGAATTTGGTATTGTAGAGAAGTCCATATTCAGTCTAATTTTTTTCCTCTTCATAAGTAAACTTATTTATTTGCCTGCTATCCAGGGAAGGCCTTATGTTCAAAATTTATTAATATATGAAAATATGTCTCATTGTTGACATCACTGAGTAAATTTTCCCTGGCATATTCTGCATGATTTCATATGGTAGATTCAAATCAGAAATGTTTTTTTTTGATTAAACTTTTTGTGTCTTTTTTTAGGGCCACACCTGTGGCATATGGAAGTTCCGAGGCTCAGGTTTGAACTGGAGCCACAGCTGCTGGCCTACACCACTGCCACAGCATGCCAGATCTGGGCCACATCTGCAAACTACACCAATCCTTAATCTACTGATTGAGGCCAGGGATCAAATCCATATCCTCATGGATACTAGTCAGGTTCATTACCACTGAGCCTCGATGGGAACTCCTTCAATTAAAATTTGATATGTTTATTCTGTTGGGTTATTTTAGTTTTATGCTTTGGTTAAAGGACTCCACTGTCTATATTTCATTTCTTTTGCCTGTCTGTCACTTTACCTGCAATTCTTTTTAACATTTTTGCTTATTATAATTATATTTTGTCTACACTCTGTATATCTACTGTATTACTGGCAGTATTTTCCCTTGTAATTGTACAATGTTGGCTTTATTTTTGAGATTTTTTCTGAGCAATACTAGCTTATTTTTTTATTTCCTCCTAATATCTCAACATCACTTCCCTTGATTACTGTATTTCTGCTTTGTGGTCTTGCTTCAGAGTAGCAAATATATTATTATTATTATTATTATTATTATTATTATTATTTTGATGATCACACCTGCAGCCTATAGAAGTTCTTCGGCTAGGGGTCAAATCAGAGCTGCAGGTGCAGCCTATGGCACAGCCACAGAAACAACAGATCCGAGCCACATCTGCAACCTGTGCCACAGCTTGAATCAATGCCAGACCCTTTAACCCACTGAGGGAGGTCAAGGATCAAACCTGCATCCTCACAGAGAAAATGTTGGATGCTTAACCTACTGAGACAGTGGGAACTCCTTAAATTATTTTTTAAAATCAAGGCAAGTTTACATGTGGTTCATAGTATCATTTTTAAAAATTTAACATCTATATTCAACTTACTCTGTCATCACTATTCTAAAAAATTTATAACTGTTAGTTCACTGAATAACCATAATAACCACATGCAGTATTATTACTATGAACTCCATTTTACAACCCAAGGAAAATGAAGCACTAAGAAGTGAACTAACTTACTCCAGAGGTATGTAAATGGGCAGTCTATTTCCAGATTCTGCTGTATTAATGACTATTCTATGCTGCCTCCCAGGTAAGCATTCTTGGTTATTTATTTTTTATTGTTTCTTTCTCTTTTTTCCCCTTGTGATATCTCATTTTTGCTTTTGCGTTTTGTACTTTTTATTGAAGAAGATGCATTTTTTTGAACCAACTATTGTAGGAGTTTCAGATGTGGAGGAGGAGCCAGAGCTGGCTTCCAATTCCTGCATTTTTGCATGTTGGTTCATGTAGCCACTGCTTCTCACCAGTCAATAGAAATAGGCAGGTGTAGGACAATACAAATTCTATCTTGAACCCTGTTGTCACAAGACAAACTGCTTCCCTATAGGTATGGTAGTTTCATGAGTGATGCTTTCTTTAGACCTCCCTCTTCTGTGTCTCAAAAGCAGTGCAGGTCCAACATTGCTTCTTCTGCCAGCCAGTGCACCCAATCCTGTGTTGCAAATAAGGATCTAGATTTAATGACTAGACTGCCCCCCTCACATCTGAGGGCTGTTACCCTGCTTCTTTCTGATATCTGCAGAAGCTGCCCTGTTAACTGCTGCCAGGCAATTCACTCTGTGGCATTTTCTTGCAGCTCCCTCCCACATGGCCCCTGCTCTTTCCTACTTGGTCTCCACTGCTTTTGGCAGCCCTTACACCTATTTTGGGCTCTGGAGATTTGAGCTGTCTTCTACTTTTACAGAAAATGAAGTTTGCGTTTTTGTTTCCCATTCTCCTTGTTGCTTTTGGATGCTCTCCAGCAGGAAAAAGGGGATATGCTAACTGCGTGGACCACATTGAGACCACAAGTGCCTCCCTTACATTTTTATACCTCCATTTCTTCCACAGTCAAAGACCCTGAAATTAAAGTTACTAGACCTCTGACAAGAATGGCTAATAAAATAATTATAAAGTTTTTCATGAATGAACTGTCATTACGGAGAGAATGGGAGAGAGTTGGAACACTGCTGGCCTCATTTGATTAGGCTCACGCAGCCAGACTCTATTGAAATCACTTTTTACCCTATTCTCATTGATGAATGTTACTGGTATGCTGTTTACTTCCTCTACCGGATTACAAATGAATGCAATTAAAATTCTAAAGTAAAAAACCAAACCCTCTTGCCCTCATTTAATGCACACCTAAAGCATCTAAATTCATACATACAACATGCGAAATGACATAAAATAAAAACACTGTTCAGCTTGAAGGTTCTTTTGTGGTTATGACTGAATTATTGAAGGAAAAGTATGGTTCTCCATGTCATTTTAATAAAATATGCAACAGAATGGAAAGTAGTAAAATAAAATATGCTACCGATTAATAATCAGCTAAGCAAACATTCATTTTAAAGTCCTTCAATTCACTCTCAAGATATTCTGGTAAATTGAGCTTTTTTAAAAATTAAATTTTTACTATGTGAATGCTTGGATTAAAAATCAGTGTCATTTTCTACTCCAAGTTTTAAAACTATCTGAAGTGAAATACTGTTTGGAGCAAAGAAATATGTGCATTTACTATTCTGACTGTTAGACTTGCAGCTTCCCTTCTAATTTCCAGGTAAAAATATTATCTTTGTTCGTGTATGAACATTATTTAAAACTTTACGTAAGTTTCTTCCCATGTTTAATCCCATTTGATTTATATATGTAGGCTTTACCATTCCATTTCCGTTTTCATTAAATATTGACTTCAGAAACTGAACAGAATTTGTAGCAAGAAAGAGCTAATTTTAACTATGTTAAATGAAATTGATATTTAAGTTGAAATGTGGCCTTCTTCACCTCTCGATCCCCCATAATTCCTCTTCTACTTTAATTATAGTTTGTCAGACCTATAATTTGGCTATAATTTGCCTCTCTGAAAAAAGTTTAAGAAATGAATCATTTGTTTTTTATCCTTATTAGTGAGTTTTTTTTTTTTTCTCCTCTCAATTTTCTCACCTTCTAATTTTCAATACAAATGATGAATCATGAAGTCACTGGGATTTTCCTAAGCATGTTTGGCAACCTTTTCAAATTTCTTGCCTATAAAGAAGTCTAATTTGGGACTTTTATGACAGGAAGACATCATTTATTGCCTGAATAAAACATGTGTTAGTGAAACAGATTAAGTGAAGAACTGCTATGTGATGTAAGTTTAAAAGTTTATGTTGTTACACTGTGTGTTTTATTTTACATGATATCCTGTTATTTTATGTTGATATTTACTGTAGCCTGTTCATTTCAAAGTTGTCAAAATTAAAAAAATTAATAAAGTAAAAAGCACATTTTACAACTAGTTTTAAAATTACACGTTATATATGATCATCAGATAATTCGGAACATCGTGCTCTGTTTTAATTTGAAACTTTGAGTGTTGATTAAATGTTAGTAGATACTCAATGTAAATGAATAGTTTTATGAATGAAGGACGTTAGAATCTAGGAAAAGCAGGATGACCAATTCTTTCCAGTTTTTCCAGGATTCTCGTGCTTTTCAAACTGACAATCCCTTGTTCTGGGAAACTTTGCCCCTGGCAAACTTAATTGTTGGTCACCCTAGAAAATGTAAGTTTATTTCACATACCTTTTGCTTTGTTCTAGAACAGGGGTCAGCAAACCATAGTCCTTGGGCCAAAGTCAGCTTGCAGTTTGTTTTTGCAAAGTTCTAGTAGAATACAGAAATACCCATTCACTTATGTATTGTCTAGGGCTGTTTTCCGCTACAATAATTGGTTGCAACAGACCTTATGGCCTGCAAAGCTGAAAAATTTACTACTGTTTTCATTACAGAAAACATTTCTATATTTATACATTCTGAATTTTAAGTTATCCATTTACACAATTAAAAGAGCATCATTTTAGAAAAAAACTTCAAAAATGTGTGATTACATTTAATCAAAGATATTGTTTATGATTTGAGGATAAAATAAAACATATTCATATATCATGACCTCCCATTTTATGCCTGCTACTGTACTAAGTTTTGGAAATAAGTGTAAAAATAAAGAAGACACTGTCCTTTTGGGGAGCTCATTCTATACATAAGGAAATAAGCAGGTAAGTTTGGGAAAATGTAAATGAATGCAAATGTATTCAGATGAAATATTTAAATCAGGTGGGATGCTTAGTTTAAGACAGTGATCAGCATGTAAATTTTTAACTTTTGCTTTTTCTTCACTCAAGACTATCCTTTATTCACCACCTCAATGGTAAAGATCAAGGAGAAAGGAGAGAAAAGCAGGACTCTTGGCTCCTTCTTAATTTCTTGATTGAAAATAGTGACTTAGACCAGGTACTTCATACTGCAGTGACTACACTGTCAGATAAAGGTTTTCTTCAACATGTTCACATGCTTTCAAGTTAGGGCTGGCATGATAAAAATGGAATAAGCAGGACCACTTAAAGCTAACTTGAAAATGATGACACTTGTGAGTCAGGGATATTGTTATTATAGAACTTTCTTAGTGAAAACATAGACACAGAAGGGGAAAAAAAAGACAGAAAAAAGGAGGAAAAAATAAACTAATCCAGCTTGGAGAAATAAGGAATGAAAAAAAAATTAAGTAAGGATAATAGGAGTTTATTAAAATCTTACTATATGATAGCATTTGAATCCTGGATTCAGCTATGCCTGAATTCCACCCCTGCACATTTTAGCAATGGGAACAATTAAATCTCATTTTTCACTTATGCCAGGTTGAGCTGATGTTTCCATCAGTTGTAATTGGTAAAATCCCAACTAATACATACTGCTTCTTAAAAATTTTCTCTGAAATAGCAGAGAAAAATAAAAATGAATATGTGACAATATGAAAGTGTAGCCCAGAAGAGCCTAAAGCATGTGTAAGATGTCCATCTTTCAAATCTCTCATTTTATCTTAAAATTGACAGGAATTATGTCATTCATTCTGCATAATATGGCTTTTTAAGTAATAATAAAAAAGAATATATGTTTCATAAAGAAAGAAAACTAATATAAATATACATTTGCCCTGTACTGGCCTAAGTGGTCTATATACCTCAATACATAAAATTGCACAAAAGCATTTGGTATTATTCCTATTTTACATATGAGAGGCCTGAAGCTTTTGTGAGATTAAGTAACTTATCCAAGGTCACAGAACCATAGACTGAAAAGCCAGTATTTAAATCCAGATCAAGTTTAATCCCAAATCTTAATTGCTGTCTTGAGGTTCTATGATGCTATGGCTCAGAAAGGACACATTCTGATGTCCCTTCTGTGACGCCCACCAAAGAGGCATCAGAATCAAGTTGTGCTCAGAGATATGTCAGGTTCATCTCAAGGAAGTGGCATATAGGGTTAAGCATAAGAATAACAACAGAAAAAGAACCTCTCCAATGTGAGTATCTAATATACATCAGGCACTGTAAACCAAGAGGCAACTGGAAGGCTTTGGAAGGAACTACCAAGCTAGCCGAGGAATATGACCTTGTGCAGGAAATTAAGTTCAGCTGTGTAGAGTTTATACCCTCAAGGGGTCTTGACATTCCAGGAAGCATTGTTGTGCCACTGAACTGCTTTGGTATATTGGGCTATACAAACAGTGTGGCGGAATGGGTACCACAAAAGAACGGCCAAAGATGTAATATGAAATAAAGGGAGCCATCACGGAGAGGGATCACCCTCCTACTCACCCCCCAACCTCCTACTTTCCCACCCCCACCTTCCTACTCCCCCACCCTCCCCTTCTCCCCAGTAACCCTCCAACCCCCCACCGCCTCAGCACAGGTGTGCAGTGGAAACTTAGCGCCACAGAGCCTGACCCGAAGAACTTTCTATTCCATCTCATAGCTATTTCAACCTTGATTAGGCTTCTGTCCTGGAACCTGTGACCCGCTGGCTGAAGATAAGTTACAGAAATTATCAGGTATGTTTTTAACATAGAAATATATTTTAAAACTTAACTTGAAAATAAATTTATTACTTAAGGATGGTGCACGGTTTTTAACAGGTTCATTCAAGACAATTTAACGTATTAGTACATTGTATGCACACAAACATGTAAATACTTTGTTGTATAGTTTTTTAAGAATAAAATATTTTTTATATCTATATGGCCAGAAGATACATGACAAATTAGTCACTACCCAGTTAATAAGCCAGAATTGATGAAGACTAGAAAACTCACATTCTACAGCAGAATTTTTTTTTTTTTTTCAGTTTTGTGCAGGGGGAAAAGATAAGCAGAATTTTGCTTTGTTGAGTCATGTTATAACAGACAGTTGTGTGGTGCTCCACAGATTCTAAAACTTTTGCCTAAATTAACCTATTTAATCCTCATAATCCTCCTCACAGCAGATGGGAACACATTCCTCTTAGAGAAAAGGAAATCAAGACCCCGGGAATTCATGCTACCTGCTGGAGGTCACATTGCTAGTAAAGGCTGGAGCTACAACCAAAACTTAGGCATCTGAACCCAATTCCATTCCTTCTCCAGCCCCTCATCACTTCACTGCACTTGGTACAACATGAAGTCTTCATGGATAGAATTTCTAAATAAACAAACAAGCCAACAAAATCTCAAGATGTTGCAATGAACTGGGAGCACAGATATCTCTCTGAGAGCCTGGTTTCAATCCTTTTGGATAAAGACTCAGAAATGAGATTACCGAATCATATAGTGTCCTATTTTTTTTAATTTTTAAAACTCTTCCATACAGTTGCTGCACCATTTCATGTACCCACTAACAATGTAACAGCTTTCCAATTTCTCCACATCCTCAACAATCCTTGTGATTACCATTTGTTGTTGTTGCTTCATAATGACCTTCCTAACAGGCATGGGGTGATATTTCACTGTGGCTTTGATTGGTATTTTCTTGACGATTAGTGATGTCAGGCATTTTTCCTATACTGTTGGCCATGTTTTGTTTGTTTGTTCTTGCTTTTTAGGGCTGTCCCTGTGGCATATGGAAGTTCCCAGGTGAGGGGTCAAATTGGAGCTGCTGCTGCTGCTGCCTGCCTATACCACAGCCACAGCGACGTGGGATCCTTTACCGAGTGAGGCCAGGGATCAAAGCCGCATCCTCATGCATACTAGTTAGGTTCGTTACCACTGAGCGACAACGGGTAACTCCCCCATTGCCCATTTATAAGTCCTCTTTGGAGAAATGTCTTTGCACATTTTTTTAGTCGTTTTTTGTTTTGTTTTGTTTTGTTTTCAATTGGGTTGTAGGAGTTCCCTGCATATTTTGATATTAACCCCTCGTCAGATGTATGATATTTGCACTCCCGTATCCATTGCAGCATTACTCAAAATAGGTAGAACAACCTAAATATCATAGACAGATAATGGATAAGTAAAATATGAGGTATAATGGATATAACTGATATATATGTCTGTATATGTATACATATAAAATATTATTCAGCCATATAAAGAAGGAAATCCTGTTACAGGCCACCACATGGATGAACCTGGAAATATTACTCTAAGCGAAATAAACCAGCCACAGAAGGACAAACACTGCATGCATGATTCCACGTATGGGAGGTACCCAGAATTGTCAGACTCATTGAAGCAGAAAGTGGAAGGACGGTGGCTGGGCTGGGGGAGGGGAAATGGGAGTTGCCTGGTATTCAAAGGGTACAAGATTTCAGTCAAGAGGATGAAAAAGTTCTAGACATCTGCTGTCCAGCATTGCACTTAACGGTACCGTACTATATACTTAAAAATTTGTCAAGAGGGTTGATCTGTTACGTGTTTTTTAACCACAGTAAGAAACCAACCAAACAAAACAAGATGAAGGAAAAGATGGGCGCACTAAAATAGAAAAGTTTGGGCTTAGTAGATGCAAACTTTTGCATTTGGAGTGGAGAAGCAATGAGATCCTGGTGTATTGCACAGGGAACTATATCTAATCACTTATGATGGGAAATGATGGAGGATAATATGAGAAAAAGAATATATATATATAAAACTGGGTCACTTTGCTGTACAGCAGAAATAGAACATTGTACATCGACTATAATACATTTTTTTTTTTTTTAGAAAAAAAATCTATTCAACACAATGGTTGACCATTTCTGAATACAAATCCACTCTGGAAGACAATTCAGACCATCACTCAGGGCCTGTCTTTGTTCCACTGATAGGCAGTTGGGGCAGTGACACCAGGGGGCCACCTGCTGAGAACTGGGCCCAAAAGTGACCAGAGGTGGAATACATGCAATTAACCTTTGCCCTCGTGGCCAGTCACCATTCCGGAGGAGCAGATTTGGCCGGCTCTCTTCAGGTTCACCTCTCCACACTCTCAGAAAGGAGCTGCATGAAATTCAGCTTCTTTTTTGGAGGGGGTGGGTATGCATAGAGGGGCACATTCTGACCTTCTAAAAACGAATTAAGAAAACCTCTTTTTCTTTTCTGGTTGACAGTCGAGGCGATCTCTGGTTTATGAGAGTAAACTCGGTTACAGTTTTGGCTACCGATGACTGGCTCTCTGAGGAAACGCAGATGGACAGGACTTGGAGTCCGCAGAAATGTGGAAAATCTGATGAGGAAGGTGTGGGTCCGGCCAATGGAAAGCGTTTTGGTGGGTCTAATGATTTTGGGAAAAATCTCTGCAAGGCTGGAACATTTTGCCACACATAAGTGGTTATTTCCTTAGCCTCTTCTCCCTTCACTGAGGGCTCTGTGTAGCCGATCAGAGAGCAAGAAAACTGAAAAACAGCCCCAACGTGGGTTTGTCAGGAGAGAGATTTCCATTTAGGTTTTTCAAGTGTGTTGCATGTAACAAAGCCTGTATTTCTTTTTCATTGCAAATGAAATCTGCCTCATTCTGGTTCATTTAACTCTTGGAAACATAGTTTAATATGTTCCGAAAGCCCTTTGAGCCCTTTGAGAGAGCACTGTAAAGGCTTTCACCACCGCCCCCCTTCTGTAGAAGCAGGAAATCAAGTTCTGCCAAATGCAAATGAGCTCAGACTCCAAAAGGCCAAGTTTCAAACTGCAGGATGCGAGAGGATTTCAGGCGGCGTGGCCTGCCCGCACGATATCTGGGGGGTCTAAGGAACAACAGAAGGTCATCGTGACATATTGAAAATCCACGATTTCAGAAACACTCATCCGCAGAGCACGTCCAGGCTTAGTGAGTTGGAAGAGCCTTCCTCCCTTTTCGTGGTGGCTTCAGAACCCCGTCTCCCAGAGAGTTGGCTAGACCCCCCCCCCCCCTTTCTACAGTTGTCTACATTCTGCTTTGGAAAAGAAAGGCCTCTCTTTGATCCCCATGTCATAGCTGAGCCGGGCTGATTGCCTCAAAAATGGCACTGGCTTCGCTGGAAAGAAAATAGAAGCTGGTCCCATTAAAAGCAACGGCAGCCCCTCCAAGGGTTAATGGAGTCCGTTCCAAAGGAGTTAAGCAACCCCTGAAAGAGGATAATAAATGTGACACTCTCAGACTATCAGTAGCAAATATTTGAGCTTATCAAATAACGGAGGAAGTAGTTTAGTTACAAATAAACCAATCTCTCATAAAACAAGTTTTCACACAGGGTCATTTCATTGAGCTGGAGACAGCCTAGAGGCCACTCGGAGGCAGAACTCCCACTCTGTGTACACTGGTAACAGCCCCTCGTGATTAATGGACAGCCAGGGGGGAGGCTGCAGCCCGCAGCTCTGCTGAGAAACCGAGCTGGGCTGCCTATCAGCAGCACAGCCATAAACAGCATCTCAGGATTATTGCGAGGAAGTGACTCATCCTCTGGGAACATAGCTGGATTTGTGCTCCCTCTCCCTCACCACCCGCCTTCTTTCTCTCCCTTTTCCCCCTGTATAGCAGAGACCATCGTGTCCTAGAAACTATAGTAGATGTCACCGCTTGGCACTTGCTGTGCAAAGAGAGGACCAGTATGTGGGTGTGAGGGGGAGGCGGCATGCTACTCTTAAAGTAACAGCGACGCTGCTGGCTTGGGGCTCTATGGAGGCTGTTGTTCTGCCGCCTTGGAAATTGGTTTGTTGAAGGCATCTAATTGGGAGTCTAGAAAAAGCACAAATGCTGTGTTCGGATGGAGAAAAAGAAAAATCAGAACTCCTTGTTTCAAACTAAAATTCTCATTGGGATTAAGGAGGAATAAAACATTCCTTGGCATGATTTGATGAATTTAGCATGTAAGAGGAAAGAGAATGGTGGCCAGAACCTTGCGATGTGAATGTCACCTCTACCAAAACAGAAGTAGGCATTCTGATATTGCTATATGATGATATCATAGAAGGTTTGTTTTCTTCCCCCCCCTCCCCGGATTGTAAAAATAAAACATGTAGATGATACGACATATAGAAATAGGAATATAAGGCTGAAAAGTTCGACCATCATCCCACCACTTGAAGGCAACCATCATGAACACTTTGTATATTTCCTTCCAGCATCTTTAAAAATAGATTGTTAAGACCTTAACCATATGTAGAATTTTGCTTCTTACTATTTTCAGCCAACATTTTAGCATAATGATGGTCTGTCTTGTTATTTGATCTTTTCCTATACCTAATCTTAAAGCTGCCAACGGCTTATTTCTTGCAACTTTAATGAACATAGGGCAGTTTGGGAGTAAGTCTAAGTTCACGCTTAAAAGCCATATTGGCTCTATTTTTGAGGCATATTTATTTATTAAAAATTATACTTGATCTGTTTTTAATAAAAATGGAAGGCGTATTTATTTATTAAAAATTATACTTGATCTGTTTTTAATAAAAATGGAAGGGAAAATTCTCTGCTATTATTCTCATGGTTAACTCATTAACTTTTGCCTTTAAAATGCACATTCTGGCAATTGAATTTTCCACAGAACTAGAAGAGAATCAGTCCTGATCCTGGAGCCTTCTAATGTACTTAACCCGCTAACGCCCTTTCCAAATGCACGAGCCCTCATTGACCAACCACCTTCAGATGTCAAGAGGAATTAAAAAGTGTAGGCGTAACTTTGCCATTCGCCCCCTCCCCACCTCCACTCCTCACAGTACCTGCATTTAGATGCATTTTGTTTATGGGGCACAATCTGGAACTACTTTTGGAAGATCATTATCTTTTCTGGGTCCAGAAGCTGGACCCATTTTCCTCCGAATCAGCCTCGGAGCCATGAGACATTCTGAACAGTAACTCCACTGTGTCTCACCAACAATGCCTCTGCCTTTCTCTGGTTTAATCTGGAATTAAAGTTATGCTGTGAGTGTTTGCAGAGAAAGATGGCACTGAATTCACTTCAAATCGGCAACACGCCTTCTTGTGTAAGGCAGGTCCTTTCCCTCTTCCCAGAACAATGCTCACAAAGGGTTAAAATCCTGCAGTAGCTCTGTCCATGGGGGCAGAAGCTCCCTGTTCCCAAAGCCTGGGATTCAGCTCTTTCCAAACAGGATTCCTCTAAATTGCCTTTAGTTGTGATCCCTCTGAGACTCATGCTGAAGAACAGAAAAGAGTCTCTTTCTAGAATAAAATCCAGCCTACCTAGATTTTTTCTCTTGCCTCAGAAGAGATGTAATGGAGAAAGATAATTGAGAAGGAAATTTTGAATGCTGTTTCTCTTTGCAGAATCCAAGCTGAATGTTAATAGCCTTCCATACATCTAGTTATTCAGCCAGAACTTCCTGAGAAAGCAAATCCGAAATACTCAGGCATATTGTATTTGCGTAGTACTAAATCTTACTGTTGTATCTCCCTTCCAGATTTTCTTTTAAATATCTAGGAAAGTCTGCAAGATACCCAAAATTTGGACTGTGGATTTGAAGAAATACTAATATGTCGCTAACTTTTTGGGAGTCAAGTCATTTGCAGTTAGTAGAAATGCTTATATTGAGTAACTACTGTATGAAGAGGAAAGTAAATGAACATTTTTTAGCACATAATTAATGTGCTAAGCTTTATATACACTCAGATATTTAATTTAACCCTTACAACAATTTAAGAATTTTTATCCTCATTTTATCAGGTAACAAACCAAACATGTGTACCCAGTAAAGTCCGGAGGACCAGTTATCTCAAATTCTATAGTCATAAAAGAGAATTATTCACTTTTTACAGGCAAAAATGCTTTCAGTAGCATAATGTATAATATTGAAACATAAAAACGGAAAGTGAAATCCAATGAGACGGAGAATTCTAAAAGAAATTCTAAAGGTAAACTTATCTAAAGATACGACATTGTTTTCTTCTCTAGAAAATTCAAAGTTGGAATTTCTAGGGAAGGATGAAAATGTTCTACCACAGAGTGAGCAAAGAAAATGAAGGGAGAGTCGAGGAGATCCTTTTTGTACCGTAACCTGAGGTTCCCATCAACCCTCTTATTTTCCTTCTCCTAATGAATGAACACTCACTTTCCAGTTCCCCTGATTATTGTTCTCACTCTTTCTGGGTCATTTGACCCAATCCTATTTCTGCATGGTCAAACCCCACTTCCGTTATTGGAGCAGAAGACCCGAGGTACCTTGGAAGGGAAGTAAAAGAGATAAAACCTGGGGCCAGAGAAGAAAGCAGTGGCGATCACAAGAGCAGCCCCTGTTTATTGAAGGATTTCTCTGTGGCTGAGGTTTCGGCAGGTGCCTTTCCTGTGACTCTCACAGCCATGTTTGGTGGTGGAGGTCCAATTCTTCTTTGTTCAGACTTAATATTGGACAATTATGCTGGTGTACAGCACTTGCGTTTGGCCAACTCAGCTTCAGCTGATGCGTGTCTTTATTACAGGAATAATTTTTTTGTCCACGCCCAGAGCATGCAGAAGTTCCCAGGCCAGGAATAGAACCTGTGCCACGGCAGCAACAAGGCTGAGTCCTTAAGTAGGCCACCAGGGAACTCCCAGGAATGATATTTTTTACAAATATTAAACCTGTATATTTAAATTGCTTCCCTTAAGTAAAATTTCTTTCAAATCATTTCAAGGCTGAGCTACAGCCTATCACTTCAGGTGGGATGGAACAGGGACCTGATCCAATAACAACGCAATGGGCTTGACAGGCAGGCTCTGTGGAGAGCAGCACTGGGATTGGTTAAGTCCCTGGACTATACCTTTCCTCATCGCCTTCCTTCTCCAGTACCCTTCCCTGTACATGAGCACACACTCATCTTGACATTTCATCAGCAACACCAGAAAGACCTCCACCATGGGTCCTCCAAATTTGTAGAGAAAGTATCGACGTTGCCTGCTAAGGCTTAGCCTAGAGGCTGGCATTTGGAAGGAGGGAAATAGTGAAAAGGGGAAAAGCTGTCCTTTTCACTCCAGGGGATTATGAGAAGAGAAAGAGGAGAAACATTAGTCTTCGAAAATTTGCATTCCCTAATATTTTGGTTTTAAATACATCCCACCTCTCTGTTGAAAATGCATCTTTTGAGATAGTATCTATCAGGCAAGAGTGGAGCTGGTTCTGCATGCATTTTACGTGGTATAAAAAGGCCAGTGCAAAGGAAGGACAAACACACGTGGAAAGCGAGAGCATTGTGCTCATCTAGCACTCATAGATGACGCTGCTTTTAAATATGAGCGTTTAGATTCCCTCTGGGAGTCCTTCAGATGGACTTGAGCAGGTGCTGATAGACACTAGGAGAATCTTGGTGTTGACTCTTTAACCTCCAGCTGTCTAGAGAAAACTGATAAGATCAGAATACCAAGCAAACTCCTAAAACTTTTATTTCCCTAGCTCATTTTGAAAATGAGTCTTAGTCTGGACGCTCCAATGAATTCCTGACCTTGTTGGCATCGCAGACAGTGGTACCCAAAGGCTAGAATCAGTGGCTCCCATGCACTGCAACCAGCTGGTGAGCTCTGAAAGGCACCTCAGCCCAGGTCTGAACCAAGACCCGTGAAGCCAGCACCTCCAGGGGGTGGGGTCCTTCTAAAAACCTCTCCTGGTAATTATAACAAGCAACCAGGACCAAGAATGACTTGGTTAAGTGCAAATTCCTATTGTCTATCAGTGGCATGCAGTTCACTCATGGGCCTCTGCCTGAGTCAGTTATATGTAATTTTATTTGTTATTATTCAGGAAGATTTTGAGCACAGAAGCATATTTCCTTTCCAGAAGGATATATGGTCCATTTATTTTATGTTAAAGGAGAAAACTATGACAAGGGCACATATTGAGGCAAAATAAGTGCTGCTATCCATTGACACGCAGGCTCTGAGGTGTGTAAGGTGAGCTGAAAGCAGGGCTTCTCAACCTGGGCGCTGCTGATGTGTCGGGAGATAATTTTTTTGGGGGGGGAGGGACTCTCCCATACTTTAGAAGATGTTGGGCATTACTCCTGACTCACTAGATGCCAGTAGCACCCCCTCTCCCCGTGGTGACAAAGAAAAAAAAAAAAAAAACTCTCCAGACAATAGAACAACATCACAGGGATCCAGACATTGGCTTAAGAGAGAGGGAAGAGGTGAAAGGAGGCAAACACTAATCCTGGGGGTTAATCCATTACAGTCAAAACCGCTGTCAAGATAAGGAAAATTTCCAGTCTAGCCATCTTTGACAGCTACTTCCTCTCGAGAACTTTTTCTCTTTCATGGTGACAGTCCCTGGTTTTAAGGAATGCAACTGTCTGTAACTCAAGAAAGTGAGGTGTCAAATCGGGGACCGTTTCGAGCGTCAGGTATGGTCTGGAGAGAAGACTTTAAGAGGGGGTGGAATTAGCAGCAGCCTCGGGTTTTCATAATTTCACAAGCCTTCTTTTCTCGCCCCCTTCTGCTCACTCTCTTTCGAGGTGACAAGCACATGCATAACCAACCAGGCGCTCCTCAATTCTGTGATGCGGCCAAACATACCTCATTATGGGGGTGGGGGGGAGGGCTCATACTGGGGAAGCTCCGTTTATGTGAAATGCATCAGAAAGATGACAGGAACTTTGTGATAGAAAGGCCTATGTGTGTGTTGTCTGGGAAGACAAGCAATTCCTCCTCTATCTTGAGATATTAAAATTCCAAATTGGGAGTAGAATAGGGCAGTCTCTCAAAAACATTCCGCAGAGTAGCTGCAATGCAGTTTCACGAGAAACATAGATGGGTAAGAGGAGACTTGAAGAGGTCAACTCACTCAAATCCAGTTCCAACAAGATCTGAATAACGATCCTTGATGCTTATCGTTATTTTTAAAATCACTCTCTATTTTTGGGAGCATATGGGATGCCCTCCGCTGGCTGAAAAAATTCAGGTGAGCTTTGCAACTATGTGAAAAGAAGCCATTAGTGTATAATTTCATTTTGCGAGTCCCCAAACTTTAGGGATAAACAAACTAACAACAACAACAACAAAACCTTGCTCTTTTCCAGCAGCCTGAACAAATCTTCAGGCTTTCCCCAGCAGGAAAGCCCAGCCCAGAGCTGTCCTACTTTGAGAAATACTTTAAATTAACTTCCCATGTCCCAAGCCTACATTTACTCTTCCTCTCCTTTCTTCAAAGTCAAGACACTCCCATTTTTCTCTCCCTGTGTTCCCACCTCCTTCCAGCTCCATAAAGAAGATGAATACCTATCCAGGCTCTTGATGATCTATGAGACCTGTGCATTGGTTTAATTGGCATTGTCATGGTGTTCGGTAAAGAATAGTCTAAGTTCTTTTCAGGCAAAAGGGTGAGAGATTCCTCTTTTATTTTATTTTATTTTTGTCCTGACCCATAGGGACCCTTTGTTTAGGCAAGCGTGTCCTGCAAAGATAGGCTTGTTTGTTTGGTTTTTACTTTCTAAATTCAATATGTCGACATTTGCAGATGTTTGAAAGTTATTATTTTTTCATAGTGAGACATTTCTCAGTTTGCAGATTTGTTACTCGTTACCATTAAAAAGCATTGCATAAATGTCCCTTTGAACATTAGTCTGGAGCCTCAGCATAGAGCCATAAAATTACTGAGGACAATAAAACAATATATGAACCGAGGAAATCCACCCTAATATAATTTTATCATGTCTCTAAAATGAAATGGTACATATTTAGTCTTAGAAGGATACTTGGATCTGATTTTTATATTGTTTGCTTTTTTTTTTCTTTATTAGTAAAAGCACTTCAAATGTAAAACCAGTTAAAAAATGAGTAGGTCTTAGAGCACGTTGGGTTTTCCACATAGAAAATTTTCCAAACACTTAGTTAAAAGCAGTGGGTCTCACATGGGAGAAAGTCATCCCAGATACACAGCTTATTAATGAATCAGATAAACCTTAGTGAGACGCTGGACAGTCCAGGAATATGTCTGGAAACCATCTCAATTACCAAATTCCCAAGTACTGAAATGTTTGGGCATGCTCCTTCCTGCATGTCTGCCGACTCACTTTTTTATCCCCAGCAACACCTTCCTTCTGTCGGCCATCACATCCAGAATGGAGCCCCCCTTCTGTATTCCCTCAATTGTGTCTCCGAGGTTGTACAGCAATGAGACCTGGGGGATTTAAGAGCTGCTCTGAGGTAGAAGTGAGGGGAGGCTGCCACGTCCCTCACTTGCTGTGCCCTGGTGGCACTGCCACAGCACCCAACTCAGGTGGGTCCCGACAAAGTCTACGTTATTGCCGATGATGCACTTTCAGTGCTGTTGGCAAAGAGTTAGCATTTCTTACTGCTAAAGGTGTGAAATGTAAAGGGACTTCTTAAAAAAAAAAAAAAAAGGGTGAGTTTCCGCCCCCTTCACCTTCCACCCTCCCCTCTTCCCTTCTCAAAGAGGAGAGAGGGGGTGGTAGAGATGGTGGGTAAGAACTTGAACTTTGGAGCCGAGCTTTCTCACTCAAAACTCACTCTACCACTTACCAGCTGTTTAGGGACTGCATTGAGCTTCTCTGTGACGGAGTGTGTTCATCTGTAAGACCTAGCTCTCAGAGGTTGTTGTAAGGTTTATATGAGTTGATATGTACAAAACTAGCAGCATCTAGCCCCTAGTGAGTGCTCACTGAAAATAGAAAGGGGTTCCTCTTGTCTAGCAGGTGGATCATGCAGGATATTCTGTATACATGGACAACATGACCCCACTTTATCTGACCCGAGTCCAAGTCCTACTAGATCACTGAACACTTCTGATTCTCAGGTTCAACTTCACAGGAGAGAAAATATAATTAGCCCCACTGGTACTGGGGATTCCCCACAAACTGGAACCTCTGTAACCAGGAGGCCAAAATCCTTTATTTATGTATTTATTTATCTATCTATTTTTTGCTTTTTTAGGGCATGGCATATGGAAGTCCCAAGGCTAGGGGTCAAATCCGAGCCACATCTGCAGCCTACACCACAGCTCATGGTAACGCCAGACCATTAACCCACCAAGCAGGGCCAGGGACTGAACCTTCATCCTCATGGATACTAGTCAGGTTCAGTTACCACTGAGCCACAACGGACACTCCCCAAATCCTTTCACGTGTAGGTTTGGGAATCCACTCTGTTAGGATAGTTCTTAGGAAATATGGGAGGCATAAATTGAACAAATCCCTGAAAAAGAACCTGCTACTCTGTTGTATTAGTCTGCTAGAGCTTCTGTAATAGCTCCCTACAGACTGGTTGGCTTAAACAACAGACATCTGTTTTCTCATGGTTCTGGAGGCTGGAGGCCCAAGCAAAAGGTGCTGGCAGAGTAGGTTTCCCCCAACCGGCAGGGGGCCACCTTCCTGCTGGGTCCTCACGTGACCTTTTCTCTGTGCCCGAGAATCTCTGGGGTCTCTTCCTCTTCTTACAAGGACACCAGTCTTACTGGATTAAGCTTCCACCCTTACGGCCCCCTTTAATGTTAATTACTTCCTAAAGGCCCTATCTCTAAATGTAGTTACTTTCGAGATTAGGGTTTCAATTTATGAATTTGGGGGGGACACAATTCAGTCCAAAACATTTATCTCGGGTAACTTCTATGAAGTTCTTGTCTTAGAAATGGGTGAAGGACAGGTAGGTCTATTTTCTAATTAAGTTTTAATCTTCAATTCTTAAATGACTGTTGTACTAGGAGGTGGTAGGGCAGAGGATACAAATTCTTTAAGTTCCTTATCAAAGCTGACATAGTCTTGATAGCATGGGAGACTCCTAAAAAATGTATCATAAAATGATTGGCTTTTTTTTTTTTTTTTGGTCTTTTTAGGGCCACACCCATAGCATATGGAAGTTCCCAGGCTAGGGGTCTAATTGGAGCTGCAGCTGCCGGCCTATACCACAGCCATAGCAACATGAAATCCGAGCCACATCTGTTACCTGCACCACAGATCACAGCAATGCAGGATCCTTAACCCACTGAGCAAGGCCAAGGATCGAACCTGCTTCCTCATGGATGCCAGTTAGATTTGTTTCCACTGAGCCATGATAGGAACTCCAAAAATGTACCATAAAATTGTTGCTGAGGGCATTCTTCTCCAGCATAGATTGGATATTGCTTAAATATGTATGTGACTGGAGTTCCTGCTGTGGCGAAGCAGGTTACAGATCTGACATTGTCTCTGTGCAGCGCAGGTTAGATCCCCAGCCCAGGACAGTGGGCTAAGGAGCCAGTGTTGCCACAGGTGCAGTGTAGGTTACAGCTGCACCTCAAATTAGATCCCTGGCCCAGAAACTTCCATATAAGTTGAAAAAAAAAAAGTGATTAAATTAGTGATAAAAATTCTATGTCTATATGTTTTATATAATTTTAATTTGTGGAAATTTGAGAATGTTTATGTGCTTTAGTTCTTGATATCATAAATGCTTCAGTCCAAGCTGCAGAGAAGACTCAATTACAGAAATGCATTCCACAAAAGTATATCCCTCTCCCAGGTTTTTATCTTACTGCTTAAAACTTCTCTTGTAATTTTTCATTTACTTGAAAATAAAAGCCTACATGTCATTACTATGCTGCGAATGAGGCCTCTTCTCCAGGTTATGATACTAAAATTAGAAGACTTGTCTTCAAATAGAACAAAATCTCAGTTAAGCAACAAATAAAAAAAAATGAATGTTATTAATTTAGGTGGAAAGTTATGCAAAAAGAGACCAAATGAGTAAATTCTAAATCCCTATAAAAGTTCTTTCTTCTCTGGAAATATTTTTTTTCTTCAAACCATAATTGATACTGTCTCCTTGGAAACAATCCTAAGAGACTTGCTGGGTTACTGGAAAGCATGTAGTTTTAACGTAAGTTAGAGTAATGTGTTGCCTCTTCCTATTAATGCCAGTCTTGCTAGTAAAGACAATTTGAGTACCTTTCCGTCATGCTCTAGGCTAAATCTAATGGAAAGATGATGCTCCAAGTCAGAAATGTGAGCTGAGAGGGGTACATGCATATTTTTCAATGGAAACTAATACAATGACATTTTGATTACACTCCTTGGTTTCTTGGGCTAGGTTAACTGTGCCTCTGTGCCCAAGACAAAGTCAGCTTCCCGATCCTGCAAAGTTGTGTGGGACATTCAGTAATCCCACAGGGTGAGCTCTGGGGGGCGGGGGTGGGGCGGGAGTAGGGACCAACTTTTCTTCCACAAGACATTTCCAACACTGCTGTTGGCAGCTACTTAAAACAGCGGTAAAAGCAACCTGGTTGAATTTAACAAGCACCTCCGTCTCTTGTTTATTACAGTACGTAAGGCACTGTCTTAGGAATCTTGGGGATGAGAAAATGAAAGAGACCTGGTGCTCAAGAACAGCACAGTTCAGTAAAGGGAATCCAAACTGAACTCATGACTCAATGCAATGTAATATATTATATTGGAGATAGAGCAACTATCTGGAAGCACAGGGGAGACAAACTTGTAAAGAGAGAGACATGAAAGGACAGCGAACCTACTGCTGGGTGTCCACGGCTTGGTGTCCATAGGTCTGTCCCAGGACAGGAGCCTCACCAGCAGGACGTAGGACAGATGACTTTCCACCAAAGCGCATGAGTGACTTTGAGATGCTCAAGTGGGAGGAGGGGAGAAAGACACTCAACCATCTCTCGAGAAGTCAGTACTAACTGTACTATTACTAAAAAACTTCATTTTATGTTAGTTTTTTATCCTTGCTACCTAGAGGCCAATATTCTTGGAAGCAAAGATATTTGGCTTCCTAGTTGTGTTTTCCGATAGGAGCTTAAACCTATGGAATGTCGTAACGTTCTGGTCAATGACAGGATAGTCAGCAAAGAAATCATTGATGTTAAGGTAAATTTATTAAGTGTGAGTCCCTTTATTTCTCAGATAATTAGATCATTATGTATGGTGAACAAGCTTATTTATTAGCACGTATTCATTTTATGACATTGTATTTTGCATATATTATAATCGAATAAGCATGGCCGAAATGATTTTTGGCACAGCCACTAGAAATTGGGACTTTACGTGCTCCTTTTTCTCCTAACAAAGCATATGCTTGGAGTTATTGTTCTCTGAGGAGCATGTTTTGTTTAATGTTGGAATGTAGGTGTAAAGTCTTCATCAATCTAATACTAATTTTATTTTTTGACAAGTTCCTTGGACTTAGCAAATTCACTGATCACTGTGATTTGATTTGGGAACCTGGCAAGGAGAGGCGATGCCTTTACAAAGTCACAGTAAGAGAATAACAGCTGACCAAACCTGGCTCTCATTCTTGGTAATCATTTATTATTTCTTGAAATATGCTGAAGAGTTCAAAACTGGAGGGGCATGGATGACGGCAATTATTCATTACATACGCATTTGGGGGTAGGATTATCTGAAGTCTATTTATTCAGAAACTAAAGGAAGATAGATCCAAAGTTGCAGCTTCTTCAAGCTACTATGCCTGCCCAAGCAACTTGAACCAGACAGCATGTGGCGAGACTCTAAGACTCCCTTCTTCTGAACTGTGTTCTCAACCTATGCACTAAATGAGATGCTGTTCTTCCCGTCATCTGGAGGATGGACCTCAAGGCTTTATTCTTCCATTTCCTTTCTTTATTATCCAGAATCAAAGCCCATTTTGCTAACCATCATCTTGGTTCCTTTGGCAATAATTCTTTCCTACTCAACACTCCTTTAGGAAACATCTTAGTTTGCACAATACAAAGAAATTAATGACGAAACGTGCTTCAATAGTTTGAAGTTATGTTAACATAAGAGCTACACAGTTTCTTAGCATGACAGCTTTGAGCTGTAAAGTTTCTTATTTATTTATTTATGGTTACACCCATGGCATATGGAAGATCCCAGACTAAGGGTCGAAATTGGAGCTACAGCTGCTGACCTACACCACAGCTCATCGGAAGTCCAGATCCTTTGATCCACTGAGTGAGATCAGGGATTGAACCCACATCCTCACGAATATTAGTCAGGTTCATTTCTGCTATGCCGCAATGGGGATTCCCTCCAATACAATTTACTATATTAACTTTGAAAACATAAATGGAGCTTACACATTAATAACTAAATTCTATTAATAACCAAATATGATGAGGACATGGTACTTCTAAAGTTGAAACCAATTATCAAAGTTTTTACAACATTTACATATTTAATATTTAAGTATCTTAAAAATAGATTTTATTGGAAAAATTAGGACTTGAAATGCAGGCATCCCCATTAAAAAATAATAAAGTACATACTGTCTTTTAACCACCTTCTAGTTTTGCCTGCAGTTATGACAGGGGAAAAGAGCTGCCCTTAAACTGGGATGATGATGGTGATAAAGACGATGAGTTAGTATCAGGCAGAGATATGAAATCTCACGCCAGTTGTGCACATTCCATATGCTGACTTGGACAAAAACATTTTGACAGGGTCAAGAGAGTTTCTAGAATATTCTGAAAAGAAAAATCAGCCAAGTATCTATGAATACTGAACATCTATGACCACTATTGCTCTTTTGAACTCCCATAACGCTTTAGTTGTACCTTGTTTATTATACTTATCCCTTTATTTCTTGTGTTATGACTATTTGTATGTCTTAGTTCTCCCAGCAGCGTATAAATGCTATGAAATCATGACATATATAGTTCATCTTTGAGCACTCCACAACACCTATCCCAGAGGTCAATAAACACTCATGGAATAAGTGAATAAATGAGAATAGCTGATGATGTTATTTGTATAGCACTATTCCATAGTTAATATGGACAAATTCACATGGGCACAGAATAGCTTTTGAGAGCAAAACTCTGTGCATGTGGGTGTTGAGAAGAGTAATGCACATTTCTGAATGAGTGAAGGACAGCTGATGACTTCAAAGACACAACAACCATTTACTTCATCTGGGATCAAGGACTCTGCATGGATAAAAACAAAGAAAGTCATCCACCTTGAAAAAAAAAGTTTTCGACATTCAAAGCTCCTTTAATTCCTTGGTTTCAGCCCTGTGAAATCACTCTCCTTGAAGTTTAATCAGGCCCAAGCCCTTAATAATAATTTGGGAAAAGATAAGCGGCCATAGAAAACATAGAGTAAGGTGGAATTACAAGTCTAGCACTAGTAAGATTTGACCTGGTTGTAAAACTCATTCATGGAAGCATTGTGGTTAGAATTGCTATGAAGCCACTCGCCTCTATACTTGCTTAAAGGCACCAACAGGATATAGGGAAAGATGCCTTCACACAAAGTGATGGACAACCTAATTCCTATGTTACTTAAATTAAAGCAGATGTTTTCATGCATATGTTTGATATTGTAATTGCTTTTATGTTTTCATGTTTGCGCTAAGAAAAGAAAGTAATATTGGGGGAAAACAAATTGTTCTACACATGCATTTTTTATGAAAAGAAAATTGCAATACTGATGAAGAGTGGCAAAACTTTTTTTTTTTTTGTCTTTTAGTCTTTTTGCCATTTCTTGGGCTGCTCCTATGGCATATGGAGGTTCCCAAGCTAGGGGTCTAATTGGAGCTGTAGCTGCCAGCCTACGCCAGAGCCACAGCAACGGGGGATCCAAGCCGCATCTGTAACCTACACCACAGCTCACAGCAATGCCGGATCCTTAACCCACTGAGCAAGGCCAGGGATCAAACCTGCAACCTCATGGTTCCCAGTCAGATTTGTTAACCACTGAGCCATGACGGGAACTCCAAGAGTGGCCATACTTAATAACTGGTCAATAAAATTCTTTCAGACTTTCTTATTACATTGACCTTGTCTCTCTCTCTCTGTGTGCCTCAGATTTGGCAACTGCAGCAGGGATTGTGATGTTCATGAAAAAGTAGACATTATTTTTCTTTTTAAATACCCATGTATCTACCAATGTAAAACTTTAGAATTTCAAAATATGATGAAAATCTCTGTAACTTTATAGGTTTTGATTTAATTTATTTTAGAAGCTTCACCATCTTTTTGATAGTAGCTGACAGATCCAATCCTGTTCCCATATGCTTCCTGCTATTTTAAAAGAAACAGTACACAATTGCCTCAGAGAAGCACCATGTGTTTCTGAAGTGTGAATCTGAAAACCATCCATCTGGTCATGCTGGCATCTTTCTGAATTGTATGTGATTGAAAGAAATGTATTCAACATTTCGCAACTCTTCAGCTAGATGAGAAGATAATAAGATAAAGGAGATCCTTTTTTTTTTTTTTTCATTTCTATTTACTGAAAATCAACCCTTCAGCCTGAATACTTCGCCTACCCTTCCACCTGGTTGGTTCCAATTATCCATCAAGACCCAAGTCACATGCCTTCTCCTTAGTGAATTCCCCTAGAACCCTGGCTCTGTGTTGTTAGCACAAGTGTATTCACACTGGTACGAAAATGCTTATTTACTTTGATTAAAATTATTTTTTAAAATATTGCCTCTTCTGTAATCTGTGAACGCCTAAAATGGAAGGCAGATGGTCTTCGAGGCAATGTAATTCAACAAAACACAACACAATATTCCAGATTCTAGCCTAGGGGCTGCAGACAGTGTTGAATAAGCAGAGATCATTTTTCCCTACAGAGATTACAATCTACCTCAGAAGAAAAAATTGAGTAACTAGTTATACTTCAAGGTGAAGCTCACTGAAGTGAGCTCTGAAACCTCATGCAGACAAAAATAAATTTGAAGGTCAAAGTCTCTTTAATGTTATTTCTATTATTAATAACTTCTGCAGGACATAAATATTCAGATTAATTTTCTAGGTTGGTGGAATCACTGAATGGCTCAATATTACCCTTTTCTCATGAAGGTAACGAACAATTTCTAAATTATGGGCTAAGTGCAGAGTTAGGTTTTATGCTGTGTTTGAAAGCCTTTGTGCTAAAGTTACTTTCTTTTTTATTTCTATTTTTGGAAATTTAAGTTAAAGTTAAATTAATCCTAAAAGAGGGGTTTTTTTTTTTGGTCTTTTTAGGGCCACACCCATGGCACGTGGAGGTTCCCAGGCTAGGGGTTGAATCAGAGCTGTAGCTGTTGGCTTGTGCCACAGCCACAGCAACACCAAATCCAAGCTATGTCTGCAACCTACACCATAGCTCACAGCAATACCAGATTCTTAACCCACTGAGCAAGACCAGGGTCTGAACCTGTGTCCTCATGGATACTAGTCAGATTCGTTTCCACTGAACCACAACGGGAACTCCCTAAAAGAGTTTCTTAAGAGTTTCTTAAGATTAGGTAATAAGCAGGTGAGTTGGTTTGAATCATTATAGTTTCAATATATGATATTAAAATATGTGCACATAAATCAAATAGAACTAAAAACTTCTGGGACATCTTGCCACAAAACATTAAGGGTAAGGTGACTTCCTATATTTTGACCACATTGAAGTGCATAACAGGATCGATTGTTAAGAAGATCAATCCAGTAAAAAGACGCAGCCTGTCAAATTTTGGTTACAGAATTGGTTACAAATTTTGGTTATATTGACTGTCATAGAATTGGTTCATTAATGAAATAATCTGTTTCTGCCCTAAATAGGAAAGGACACCTTGATTACAACTTCTAGTAGAGACCAAATTCCTCAAGGGCAACTATCATCTCTACTTCTTTTGAATTTCATCACAATTTTTAGACTAGAACCCTGTACCAAGTGAAATTTAGTCAAGGGTGAATAAGTCAACCGTGACCCTCTTGTCATACTATGAAAATGCAGTAGATTTAATTAGTACACATTCTTTATCCATATAAGCATCCTCTGCGATCTGAACTCTTTCTTAGCATGGTAGCTCTGTTGCTCTACAAATTCTGGAACTGTATTAAAGTATTAACACGTCGGAGTAGAAAAACACTGTATAATATGGATTTAAGGTGCCCTTAGGAAAACTAGTGGTCTGTGCACTGTTGGTAGGAAAAACTGCCTACTTGTTGGCAGAGATAAAGAAGATAAGGGGTGTTGTTACAAGAGTAATATGGAAGAAGCTTAAAAGATGTGCTGGATGGGAGAGGAAAGAGAGATTAGACTACCAGCTAGGATGCAATGATACTGAAGTTTTAATTTCTTGAAAAAGGAAATGTTTACTTTTCCATGCTTAAGAAGTTGCATGTTAGAAATAATTTGATATCCAGATTATTGTCCAACAATATTGAGTATATTTGCACTCTGCTCTGTTTCAAGAAAGCTCCCCTGAAAGTTGTGTGATCTTCAAATGAATGTAATGAAGAAGAAAAAAACCTTGAAAATTTCTCACTTTGTCATGACTGGGCTGAGGGCAGATGACTCACAGTGTGAATTCAAGTTAAATCATTTAACCTTTTTCTCTTATTCAACCCATCTGGGAAGCTGAATACAAGCGCTTCACCATGCAACAGATGGTGCACCAGAACTAAATTTTCCCAGATTAAAAAAGGAGAAAAATGTGTTATAAGCACTACAAGAACCAAACGTGGAAAAAGACCAAGGATTAAAAGGAAAAGAGCTATAAACTAGATCAAACCTTTTCCTCTGTAAAAAAATAATGTAATACTTTAAAAATAACTCCTGTGAGATGATTTGGGGACAAATTTAGTAAAATGTTTCCTCAGCACCATATTTGCAAAGGTGGTCAGGATCAATGATAGGTATCCAAAGCAAAATGCACTTTGTTGGCACAAATGGTGTGCTCTTTTACCTATCTGTCTCGGAAAACAGATATGATCACTTTAGAGTATTTTAGGTTATTTATTGGATACCTGCAAAGTTAAATAGTGATAAAAATACTTACTTAGAAACTTATGGGACTCATTTGATTATAGCTCTGATGAAATTTCTCAATAGTTAACAAATTTAAAATATTTCTAACATGTTCTAGAATAATTATGTTTTCTAATCTAGCCCTTCTTTCTCTCTCTATATATATTTCTAATCTATTCTCTCTTTCCATATATGTATGTGTGTGTGTATATATATGTATTTTATATATATATAAAATTGAATGTATATAACACAAAAAGGATAATGGAGGGATCTACATATTGGTGGTGAAGTCTCGAGAGATTGTATTGGCTCATATTAAATTATTTATGCAAATATTTCCAAAGATGAATTTGCTGCTTGGAACAAGAGCAATTATACAAAATTTATAGTGTGTGTGTATACACACACACACACACACACACACACATACACAGTTGGAAGAAAGCTATTTTCCTTTTCTGACTTTGGGTGATTTTAATTTTATTATAAATAAAAGTGTATTAAGTTCAAATGTATTTACATGCCAATATTTACATCTGTCATATTGTATCGGAGATGTGTCCTACTGCAGTTAAAGCAAAGTTATAGTGATAAATAAAGTAGA